>NC_044263.1:6306170-6614170 GCF_003957555.1 Calypte anna
AGACACCCCCGGCGTCGAGGGAAGCGGGTAGCGGACCCGCTAATTCCGCATCCCGACCCCGGTGAGCGGGAGCCGTGCGGGCACAGGACAGGGCTGCTGGGGACCCGCCGGGCTCGGGGTGGAGGTGACAGCGCTGCCGGGGGGGCTTCGGCCATGGCTGGCGCCGCGCCAGGCGCTTGCGGTGAGGCCTTGCCCTGAGGCTGAGGAGCTGATGAAGGGGGGATCCGGGCCGGATCCGAGCCAGCCGGTCCCATCTGGGCCCATTTGCCGTGCCGCCGGTCTGCAGAGCTGTCGTGCGGCTGTGGAGGGGCAGCCGGAGTTCGGGGAGGTGAGGCCGTGCTCAGCCTCGGGGCTCCGGGTTCTTCTCCGGGGCAGCTTCGGGCTGGAGCTGTGCCCGTACCGGGGCCTTTGCCTCCTCTGACATCCTCAGCTTTGCCGAGCAGCATCCGGCGTTACCGGGCAGGGATGTGCCGGGACCACGATGTGTTCAGCTGGGGCTGACATCACCGTAAGGTTTGGCAATGCCCTCCCCCTCTTCCAAATCATTCGTGGGAAATTTTGCCGTGTTCTGGGCCCGTAGCAGATTGAAAGGGCTGATGGCCAAGCATGGCTGCTGCAGGGAGAAGCAGCTTCCATCTGTGACCTGTGAAATAATGCTCGGTTTCTGCGGGGTGAAGAGGAGGAGGTATTGAAGTCAGGGCTGTGCATAGGGAGGTGCTTGCCTGGAGGTCTCACAGATGTTGCTCAGGTCCTAGGAGCTGGTTGGGTTCTTGTCACGTTGGGAGCTCAAGCAGCAGCACCCAGGCAGAAAATGGGTGCTGTGTTTGTGCCTGAGGGGTGGAGGGGTTCTGCTCTGCTGAGAAACTGCATCTTGGGTTCTGAGCTACAATGGAGAATTGCTGCTCTGAGCTGGCTGTGGGGATGAGGGAAAAACAGCTGCTGAGAAAAGCTGAGCGTGATAGCAGGAGGATATTTAACTGGGATAGGGAAATCATAAGGAAAGTGTTTGGATGTGAAGGTGCAGTAGGAGAAAATCTGTGAAAACTCCAGAGACAAAGAATGAGAAATGAATCCTGAAAAGTAAGGCTGGAAAACCCTTTGAGAAATCATGTTTGTACTTTCAGTATCACTTCCTATCTGCATTAGAACCTGCAATTGTGTCTCTTCTGGGTGGAAAACAGTTCAGAATGCCTTCAGCTTTGGATTGCCCTTCCTCCACTGGGAAACATGTTTGTAAAGTGAGAGTGAAGTGAGGGAAATCAAGCCTGGAGGGATCTTAGGCTGCTCTTCACAAAGAAAATCCTGTATGAGGCAATCCTTCAGACTGCCAGCCAAGCAGAGAGTGCTCCCTTCCCTCAGTTTATGGGTTTATGAAAAGAAAGAAGGTTCTCTGGTGTACCAAATGAAGGAAGGAGAAAAGGCTTCATTCTAGGCTGGCTCCATGTCCCTTCTTTGTGCTCTAGGTGAGACTAACTGCCATGTGGAAGGAGGGTGGGGTGTTGGCACTCCCATATTTACATATCATAGAAGGGCACTGGTGTTTGCTTGTGCAGGATGTGTGACTGGACTCTCCTGGAGCCTTCTGAGCTTGTACCAGCAGCAACCTTCATGTAACATCCTAGTCCATGAGGCCCTGGACTCCAAACCAAACTGCAGTAGTGGGTAGAGTCACTTCCTTCAAAGCTATTGGCTGAAAATATGCTTTGCTTTCTAACCAATGTGTCTCTTTTTATTTTTTTTTATACTTCTCCTCTGACATTAGTTAGCTGCATGAATAGATTTTTATCAAACCATCAGGAACATGAAACCATGAACTTAGTAATGCCTTGTGCAGTGTTTCCTAAGGCTCTGATGGAAGTGGTTGAGCAGAAAGCACTGTTCACTCACTAGTGGAGGTTCAGAGTTGGCACTGAAGTTAATTATTTTGTTTAAAATAACTTTGTGTCATCTTCAGGCTTTAATAAATTAAGAGATTCTCATCTGAGGGTTAAAACAAAAAAATTAAATACAGTAGTGAGGAACCTAACACTTTGTGTGCTTTCAGCACACTTGGAGTCCAGAACTGGGAAGTCAAACCAAGTCTGGAGATAATGATGTTGACTTAGTTTTTTTTATTAGTTGCCAAAGAGAAACTCAAAAGGTGTAAGAGTATTAAAAAAGAAGAATCACTTCAGAATGATTTGAGTGATTAAAAAAGAGCAGTATTACCAGAGAGAAGGAACTGACTTATGCTACAGATGTGTGTTTATAATTTTGCATGGAAAAACAGGCTTTAGGATTTTTATATAATATATACATACTACATCACACTGTACACCTTTAAATTAATAGAACCCACCCTTTTTATAATAAACCAGGTGTGCTTTATCATAGAGAATGTGAGAACTCTCCCAAACTGACCATAAAAATGCCATTTACTTAACAGGTGGAGGGAAACACAGATTTGCCTGTATGGTGGCTGGGCAGTGGCAGAGCAGAAAACTGGGAGTCTTAACTGCTGGGGAAACAATCTTTTTCTTTTCTCAGCCAGCTGGCAGCTAAACAGTTTCTGCAAGCAACCAAAGATAAGGAATTTTGATCTTGTGAACCAGCTTGTTAGATTTCCATGTTAGCTGTGTCTCTGCTTTTAAAGAAACAGGAAGGATCAAACACAAGGGATAAACTCCAGTCTTTTCTTTTTCCTTGAAGTGGAAATGCAGCAGTACAACAGGCTGTTAATTTGAGCCTGATAAAAGTACATCTTGTGCTTAGAGAGAGGTTGGTTTCTGGTAGTCTATTTCTGGTAGTATTCAAGCATGAGTCAAGTGTCCAAGTCTTTCAGGTTGATCCAAAGCAATGTTTTAAAAGCAAAGCTGTAACACTTCACCCAGCTGACTTTTGTCTTCAGCTTTCCCTGCCAGACTTCCACAAATCCCATTTTCCAGTTCCCTTTGCATCACTGCTGTGGGAGCAGAGAACTGGCAACAGACTCATGTGGATCCTCTCCTTGATTCTGCATTTCTAACTGCAAAGATCCTGTAGAAAAATTTACTTCTGCTCTGAAATCTGTGTGGAGCTGCTGTCCTTGGCAGCAGGGATAAAATCTTGTTAGTTATTAATGTTTTGAAAAATCTGTCCTCAGCTTTTCCTCTTTCAGATTGTCTCTCCAAAGGGGGTACAGAGGTGTCTGAATGGCCTCAGACTTATCTGCTGAGCTCAACCAAGTGCTACATGAATGGCATTGTAGTCATTAACTTCACAGTTCTGCCTCATTTGGGGTGGAAAGGAGAATGTTACCTCTCCCTGAGCTTCTACACTGCCTGGATGCCCTGGTGAGGGGCCAGGGGCCTGCTCTGCTGTGGAGTCCCAGAGAAAGGAGCAGCCCAGATGCCTCACGGATGGGATGCTCAGCTGGTGTGTTGGCAAGAAGCAAAAGGAGAATACATGGAGCAAGACTTGTGGCTGCTTGTCCCCTGGGTTCTCTGCTGAGGAGTTGTAGCAAGATTCATTGGTTTAAGGACAGTTCTCTGGTAGGAATTGGAGGAGTTGTTGGAAACAGGCATTTGATGTAAGGGTGTGAGTGCAGAGAGCTCTTGGTTGGGAGGAAGGTGTGAACACTCACCCTGCCTGAGTTTGTGAGGGTTTGTACCTGAAAGAGAAAGTGCAGGTGGTACCAGTGTCAGGCTGAGGACAGTAATGCACAGGGAGAAGCTGTGCCTTGGGACCTTTCCTGTTTGCAGGGCATGGGCAGCTCCACTCCATTTTCCTGTTTCCTCTGACGTATCCTGTTTGCCTGGGGAGTGCCTCTGATCCTCTGTTCAGTAACTGGCAAGATGCTTGCAAACTGAGTGTCTCCTGGCTCCTGCAGCATGTGTGTCCTTGGTGTGCTTTGAGGAACCTGAAACTCAACATTTGTAACCTTTGGGAAACAAAGACTGAAGGTGTCTGGTAGGACGAGTTCTGCCTTTGTGTGGCCAGCATGCAGGTGTGTGTGGGGGCTTTGCACCTTGCCAGGGTGAACTGGAGGCAAAAGTCTCCCTCCTTGCCCACTCTGAGATGTCACATCACCTCAGCTCTGCCCACTGTGTTCTCAGCACCACCCTGAGCTACAATCAGCTCTTCCCTTTGGTGTGGAGAGCTTAGTCCAGGCAGCAGCATTTCTCTGCCAGTTAGCTCTGTAACTTCAGCAGCCTCTGTCAGGGTGTGTGTGGCAGGTCAGGAGCTTCCTTTGCTCTCCAGATGTGCTCATCATGTTTCCAGAGTAGACTTGAGCTACCAATCCCTTGGTTTTGGCAGCAGTGGTGAAGTTCTCATTGTTCCAGTGGTGCAGAGCTGGCTGTGCCGTGTTGATCCATCAGGCTCTGATCTGTGCTGCAGCTCCCTGGCCAAGAGAGGTCACATCTGTGCTATCTGGAAGGTCTGAACTGGTCCCAGCTCACAGCACTGCTGGTGAGGACTCAGCTCCTCATGAGCTTTTCTGGTTAAAGCACTGTCAGGGCAAGCTGTGGGGTTTGTTACTGCAGCATGGGCAGTACCAGTGCTTGTAACTAAACCTTGACATTTCCAAATAATGATATCAGTCCAACGAGGCTGTTCTGGGTCTCTGTGAGCTGGGTACAGGTTAATGGGTGAGCTCATAATGAGGAAATGGATATTTAGATCCCCAGAGATGCTGTGTTCAGGATACAGACAGCTTAAAACCAGCCAGTAGCATTCAATCAAGGAGATGAATATTATGTGGATAGAGTAGCTTCATGCTACCAGACTGCTAATTAAACCAGGGGGCTGCAGGGATGGGAGTGACTCAGGCCTGAATCTGTGTCCCAGGGTTGTCCATGGGATACCATCTGTTGGATGAGGAGCTGACTTGCTGCAGGTATTAAAAATGAAAGAAATGGTGTTTTAGTGTAATCTGCTTGCTAAGATGGCAGCTGTGACATTTACGTGGCTGCAGCATCTGAGGTTGCGGCTTGGCTGTTTGCTGCTCTCCAGCTCCATGACATTTTAAGTGTTCTTCAGCCCCCCTGAGCTGCTGGGTTCCCATCTGCACACACAGGCTGTGTCCAACCTCTGAGGAGGCCTCCGGCTAACAGGAGGAACAGGGATCTGTAGCTACTGGAGGGAAATGGTTTGGTTTTTTTTTTCCTTCTTTAGATGAGAGTGAAGCCATTACTTATGCATGATCCCCAATTAGCAGCAATTGCTGCCCGAGGTTGCCGGTGGGAGTGGCTGTGGCTGCCAGCCAGCAGGTACCTGTGGCAATTAGTGGTGGAATTGTGGTACAGGGCTTGAAAGGGGATGGTAGGAAGTGTAGGGTAGTTCGTGCCGTACCTAGATTGGGTTTCCAAGTACTCGGCTCTTTTTGAGGAGTGTAATTAGAGATGAGATTTGCAAAATAGCTTTGCTTCCATTTCACACCCAGCTGACAAAGAGCACAGCTCCTTCACATGCTCAGGAAGCTGGAAGTTTGGGAAGAGCTTTGGTAGGAGCTTGCTTTGGTGGCCAGTTGATAAAATGAAGGGTGTTTGAGCACTAGAGCAGACCATAAAAAGATCCCTAATTTTATGGTTTTGTTTTTAAAGGCTGGAGGGTTGCTTGTGCTGATTCATTGCATGGCTGGAAGGACCAGGACAAGCAGTAAGTGGCCTCTAAGGCACTGGAGCATTAAGGCAGAGGCTGCAGGGCACTAACCTGCTGTACCAGTTTGGGGGAGGCAAACTCTGTCCCTGTATGGCCTTTGGGAAGTGGTGACACGTCACCTGCTCACAGACTGTGGCTGTTCATTCAGGAGGTGATAGCAGAGGGGAAAGGCAGCACTTCTCCCTGGGAGCTGTGAATGAGCTGTCCTCCCCAGAGTCACATCTTCCCTACATTTAGTAACAGCACAGACCTGGACAAGTTTTCTGCCTACTACAGCAGAGCTGGGAGTGAGCAGGAACTGTTGAACACACATCATATTTTTGCTCCTTTCCCATCTGACATGGTAGACTCGCCCATGGCTCTGGTTATCCCAGTGAGAGCTGCTGTTTGCTTTAGAGCAGGATGCAGGGGGCTGCCCGTCACCCTAAGCTGAGGGCTGGGGCTGCAGACTGCTGCTCTGACCTGCTGAGTGTGCCCCCATGCCTTGGCTTGGCTGGGGAAACTTCTCTGGAAAAATCTTTTCTCCTCTTCTGAGTGAAACTGTGGCTCCATCTTTCTCACTGCTTGGCATAAACAAACCATTTGTCCCACTACATCCCAGAGATGGACCCTTGGGCTGGATGAGCCCTCCCAGCCTTGTTTGGGTGATGCACACCCAAGTGCTTGCATTTAGATGGGATGGGGTGTGCTGAAAAGGGTAAGAGTCTCCTGGTTCCCCAGAGGTCCTGGGTTTTGTTTGCCTGAGATATGGGGTAAAGTGATGACTTCTTGTTCAATAACCAGTGCTGGCATTTTCACCCCTGGGGGGTAGTGCCAGGTCAGGATGGGAGGCACCACTGGCCCTATGTCCATCCCCTGGAATGGCCAGCACTGCTTTCTGGCTCTGCAAAGCCATCAAGGGCAAAGTAGGGTCTAGTTTGCTTTGTTCAGCCAGGTATAACCTGACACCAAGGTTGTCATCAGCATTGTTGTGATTTCTAGGTAGGTGCCGCGCTGTCAGGAGGAAGCTGAGAGAAACAGCACAAGGAGTCTGCAGCCAGCAGTGCTGAGCTGTCTGCTGAGCAGGCAGTGCTGGTGAGCAGTGTCCTGAGCAGTGGGGTCTCAGGGTGGGCTTCAGGAGACCATTTGTTTTCTCACTGTGGAAAGGGGACAATAGTGCTGGGAAAAGAGTTGGGTGGGTTTGTTTTTCTTTTTTTTTTGTTTTTTTCTCTGGAAGAGTCAGAAAAGGTAATGGGAAATTCCCAGGGGTGTCAGAGGGGTGTTGTCTGCTCAGAACACAGGTCTGAAGTGGATTGCTTTTTTGGTGTATCAGTTTCCTCCTTCCATCTTCCTCTTTGAATTCCATACTGAGTGCTTTTTAAGAACGAAGCCTTGGCAGCAACCAGCTGCACAAAGTCCACTTTCCTATGAATATTTGATTCAGAAAGATCAATTCTGTTGCATTCTTAAGTGCTTTGAGGTGGGTCTTCTGTGGGTCTGTTTGTGCCTTAATTCCAGATGTTCTTGATTGCTTCCTCAAGACTTTGGTTACAAGGTAATTCCATGCATGCTCAGAGCACCCTTGGCTTGCTCTGAAGGTGATGGAGTGTGAGAGCAGCCTGGCTGGTGTGAGTTGGTAAAGATTTTGTAATACACTTCCTAGGCTGCAGAAGAGCAGAGCTCTCTGTATGTTGTGACTCCATGAAAGACTTGAGGAGTCCCAGTCTGCTGCAGGCTGTCACATAAATATCACACTGCTGCTCACCCCCCTGCTTATGGAATGCTCTGGGAGATCAAATCAGCTCAAGCAGTGGTGAAAAAGAGGCTGAGGTACAGAGCTAATACCTGGTCCCATCCTCAAGCCAGGCTTGTTCTCTGATGTCTGGACCACACAGACATCTCTATCTGTAACCATGTTTGTCTCTCTGCAGCCCGTGGAGGCAACAGATGATGCCTTTTGGGACCAGTTTTGGGCAGACACAGCCACTTCAGTGCAGGATGTCTTTGCCCTCGTGCCCGCTGCAGAGATTCGAGCAGTGAGAGAGGAATCACCTTCAAACTTGGCAACTTTGTGTTATAAGGTAAGGATGGTTCTGTCTTACTCCTTGGTGCTGTGCTAGTAGAGGGTGTCCCTGGATCAATAGCCCTAAGGCTCCCCAGGGGAGACAGGTACCAGGTTGTTCCCTTGTACCACGTTATTTCCTTGTACCACAGGATGTGTTTGCTTGTCCTATCTCCTGCTGGTAGCTGTCAGCTTTACCTCTCTTGGTGTAGCTCAGGCCACAGTTGGCATTTGCTCACTTTGGAGCCTTTTTCCTCTTGTTCCCTTCCTGTGTTTCACTCTGCCCTCTTGGGTCTTGCCTGTTGTATAAACTCTTCCCTGCTTAGGGGACTTTGTACCACAGCTGCATATCTGTGGTGAGGCTGGTACATCTGGTTACTTGTCTGCATCTAATTTCTCCTCCCCATCCATCCATCAGTCTGGCTTCAAGCTGATAGATCCCAGAGGAATGTGGAGATTGTCACTGTACAAGTGTCTGGGTGGAGTTTGAGAGAGATCTTAAGACTTTTTTTTCTTCTGCTTTGACATCAGAACATCCCTGATGCTGGTTCTGGTGTTGCTGTGTCCTTGTGTGGAGCACAGGGAATGTTAATTAACATTTCCTACCCAGCCAGGTTTGGCAAATCATCAAGCTGGTGACCAACAGCCTGAAATTTATTCTGCCTGTGAACGTGTAGGTGTTAAAAATGCTCCTGATTTGAGCCTTGCAAAGAGTGCCCTTGAATTTGTAGTATTGGAAACATTAGGAATGGCATTTTCACAGTTGTAAATGGTTGTTGCTCTCCTGCTTTTCATTCCTGCTAAAATATGGGCTGTTCTCCCTGCTGTAAACAGATGTTTTGGGAGACCTGTTGATTGCAGGACTGCCTATCCAGGAGCCCTAGATCTTGGGATGGCAGGGTCAGAGGAGCCTGCAGACTCCTGCAGTGCTTTTGCCAGGCTGAGGACCCTGAGCTGCCATTGCACTGAGCACTGCTGCATGTTCATGGAGAGCACAACAACATGGCTGAAATGTCATGTGCAGTCATGGCTGGAGGCTCAGGCTGTACAGAGTCATAAATGTGCCTGAAAAAATAGTTAAGCTCAGTCACAGAGTAGTGTGTGGACAGACTCAGAGTACACAAACAGCATTTAAATACCATTAAGGCAGTGATGCAGGTTGGCAGAGTTGTGACCCAGACAGTCTGCTATGAAAATAATCAGGGGCACATGACCTCATGAATTAAATAGCAGCAAGGTGAATCCTCCATAAATGTTATGGCTTTCATTCCTCCTCTGTTTCTTCTTGGGATCAAGGAGGAAGAGCAAGTGGGTTCAGCTGCTGGGGGAAGGAGCTGCCCCTTTCTGTCTGTGGGCCAGTCTTCCTGCTGCTGCCTCCCAGGGTTGTGGTTGCTGCCTGGAAGGACCCTCATCCCTTTCTGAAAACCCACTGCTGTTTCAGTAGGGATTTGCTGGACTGCAGAGACTCAGCCCAGAAACTCTTTCCAGTTGTGTTCACAGCTGGGGAACCCTGGGCTCCCACCCTGCTCTGTGGCAGTACCTCAACAGACTCTGCTGGAGACAGGATCCACACACTGAACAGTCACAGGCAGCCTCTAAGCTCCCACCTCCTGAGTCAGGAGAGATCCTTGCTGTAATCATAAGAGCACACATGGATCTGTCAGACGTTGTGTTTCTGTGCCACCTCCCTCTGCCTCACTCTGTGCAGCACAGTGCTGCTGCTTCTCCCCTGCCTGATGCAGCTGATGAACCTGATCTGTTCTCTCCAGAGTGTGGTGTCACAGAGCAGTGCTGGAAGGATCCTTCTGGTGCTGTGCTTCTGTCTCACATGGAGTGACACGTGTGCTGCATGGATTAGCTCTGGCATGTGAGGTCTTCTTCAGTGGGACAGTAGAATTTCAAGCTGTCTCTTTAAGATCATTAACCCTATTTTTTTTTTCTATGTTTCAAGCAGCACCGATGCCTCTACCTGAACCTGGAGAAAAGGGGATTCGAGAACTGCTTTATAACTCTACATGGGGGCATCACCAGCAGGACAGACCTGCCCAGCTCTTGTTAACTTGCATCCAGGCTAACCCTCTGTGCCTTGTTTTTGGTTCCTTCAGGCTGTGGAGAAGCTGGTGCAGGGAGCAGAGAGTGGCTGCCACACAGAGAAGGAAAGGCAAATTGTCTTGAACTGCTGCCGGCTCCTCACCCGTATCCTGCCTTACATCTTTGAGGACCCAGACTGGAGAGGTTTCTTCTGGTCAACTGTTCCTGGGGCTGGCAGAGGAGGGGTCTGTCTCTTGGCACTTTTTCTTCTTTCTGGAGGGTGGAACTGCAGTGAGGAGACCCTGTGTACTTTGGGGGACAACTTTATTTGGTTATTTCTATTTGGTCAGAAGTTGGATGATACTTTCTAAGTTCTTTTCCTTCCTGTGATCCTTGCTGCTCCTCCTCTCACTCTCAGCTGCTTTGTTTAGCACAGGTTGCAGCATCATCTGAATATTTCCCATGGGTGTGTAGCTGTAGGAGGTTGCTGGTATGAGAGGGAAGGTGTGACTTGAACGTGAGAGCAGTCCTAAAGGCTGTGTGACTCTCTTAAACTGAAACTATTGTATTAACTAAAGTTGATTAAAGATCCAAATTAAACTGAAATAAGGTGTCATTTCCACTGGTTTTACAAGGTCACACAGTGCCAGAGAAGCTCTCAGCATTATGACCCAGTAACCTCCCTGCTTGTGAGCTGAGGGGCAGAGTTTTAACCAGGAGCCCAACTTGACAGGTGAAGCTCACAACTGAGCAAGAGTGGTTTAAGAATTAAGTTCTGTTTCTAGCTCTGTCAGCCATGTGTGTAACTTCAGGGAGGTCTTTGAGTCTGCAGGTCAGTGTGGCTGTGCTCAAGAGTGTGTTTTCCCCTGAACATTAAGTGTGCTGCAGTGCTTTTGGGGAAGATGATAAAGGATCAGCAGTGGTTGATACAGTGCAAACCTTGTGCTGTCTCTGCCTGTCACCTCTAATCTGTTTTGCCTGAGGCCACCTCAAGGGGAAGTTCTGGGTGGTGGAAAGGGAAAGTCTTTGCTAGCCCTGCTTTGTTAGTGCTCTGGGTCATTGGGAGGGTGGTGGTTGTCCATGTTTTCATCCCTGCAGGGACTAGGGAGTGCTGAAGAGGGCTTAATAATGGAGAAGCTTGTTTTGGGAAGGAACATGTGGGGTGGCTGGTGCTCTGATCCAGCCAGGATGCTGTTACTACTGTTTTACTATCTTGTTCAGAGAGTTTCTCAGCCCTTTTCAGTGGTGAGGTCACCTGAAGGTGATACAAATCAGTGCACATGTGCTGGGCTGTCCTGCTGAATGCCACTGGAGCTGTTTGGTCCAGGGAGCTCCACCATTTAACCATGTGCAGAAGCAGCTGTAGGGCTGGCTGAGCTGCCTGGTGGGGAATAATAAATAGAGCACTGAGATGTTAGGGAAATTGGGGTCACGTTTAATCTAGGGGCAACAGCTTTGCTGTCTGAAGGCTGATTTCTCCCTGGAAACTGAAGGGGAAGGTGATGTTATGCTTGGATCATTAGTAAATATTTCTGCAGTTATCTTTTGCCTGCTTCATGATGCAGTGAAGGATGGCAGAGCCCCTGGGTGGTTTCCTTCTCAAAGGGAGTGTACAGATTTGTTTGTTTGTGGTGTGTTGTGTGTCACCCATTTCAGTACCCAGAGCCTGCAGGAACCTTCTGGCAGCCCAGGTGGTGTTAGAAAAGCTCATCCTTGGAAAGGAAATCTCCTTGGACACTACTGCTTGTCATTTCTTTTTTGACTGTGAGCCCAAGTAAAAGCATCTTCGCTGTGCTGGCTCCATCCATCCTCTCTGGGCCTCTCCTCACATCCAGGCTCTGTCACAGCCTTTCTGCTTTCACTGAGACAGCCCTCAGAGCCACACAGACAATTATCTCCCTTAGTTGCCTGTTGTGACTGAGGAGTCTGTGTCCTGCCCAGGCTGACAGAGGCCTGGCTGAGGGAGATAAGCTCCTGCAATTCCTGCTCCCTGCCTTTCCCTCCAGCAGCAGTGTGTGGTGGGGAAGGCCTCCCATCCAGGATGCTCTTTGACAGACAGGATCTGGTGAGGTTTTCCATGACAACGGCTGCAGAGGAGCAGCCATGCATGATTTGAGTGATTGCTTTGAATCTGGAGACCAAAATCCCCTCTGCTGTCATGCTTGCTCTGCAATGGCAGGCTGAGGAAGCCCCTTCTGAGAATGGTGTATGTGGCCTCTCCTGGTTCTGTCACCTCCAGTTCTGAGAGGCCCATGCAGGACTTTGAGAGGTTTTACACCTTATTGATGCTGGCTGGCTTCTTCCTATTGCTGTGTCTGTGCATCACCCAAATCACCCTCTTCTCTGTAAATGGTTCCCTTTTCTTTTGTCTTCAGCAAATCAGGCATCTCTTCATGGCAAGCTCCAGTGCTTCTCTTCTGTTTCCCTGATATCTCTAGGCCTTTGTCTACTTGGTTTGGTGACATTAAAAAGCTTGTTGCTATTTAGTCATCACCTTCCAGGGGGGTAATTTCTTTACTGGTTGGGTTTTGTGTGTTTCTCTCCCTTGTTCCTTTATAATTTCTTGACCCCTTGTGTATTCTTGAGGAGTTTATCTTCTCTTGATGTGCTATACTGTGTGCTAACCCTGGGCTGACAGTGCTCTGCCACATTTCTCACTTTCAGGGAGATGAAGATGATGAGAATGCCCGCCCACTGGCTGAGTCCTTGCTCCTTGCTGTTGCAGATCTCCTCTTCTGCCCCGATTTCACTGTGCAGAGCCACAGGAGGAGTACAGTGGTGAGCTGCATCATGAGGTTATCTGCAGAGAGGTGGATTGGTTGCATGGTGGCGAGCACCCTGGCAGACCCCAGCAGGCAGGAGAATATTGAGTCATTGAGCTTCAACCCATAGTGACCAATGATCAACATTTTGGGTCTACTGTGTGGTGTTTCTGCCTGCTAAAACACATGTTCTGAGGCAGCTTACTTGCAAAATCTGAGCCCTTTAACATCAGCGCCTGCTTTTTTAGGCCTGAGGAACTGTTATAATAATGGTTGGTAATGTGCTGTCTCTGCCCAGTGTTCCTCCTTAGTCACACACAGTAGAGGCAGGTTTGTGGGTTTGAGTTTCTTTCATTGAATCCTGTGCCTGGCAGGAGATATTTAAGATTTGGTTGTAGAGGGAGGTCCTGGGTTCCCCAGTTTCATCAAGAGTTGATCTGAGGAGCTTGCTGAGAAACCTGACAGCAGGTGAGCTCTGAAGGAAGTGAGCAGCAAGGCAGGTGAGGCCCAGGCTGTGGGAGATGCAGTAGCTGCTGTCAGCCTGTTGTTTTTTTGGGAGTTGTGGCTAGGGTGGTAACTGCATCTTCAAGCCCTGCTGTCCTGAGATCAGTGCCTTTCTGGGAGGGAGGTTCTGCAATAGGAACCCAGAGCAATCAAGCAGTCCTCTGATCTGCTTTCCCCACGTGCAGGGAGGAAAAAAGGCAGATGGTAGAATTTGATTAAACAACCCCAGTAAAGAGGCAGCCAAGTGCAGTTGGTGTAAAAGGCCCCTTGCTCCTGGTCATTCCTGGAGGCTCTGCAGGTGGTTTTCAATAGCTCCTTGTCTCCACAAAGCTGCTTCAACCCTGACCTGACTGACCATGGCAAAGAAGAGGGGCAAACTGCTGTGGGTCAAGTCCTCAGGCTGCAAAGCAAGAGTTTAGGAATTGTGCCAGCAGCTGTCAAGGGACTGGGAACGTTCTTTTGCAGTCACCCTCTTGCTTTACCCTCTCAAAAGCAAGTCACAGATCAGCTTTCATTGTCACTGAGGGTCAGTTTGCTGCTCCTCCTGCCTTTGGGGCACAGCCACCACAAATCATTTTGGGGGTGAACTCCCCAGGAGAGGCTTTGAGATGGAGTTGAGCAGGACTGAACCCCTGTGTGGTGCTCTTGATCTGCAAAGCAGCAGCCCTGACCTGGGCTGATTCATGGGGAAGAAGGAACAGGGAGGAGATGAAGTACACAGTAATGAGAGCAGAATGTTTTGGATCCTTGGGCACTGGGTGACCCTTCCCAGTGGAGGTGTCCAGCATGGCACTTAAGGATGCTAGAGGAAGGGCTTTTGATCTGCATGGCACTAAGTGGCTGTTGAAGCTGAGAGGTCCTCTGTGAGGGGTGCTCCCTCGGTGGGCTGGTGTGCAGAGCCTGAGTGTCTGGATGTTTCTCTGCTGCTTTCTTTGGGAGAGGGGGACTGTCTGCCCCTCTAGCTCTGTCAGCTCTGCCTCTTGCCTTCTGTGCTCCAGCCTCTTCTTTCTTCCATAGGACACAGCAGAAGATATCCACTCCATTGACAGCTGTGAGTACATCTGGGAGGCAGGAGTGGGCTTTGCTCATTCTCCACAGCCTAACTACATCCATGACTTGAATAGGTAAGAGGCAGAATGGAAAGAAATTGGCACCACAGGGTCTGAGGGAGAGGGGCTCTCCTTGGGTGTCTGTGATTCCCAAGGGGTTCTCTCCTTGCTTCTTTCTGAGCTAACAGGATTGGCAGCACAGGAAATAACCCCCCAGCTGTCCTTTTGAACAGCTTTTTGTAGTACTATATGGAAGATGGAGTGCCTGGCAAAACATGGCTGTTTTGAAAATGCCCAGGAGCTCTGTACTGAATTTCTTTCTCATAAGGCAGCAGTTGTGCTGAGCTCTGTGCCAGTGACAGCAATGTTGCTTATGAAATGATGTGGACTTAGCTGTCTGTGGGGAGGACTTCTTAGATGGGACTTACATGGTGGTGTGGTGTGTGATTGTGCCTCTTATGACCAGTCCCTGCTCCTGGATGGCTCCAGGCCTTGGTTTCTTCTTCCCTTCTTTCAGGACAGAGCTGCTGAAGCTGCTGCTGACCTGTTTCTCTGAGGCCATGTATCTGCCTCCCTCCTCAGACAGCAGCAATGCCAACCCCTGGGTGCAGTTCTTCTGCTCCACAGAGAACAGGTGAGGGTGAAGGGTGGGGAACTGGGTGGGGGGAAATACCTTCAGATCTCTTCCATGGAGTGTATTCCTAATGGGAGACCATAGGGCTTGCTTCCTCCAACATCTAGAGACTGTTGTCCTTTTAGTTTGTCACTGTCTCACATATGCTCCATTAGCATCTCTGCCTAGTGAGAACTGTTCCTCAGTAGCAAAAGGAGAGACCAAGGATGGTGCTCCCAGGAGTCTGATGCAGGACTGATTCCTGTCCTTGGGAAAGGGCAGGTCTTGTTCCCTGCTGTAGACCCTGTTCCCTGGTGGATGGTGGTGTGGCACTGCAGTGGGGTTTGTGGTATTGGTAGTGGGTGAATGGTGCCCTCTGGTGACATTGTGTCACTGGCACTCTCAGCTCCTCGGGTGACAGTTGTGCATCTGAGGGAGCACAGTCCTGGCTGAATGGTTCTGCCCTTTTCAGAATCTAGAAAGCATGGAGGCCATGTCCCTTTTCTCACAATGCTGGGCAGGATTCCCCGGGGAGGCCACATGGCCTTTTCCACCTCCCCTTCCCTCTCAGCTCTAGGCTGGGAGACCAGCTGGGAGGTGAAGTGTCAGCTCTTGTCTCAGTCACAGGCCCCTGTTTTAGGCTCGAGAAGATGCTGTTGTTTGTCATGACACCAGACTTTTGGGGAGAGAGTTGCTTGTCCATAGCAGGATATTTTGCTGCCTGCTTCTGCTTTCTGAGGCTGTTTGTTTTCTCCTCCCCAGACATGCTCTCCCACTCTTCACCTCACTCCTGAACGTTGTCTGTGCCTACGACCCCGTGGGTTATGGGATTCCTTACAATCATCTCCTGTTCTCTGATTACCGTGAGCCCCTGGTGGAGGAGGCAGCCCAGGTGCTGATTGTCACTTTGGACTATGACAGCTCCACTAGTTCAAGTCCCACTGTGGATGGCACGACCACTGGCACAGCCATGGATGATGTGGATGTGAGTGACACTGGGAGCTGTATCTGCTGCTTTCCTGACTTCTCTGTGTTCCCTTAACACCAGCTTGCCCTGAATGCTGACCTGTAGGGCCCAGAACTGCTCCTTGCAGTCTACTGTCTCTGGCCCAGTCCTACTTCTTTCCTGTATGTCATTGAACCTCTGGTGGATGACCAGACCACTAGGTTTTGGTCACTGACTTGAATCAGGAACATGTAAGTGAAAAACCTCTGAATTGGCTGTTCCCTGAGGTGCTCTGTCTCCTGGCCTTTAAAGCCAGGTCATTCAGAGGGGAAAGCTGACAGGAGAGACATCAGCCCCCAGAGCCAGTAGTTGCACTTTGACCTCCTGAGTAAACCTTGCTGCCAGTAACCATTTTCACTCCTTGTCTTTGAATGCAGCCTCCTGGCCCAGACAATTTGTTTGTGAATTATCTCTCAAGAATACACCGAGAGGAGGTAATGTGCTCTGATCCTGAACTATTTCCTGGCTGACTTCATCCTGGTTTCATGAGCCCTGGGCCCACCACAGTCTCTTTCCTGCTCTGTTGGCAGGACTTCCAGTTCATCCTGAAAGGAGTGGCACGCTTGTTATCAAACCCACTGGTCCAGACCTACCTGCCAAACTCTGCCAAGAAGATCCAATTCCATCAGGAACTCCTTGTCCTCTTCTGGAAACTCTGTGACTTCAACAAGGTGTGGATCTGTTTCTTGATGAGTTTTGCCACACCTTGACTGTTGCCCAGAGCCTGGTGAAGAGCTGTGGGCAGGAGCCTCCTCCTTCCTTCTTCAGTGACTCTGGGGTACTCTGCTCTGCAATGTTACTCCCTGCTGGGTGGGTTGGGGGAGTCTGGCTCCAGGGAGAGCTTGTGAGAGGGGGTGCAGCTCCTGAAGGTCAGTGCCTGGAGTAAACCCAGGAGCTGGTGTTATAATAACTCTACAAACAACACTGGAGCTGAGGAGCTGGTGCATACACCAGCCTTTCTGATGAATCTCTTAGCTTGAGATTGTGGCCTGAGTCCTGTGAGTGGTGCAGAAAACCAATTATGCTTGTGATTGTCTGAAATTCTCCCCTTTCTTCCAGAAATTCCTCTTCTTTGTGCTGAAGAGCAGCGATGTTCTGGATATTCTTGTCCCAATCTTGTATTTTCTCAATGATGCCAGAGCAGACCAGTGTAAGTTGGTTATTTTTGGCATTTGGGATAATCTGTGCTTGACAGTTGAGCTGGAATGTTTTTGAGATGCTTCCTCCCCACTGTTGAGCTGCAATAGTATCTTGAGTGCATGCTTCTGGCCTTCTGCAGGAATGGAGTGGAGTGATTCAGTGACCTGGGTGTTAATGTTTGCAATGGACTAGAAGCAGGACATAGTTTATACCACAACACAGGGAAAGAAGATCTTTAGCACGTTTCAGCTTTTGAGTCCTCTTAGTAATGGCAACAGGAGGAGTTCTGTGGGGGGTGTCCCTTGTTAGGGTGGTCTGTTCCGTGCAGTTTTGCTTTCAATCCCATAGTGTTTCTCCTCCCTCCTCACTGCCCTTTTGTTTTCAGAATTCCCCTGGCCTCACTGTGATGTGTGGGGTTTTTTGGTGTATTTTTGTTTTCCTTGCAGCACGAGTGGGCTTGATGCACATTGGGGTCTTTATCCTCCTGCTGCTCAGCGGGGAGCGGAACTTTGGGGTTCGCCTGAACAAGCCCTACTCTGTACGAGTGCCTATGGACATCCCTGTCTTCACAGGGACACATGCAGACCTGCTCATCATAGTGAGTACACCTCCAGCAGTTCTTTTCTGTCCCTCCTAACTCCTGTTTTGTGCCTCCACAAATAATTTTCCTCATTTCTTCTTCAGTATATTCATCTTTCCTAGATTGCCAGCCCATTGAGTAGCTAGAGAGTATGAGGGATGCATCCAGGCACTGGTGGGATCTTTGCATGGATGCATCCAGGCACTGGTGGGATCTCTGCATGCTGTTACCTTGAGGTGATGTGCCTGGCAGGGTGCATATGCATGAGATGCAATGTCATCTGCATGAGATGACCCCAGAGAACAGGATCCTGATGGCACTGCACTGGTGTCTAAAGGACTCTGGGACTGGCAGGAGTGGAATGGGTGCATGGTCTGTAACAGACTTGTCTGCAGGTGGGGAAGGCAGGAGATCTGACTGCATTGCTGGCCAATTGCAACCCAAGTAACCTGAGTTGTGTGGAGCATGTTTATCATAAAGAGAACACTAGGTTCAAGCCTACAGCTTTGGGTTGCTGCAAGGTTTCATTCATCATTCAGTCTGTAGTGCTGAAGGCCAGAGAACTGCCTATGAGCAGCTGTGTGTTTTGCAGTGCCAACCTGCTGGCATGTTTGTGCTTGTTTGACAGAATCTCTCAGCAGCTTCTGATGAACCTTCAGAAGAAGATTCTCATTAGAAGGAGTAGGAAGAAATGTACCCATCAGAACTGTTCTTGATGCTATGTGTTTTGGCTGTTATGTTCCATTCATTTTAGATTGTCTCTAGATTATCTCTATTCTCATTACTCTTCAGGTCTTCTCTACAGGCATGCCAGCTAGAAGTGGGCAGGCCAAGACTGGAATGTTTGAACTGGTTGCAAGGCAGTTGAATCTTTCCCTGTCTGAGGGGAATAGCTAAGAAAAACAGGATGAACATTTGAGTTACAAGTTTGCACTAAAATCAAACATGAAATGATTGATTCTTTGGCTTTTCAAGGAGGTATCATTGGGATTCTGGGTCAAAATCCATGGAGGTGAAGATGTTCCTTCTTCCTTCCTGGTCATTTATTTTTGTCTCAGGCTGCCTGTGCACTGTGGAACAGCTCGCAGTCAGTTTCTGTTTGCAGTCTTGTAGAGCCCTAATTGTGTCCCCAAAAGATTCCTGGTAAATGAAAGCTTCTACTCATGGAGCACAAGCCTGGAGTGAGAGCAGCTTCCCCACCTGTGTAATTGTGGAGGGTGCAGGGCCCTGCCTAGGAAGGAATGGTGTCAGGAAAAGATTAGTGTGGGGGTGGTACTGGTTTTGGTTGGGAGGGTGCTCTCAGGAGGGCCCTGCCTTGCTCAAGAGCTCCTTCCCTGCCACAGGTCTTTCACAAGATCATAACCAGCGGGCACCAGCGGCTGCAGCCTCTCTTTGACTGCCTGCTCACCATCGTTGTGAACGGTAAGCACTGTGCCTGGTGTGAAACCACAGCCCCCAGCTGGGACAGCTCCAGCTCCCCTCTCCCTGACATTTTACTTGTGCCCCCTAACACTGACCAGTGTCAGCAGCTCCTGCTGGGAAGGGAACCATTCTGGTCCATGTGGGAGGTGCCAGCTGCGGGTCAGCCCTGTCTGTGGGGTTATTGCCTGGGCTCAGGTAGGGGGGGCAGAGGGAGGGACAGCAGGGTCCCTGGAGCTCCCTCTGGCGTGACAGAAGGGCGTTTATCAGTGAGGTGTCAGTGCTCCTGTCAGTGCTGTCCTTCTCCAGCAGGGAGTGCCACCTCCCCACGGTGGCAGTGGATGCCCTTGGTGCAGTGAATATCCAGGTGGCTCCAGCTGTGTAAGCTTTCCTGAAGGCACACCAGAGATGTTACTAGTGTGAAGCTACACAAAACCCTCTAAAAGCAGAAATGTCTGCTTTTACTTGGCAAAATCTCTGTTTAACTTCTTTTCCATTTGGAAATGTCTCTCTGAAACCCTGTTGGGCTCAGCTATTCCATGAGGCTTTCCCAGAAGTGTAGGGTGTGAAGGTGGTAAGAACATTTTTCAGTGGCGTGTTTATGGAATAAATACATCTGAGTTCTTTCTCCAGTTTTCATTTGTTTGCCTTGCACAGTGTCTCCATACCTGAAGTCTCTCTCCATGGTGGCTGCTAATAAGCTGCTGCATCTCCTGGAGGCTTTTTCCACAACCTGGTTCCTATTCTCAGCTGTCCAGAACCATCATCTTGTTTTCTTCCTCCTGGAAGTTTTCAACAACATAATTCAGTACCAATTTGATGGTAAGAAACTGCTGCTTCTTTTTTTTTTTAGTGGGGTTGTACCAGTTTAGTCCAAGAGAACAGGAGATGGAAGTTCAGATAAAGTGTAAACAAATGTGAGAAGGGGAGAAGTGTAGAAACCAGTTGTGTGGAGACTTGCCCACACAGGAGTGAGAAGTTAGGTTACTAGGTAATGACCCAGTAGGCCCTGACCCAGACAGGCTGGTTTGGAGCAAAATGAGATGGCAACTAATTATCAGCATAACCTCTGGCTCCTGCAGACCAGAAGGTGAGATGGGTAGAGGGCAAGAAGAGAAAGCATGTGTAACACTTAAGCTGTGACTGGTTGGATGCTGCTGGGAAACTGCTCATGTTGCTCAGCAATGCAATTGAGGGGGCAGAGCAACTTCCATCTTCTTAAATGTTTAAAGTGCTTCTCAGTTCTGCTCTGGCAGGTCTCTGGAGCTGGAGACCACACAGCCCCATCCAAGCAAAGTTCTAACACATTCTGCCTTTCCACAAAGTACCTTATCCTTTCCTTCTTAGAAACATGACAGTCTTTTACCTCAAGAAAACAATAGAGTGAGGTCCCTTAACCTGTTTGGAGCTCTTATTTCTCCCTACTCAAAATTTAATGTAATGCTTTAAAACTGCAAATCCAGAGTGGTCATTCTGCTTCCCTAGAGGAAATCTAGCCAGTGGTGGTTGCCAAATCCTAGAACAGCTCTTGTAGCTGTCATTTTTGTCTTATTTTAGGGGATGGTTTCATTCTATTCTCTGCCACCTTGCAGACAGTAAGAATTCTGACCTTTCGGCTTCCCTATTTCAAGCCTTTTTCTCCTCCAGTGGAATGCCCACGATTGTTTTGTGATGTCTTTGAAGATGGAGGAATGTTGAGTCTTGACTTAACAACCTTTTCCTCCAAAACAGGTGCTCGGATGTGGTTTAAACTGCCCTTTTTTTTTTTCTCAGTTGTTTGAATGTCAGTCTCCAAACCATTTCTTCTCGGCCTTCTGGCCTAGGAAGGATTAAACTGGATTTCCTGCACTGTTTTGTGAGGGCTAAGAGGCTGCTGAACTCTGTTTGCTCTTCCCTGTGCCTTGGCCCTTGGGGTGTGGAGTCGCCGTTCTCTGAGCTCCCGAGGTCTCCCCAGTCACACATCCTGCACCCACTGAGCTGCACAGCAAAACTCTTGGAGTCTTCTTTCTCTCCTCATTTTGTTGCTGTGATTCCCAGGGAATTCCAACTTGGTCTATGCCGTTATCCGGAAGCGGAACGTGTTTCACCAGCTGGCCAACCTCCCCACTGACTCCCAGGCCATCCAGAAGGGGCTGCAGCGCAAGAAGAAAACTCCTGAGCCTATTTCCCGGACCAACTCCCAGGATGGGGTCTCCATGGAAGGCTCACGTCCTGCAGCCCCTGCAGAACCAGGGACGTTGAAGACAAGCTTGGTAGCTACTCCAGGTCAGCTTTGGTTTATCTTTGTAACAGGAGAGAGGTTTGTTTTCTCGGTGAGATATGGGGTGGACTCACCCTTTCCCTGGGTGTGGGAGAGATTAAGAGTTTACATCTGTGAATAAGGTGCTGCCTCTCAGTCTCAGTTTCAGATCAGTTTGCTCAAGCTGATAGCAGACAAGTCAAAGTAAACTTGAGTTGAGTAAACTTGCCTTGAGGTTCTCTCCTCTCAGACTTGGTGGCCATTTGCCCTAATCTTGACCTTTTGCCTTAGGTTAACAGCATCCCTGTGACCCTCTCTTCCTCTTGCATCAGGGAGCATTTTCCTAGAAACAAATGAACTCCTTTAGAGTGGTGAAATCAAGGCTAGATCTCCTGTTGAAAGGAGAAGGTTCCAGATGTCAGCAGATGCATAGGGTGCGTGGTAGGGCAGAGAACAACCCTCTGCTCTTGAAGGTATTCACTTGTGTCTGGGCTTTTTCTCTTTTGAACACAGGAATTGACAAGCTCACAGAGAAGTCACAGGTGTCAGAGGATGGGACCATGCGTTCCCTGGAACCTGAGTCTTCACAGCCTCCACCAGAGGGTAACTTCCCCTCAGCTGTCAGCGATGGGGAGGCCTGGAGTGGGGTAAGGATGGACACTGGGGTGCAGGGGAGGCCTAGGATGTGAAATGACCTAAAATGGGGGACTTGGAAGGAGAGGTCTGGTTGGCCCACTGAAGAAAAATGTCATACAAAAGGCAATATGTACACACAAACCATGCTGGAAAATACCATGGTTCAGAAGTACTGTTGCATTGTCTTGGGAGTTTCATGTTTGTATTAGTGACACAAGAGCTGGGACACTAGAGGAGTAAGTTTTCTCCCCCTTGAAGGCTACTGACTGATTCTGACTGCTGCTTCTTTTTCCTCTCCTTCCTCTCTGGGATGAAGAGCTCTACCAGAACCTTCTGGTTAGCTGAACTTGTAAAAAATGTGTTCCCAGGAGGGCTTGGATGAGGTGCTGTGCTCAGAGTATCTGTTGCTTGGCCATGTAGAGGAGACAGAGGCATTGCAGTCTGTGAATCAAAGCTGCACTGGCCTCCTAGGCTCTGGTGGCAATGCCAGCCTTCTGCCATTTGCTAGTTTTCCCCATTGAGAGCTATAAAAGATTTATATTTCAAATTTAGTGGAGCAGCAGCTTCTTATTAATCTCCTCAGTCCATGTCATTTCCTGCCCAGTATCAAAGACCCCCAGGCTGCCTTCAGCCACTGTACTCAGGTGCTGTCCTGTCTGCTCTTCCTTCAGCACAGTTACACACCTCCTGCTCCCTCTGCTCTGCCTGAGCCTTTGCTGTTGGCTGGACCCTTTCATTGCAGTGAGAACATTGCATCTGTTTGAGTCAACAGAAAATGTGTTTATTGCTCTTGTGTGTCTTGCTTTTCATTTTGGTTTGGTTCTGTTGGTTTTTAAATACTATTTATTGGTAGGAGGCAGCACATCCCCGACGAGATCGGAGGCGTCTCTCGAGTGCATCCTCCAGTGGGCAGTGGACTCCAACTCCTGACTGGGTAAGGGAATCTGAACAGAGGAAATAAATACCGAGCAAAATAATTGTGGCAAAAATGCCTTCCTTCACCCCCACCCCAAAGCAGAGACATCTCCAGAGCAGCGTCTCCCCAAGGCAATGTCTTTGATTTGTGGTCAAAGCTGCCAAAGTTTCTTGACACCTGCAAAGAAATATTTTGGTTTATGTTGTGAACCCAAGCCCTGCTGGCTTCACTGAGGGGCTCATAATTCTAGTGCTCCAGGATTTACAGTGTTGTTGTGCACTCAGGTCAGCCACCACCTTTGTAAAACTCATCAATGTCAGAGATAGTGGAGATAACTGCAGAGAAACTACAAATGCAATGCACTGATTGCCCTGTGGGCTTTCCTACTTCCAGGTGATGTCTTGGAAGTCAAAGCTTCCCCTGCAGACAATCATGCGGCTCTTACAGGTGCTGGTCCCTCAGGTGGAGAAGATCTGCATTGACAAGTAAGGATTTTTGGGAGAGAAAGGGCTCTGCAGTGTGTAGAGAGGTTGGCAGAGTTTGAATGAATGAATTTTGCTCCTTGGATTAAGAATTGGACTTGATGATCTCAGAGGTCCTTTCCAACCTGGATGATTCTATGATTCTGTGAATTTGGAGGGCCTCTAGGGGAAACCTTGTAAAATACACTTGAAGGTATCCTGATGTCAGCAGAGCTGATGTTATTTTGCTTGCCAGACTTCTTGTTTGTCTGATCTCCTCTCAACTTTTTAAACTGAAGAGAACGTGTGCTACTGGTGGCCGTGGTTGCCCCGCTCTGTGTTTGTTTAGCCTGATACTTTGTGCTGCAGCAGCTTTGGGGGGTGTCTGTGGGACATGCTAAGAATGTTCCTGATCTGTCTCCTTGCAGGGGTCTCACTGATGAATCAGAGATCCTCAAGTTCTTGCAGCATGGCACTCTGGTGGGGCTGCTGCCTGTCCCTCACCCCATCCTCATCCGCAAGTACCAGGCCAACTCGGGCACTGCCATGTGGTTCCGGACCTACATGTGGGGAGTTATTTATTTGAGGTAAACCACCTGGGTGCAGAGTAACTTGGTCTTTTGCAAACATTTTGGGGACTTTTAGAGAGAACTGCATGCACTTGGTCAGCTCTAGACTGTCTGGTATTTATAGGACAGAAAGGTGTTGTTCCCTTGGAAGAGACAAGAGTGAATCAGCTGCTCCAGAACTTTGAGCAGGTGACATGGAAGGAGTTGTTCTGGGAGTACTGCTTGTTTGGGAGCTGGCAGCCTTTCTGTTCCCCACTGCAGCTTGGAGGGGATGGTGCAGATTTCATGCAAAGCTCTGGCTTTGTGAGATGCTGGAGATCCTGTCATCCCTTTAAGGCCCATTGTCTCTCAACCAGTGATTTCCTTTTCTGCAAAGCTGAAGGTGTTATGTGCAGCCAGCTCCTGTAACATTGGCTGTGAGATTTGAATTCCATGTACCTGGCTGCAGAGAGTAAAGTGGCCCTTGTCTTTCTCTCCCAGGAATGTGGATCCCCCCATCTGGTATGACACAGATGTGAAGCTGTTTGAAATTCAACGGGTCTAAGAGAGCACTTACCTCCACTAAGAGAAATACACTGGACCTAAGGACTGCTGTGTGCTGCTTCATCACAGCTATTCCTGCGTTTCACATCCAGCTGAGAGACCAAAAGGACAATCACTTCATTTACCTCCCTGTCATTTAAAGCTTTAATTGGGACCTGCTTGGACATCCCTCCCCCAAGCTCACTTTTCTTCCCTCACCCTTCACCATGAACCTTGAGTGAAAAATGTCTTAAGGGATTGTCCATTGTTGTGGTTGCACTAGAAATCAGACTGTTCTTAGCTCTTCTATTACTCTTTTGCTCCTGGATGTGGTTTGGAAACCAATCTGACCCTGTTCTTGCCCTGGTCAGAATCAGCATTTATTGAAAAGGATTAGCTGTAAATGGGGTGCAAGGGAGAAGCTGCTATTCCTGCAGGAGATGGGGTTTGGAAACTGCAGTTACTTTCATGTGGCTTCATAAAGTTTCTGGGCCATCCCTTCTGGCTGCAGGTGTCTCCTGGGTGTCTCAGGGGAAGTCTTGGTAGGGAAGTCTTTCCCATCCAAATGAAAGGAGAAAGTTGTTGAAGGAAAACTTTGTGTCTCAGTTCTGAATCTCTCTACTCCTTTCCTAGAAAGCTGCTTAAGAAGGTTTGGAGTAGCCAGTGCTTCAGTGTGGCATGAGGAGTCTTTCCTTGGCTCCCAGGCCTGTCCTTTGTGGTGGGTTGTGGCAGTGGAGAGTGTTTCCCTTCAAAAAGTCCTGTTTGATCCCTGGGAGCAGACAGGAAGGGACTGGCTCACTGAGAGCAAGAAGAGATGTGACTGTTAAAGTCTCTTAGCCTTCTGTTGACTGAAAGGACAATGTCACCTGGGTTTGAAAGGAACCATCTCCTTCCATCTTTGCCTGGCAGGCTGATGCAGTGAGGGGAGTGGAAGGGTCTTTGCACATTACTGTCTAAGGCAAGGGATTGAGGGAGGCACTCAGGGAAGTTGTGGGAGGAATTTGGAAATTGTTGGAAGAAAAGCTTCTCCATGTCACTGGCGTGGAGAGTACTGAGGCAAAGTTCAGTTCTTCAGGGCATTTTGTGAGTGACCAAGTTACCAGATCTTGAATGTATCGGGTCCCAAGCATGTGACATCTGGGAAGCCAGAGTCAGAATTGGTGGCAGAGCTGCTGTTGCAGGCTTGGTTTAGATGAATGGGGTTGCACATCAATAGGTGAAGACACCCTGGGGTTTGAATCAGGTTTTTTTTGTTCTGCTGGGAAGGACTGCTGTCTTACACCTGCATGGTCTTTAGACAATGAAAGGTGAGGGGTTCCTGTCATTAACTGAGACCTTTTACCTCTCCACCAAAGTTTAGTCCTTGGTGCTCTGGTATTCAGGCTCTTGAGAGGATTGTGAGCTGCTTGTTGTAGTTCAGAACCAGTGAGGTCACTCTATGGAAACTGGTCTCATGTTCAAGTAAAGGGAACATGTGGCAAACACTATTGTGTCTTGTAACACTTCTCTAGGTTTTGAAGCTTGGGGGAGATCACTTCAGACAGAAAGAAACAGGACAGGACCATCCTCTTCTAGAGACAGTGCTGCTCTAGTCCCCTGCTGGCTCTTCTGCCTTCTAATCAGGTGGTTTCCTCCACTGAGGACTGAAAGGGGACTGGCACCCCAGGCCAGTTGAAAGCTGAAATAAAACCTGAGTGGTTTTCTGAAGGATAAGAAAGGTGTGAAGTAGAGAGGTTAATCCCCATTCCAGCCCCACCTCCAGCCCACTTTGCTATCCAGCCCTGCTCCAATCCTGACCCTGTCTGTTCAGATGTCAGCAGGGGGAGGTTTCTGTTGCACTTGGGATCTCTCTCCTGTATAAGAATGTGATTTGGTGGGGGCAGCCTCTGATTGTATGGCTCTTGCACCTCACAGCTGGAATGGGGCATCTTGTGCCCCACACGCTTGCCTCTTCCCTCCAATGGATCTGCTGGTTCTCATGATCTCTTCCATCCTCTCTTTTCTGCTTTGTTTCTTTGTGAGTTTCTCTGGAAGCTTTTTTTTGTTTGTTTCTTGGTGTTTGGAGTCTGATCCTTGTTCTGTGGAAATCAACTTGCACTGTAAACTATTTGCTTATTTACAGAGAGAAAGATAAAGATTATCTGAAACATGCAGTTGGTTGCTTATTTTTTTCTGTGGAGAGGTTTATAATCTTGTTTGTCTTGTGCTTGAGTGATTTGTGCTACTAGAATACCATGTGCTGGCTTCCTCTTCAGTGTGTGGATTTTTTTTCTCTATTTGTAACCAGAAATGAAGACTGAACTCTGGAAAATGAGCCTGAACCATGCACATTTTTGGTCCTTTCTCTGCTTATGACAGATTACCATGCCCAGCCCTGCTGTCTGTCTCATTAAGGAGCTGAAAGCAGTTTTAATGTTATCCAGACTTCACTGATGATTTTACCACTCCCAGAGATAAATGGAAATCAGTCCAGAGCTCAAGGCATGTGGGACTAGAATCCTCTGAAGTGAAAGGGCTGAAACTTTGGAGCCCACACTTTTCTTTGGCCTGAAAGTGTGTGTCTGTTGTGGGATTTCTTACCCTCATCTGCAGTGTTGGAACAGGGTGTTGTTAGGAAAGAACACTGAGGGCCTTCACCATTTACCTTATCTACAGTGGCTGTGTCAGAGTTGGAGCTGGTGGGCTTCATTCCTTCTCATGCTCATCATGTATTCAGGCAGCCAGTCCTGTTTCCCAGCAGGAAATCATAAGCAGGCTTCTCTCAGTCCCTACTTGTGTTTAACATGCATGTGACTTCATATTTTTAGCTAAGTGGAAGACCTCCTAAGTCACCTGCTCTGTGGAATCTCAGTAACTTAACCAGTGTTTTGTCTGTTACACCACAGATAAAATCCAGGTTTTGGGTTTGCCCAGGAAGCACAAGCATTGCTTGTCCCTTGGCTGACAGTAACTCTGAGGTTTGAGGTCCTGTTCATCATTTGGAAGGGCCAGATCTTGGCATGCATCTCCTGTAGATCCCTCGGTACAAACAATGAAATGAGAATAATAATTAACTTTACTGGAGCCTCATTTATCCCACCATTATTTCTCATGACATTTCTGTTGACACAGGCCAAAGCAAAAACACCAGTGGGCAAAGTTCGTGCTGGTACAGTTATTCTCACTTTTAATTCCACAGGAATCATCGCCCTAATGCTGAATCCTGAGGAGAGTGGGATGTGTGTGCCAGGAGTTTCTCTCTCTCATCACTGTTACTGTCTTGGGGGAGATTAATTTTCCTGGGGACCACAAAAAAACCCATAAATTGGTTTTGCACACTGCTTCTGGGATTGATTGATAAAAGAAGAGCAGATGCCTTTTGTACCATGCTGCTTTGGCCTTGGTTAAAAGTCATGAGAGATTTTGATAGCAAAGAAATGGACTGACTGCATAACAAGGCCTGCCCCTAAATCTCATGTAACCTCTGATCGTAAGAGTGGAGTAAGTCAGTGTCAGTTGGGTTTGAGTCTGATCTTTGAGTACAGAGCAAAGCCAGAGACTTCACAAGACACAGAAATTCAGTCTCTTTATTTCCATTCATCAGGCTCTGGATTTGGGACCCAGAGTTGCAAGTCCCCTTGCTCTCCCAGCTGCTTTCTAAGCAAGCACCTCCTCTGGAACAAGCACTTGGCAGTCTCTGTGCACCTGGGCTGCCCTGGGCACAGAGCACCCTGAGAGATGTTTGTGGATGTGCAGAGCAGCAGTGAGGCTCCAGGTGTGTTGGGGTAGGGAGGGGTTCGCAATGGATGTGGCACTTGCTCTTCCTTGAGCTACTTCTGCCTGCAAGGGGAGGATCTTTGCTCATACAAACTGGGGGAACATTGTGCATGAGAGGCACCAAGTGGAAATCAGCCACAGTACTTGAGGCTCTGGGGGTTCCTGCAAAGAGAAATAGAGTTTATTCTCAGTGAGGTGAGGCAAACCTTGGCTCCTTTGGATAAAGGGAAAGGTGCACTGCACTGCTGCAAGGCTGATGTCTGTGCTGCTCTTCAGCAGTGAGCTTGTGGTGGGGATGGGTCCTACAGGCCTCCCAAGTTGATGTGCCAGGTGTCATAACCAGGAACAAACTGTGATGATGGTTGGGACAACTACCAGCATCTTCCTGGAAATCACAAGTAAAAAGTGTGTGCTTGGCTTGGTCCTGAATGACTGTGAGTGTTTGTGCTTCCAGTGTGGCTGCTTCTGAGAGGTCTCTTCTGTGCTGCAGGATGGGGGATTGGTGAGCAGCCATCAGGCTTGTGGTCTTTGTGGGTTTTTGAAGTTCTGTGGATTGTAGGTTAATCTTTGTGACTGTCTCCTCTTGCATTCTTTTATCTAGAATGTTTCAGTAGGTGCTGGTAAAGTCTCACTTGCTGCCATACGACATCCACTGGCTGAAAAGCACCAGCATGCATCCTTCCATAGATCAGTTTATGGGCTTTGAAACTGTTCTTTATGGAGAAAACAAAATCATAAGCCAACGTCTCTGTCTTCTGAAACTGATGGAGACGTGCAAGAAGCTGGAGGGGAAAAAGGTTCAAAGCTTCCACGTGTGTCTCTGCTGCCTGCTGCATCTTTGTTCAGTGTCATTGTCCAGTGGCAGCCTCTGGGGGGGGGGCAGTCACCTCGGGTCAGGCTGTGATGTAGACCTCCAGGAGCCCCCCCACAGAGTGCATTCTGTAGAACACACTCAGTGGGAGGCCAAAATTCACGATTGCAAACCAGGTGGAGTAGCCATAAAATGACTTTTCCAGTCCATTCTCAAAGACGGGGTGAGCCCCAAAGGTGGGCATGATCCACAGCTAGAGAGGTGTAAAGAAAGAAGAGTAGAAGTCAGAGGATGACAAACTGTCTCCTACCTGTACTTTAATCTTCAGCTCTGACTCAAGGGATTGTAGGAATATTTCAAGAGTATTAAGAGGAGTTTCCCTGCCAGGGAAGAGAAGGAAAACCCTCCCAGTTACACTGCTGACTTCTTGCTATAATTCAAATCCTGTTGAATTCTTGGAAAACAATTAATGGGCCTCATTTTGCCCCAGCCAGCTTCATCTTTCTACAGAAGTTTGTTGTTTCCTTCACCAATTTATTTTCACTGGGTTAAGGCTGTAGTGAAGAGCTGTGTTCACACCCAGAGCACAGTGTGCTTTGAGTGAGTTTCAGTCCTGGCCACTCGTGTTTACAAAGTCTCACTGCTGGTGCCTTGTGTTTCTCCACCTGTCTCATGAAACACCCTGGATGAATTTGATAACTTTTTCAGAGGCTAAAAATTTGACACAGAAGGATTTATCAGCTGTCTCCTTCCTGCAGCCAGGAAACCTGGCCATTTTTGCCTCTCAGGTTAAAAGACAGACATAATAATTATGGCAGTGGGGTATTAAAAGGAAGAACAGTCTTGACTTGCTTTACCAGTCAGATGGAACTGGGTGGGCAAAGTTTTCCCAGCTGGATTAGAGGCCCAAGATAAAGAGCATGACTGTATCCCAGATTATCTTAGCTCAGTTAAGCTGTGATGTGGCAGAGAGAGCAATACTTACTATGATGTTGCACAAAACCAAGAAGAATGAGATCTCTTTTAATGCTCTTCTCTTCCAGTTCAAGTGGGAGTAGCTGTGCATGTAGGACCGGGAAACTTTGCGGATCTCCAGTCCCAGCTCCAGCACGCTCATTCGTCTCTGGTCGTAGGCTTCATGGTTCTGCTCTTCTTTTCTTTCTTCCTCTTTGTCAGGAGGGATCTGTGTGTGCTCCTGTTTGATGTTTGGCGTGCTTTCCTTTTCACCAGGTAGCTCTGAAGTCACTGCATGCTGCCCAGCCTGGTCTGTGGGACCAACCTCAGCTACTGCTACAAAGGGCTGTCGGTGGAGCCCATCGATGATGAAGACGTTTTGGGTGATGTTCTGAAAGATGAGGAGGACAGCATAGGACAGGATGAGACTGTTCAGTAGGTCCCTGGGATCAGTGGCCACGATGGCAACAATGGAGAAGTAGCACATGGCCATTTGGCCCAGGGCTGCCCCCATCAACAGGATTGCATCCAGACTGCGGGTTGGGTTCTTCAGTGTGTCCAGCTCCCTCTTTTCCAAGGCGTGGATGATTGTCCCAACCACTGCAGCCACGCTCATCAGGGGCAGGAGCACAATGTAGTAGGAATAGAACATCACAAAGACCTCACGGCTGGGGGCTGAGCCAGTGGCCTGGATCTGGTACAACATGAAGACACAGATCCCAATGATTACAGCAATGGCTCCCAGCAGTGGCCCAAAGACCACCCCGTGGAGCTTGAACCTGGGCTTGACACGAGGGACATGGTGGTGGCTGATGCGTCGCCCCACGTTCTTCCACATGACATAGAGCATGGAGCAGCAGATGAGGCAGTACTCAGTGTTGAAGGGGTAGAGCAGGATGTAGCCCTTCTGGAAGACTTTGCAGATGGTTGTGTTTGGGCATGTGCATGAGGTAGTCTCGTTGCCTGGAGCGTGAGAAGAGAAAGGCAACAATTAAGAGGGAGATGGCCTGGATTTCATGGCTGCCTCTGGGAGTTTCTCAGGTGCAGGCACAACATCTCTCTCTGTATCTTGGAGACTGATCAGTAGGAATTTAAGTAGTTACCACTTGGTCTTCAAGGTCCCTCCCTCTCCCTCCTCTCCCTCCTCTCCCTCCTCTCCCTCCTCTCCCTCCTCTCCCTCCTCTCCCTCCTCTCCCTCCTCTCCCTCCTCTCCCTCCTCTCCCTCCTCTCCCTCCTCTCCCTCCTCTCCCTCCTCTCCCTCCTCTCCCTCCTCTCCCTCCTCTCCCTCCTTTATTTTGTCTCTAACCTTGGAATATTAATTTCCATTTTTTCCCCCCATGTTATCAGAAAGAAAAGTAGAGCAACCATGTGAGTCTGTTCTAGCCTGGCAATCCTTTGCTTGCAGTTGACAGCTGGATGTGAGAAAAAAACCACTAATTTTTGCTTTTCCTAGTTCTCAGCTCTAGGGTTTCAGATCGGTTCCTGTCTCCTCCCCATGAAGAGGTCCTTCCCTTGCATCCCATCTTTCGGCAACCTCAAATAATAGGGAATTTGCAGTACTTGGAAGATCTGATCTGAATCCCTGAGATCAAGAACTGTTGTCTCCCTGGAGGTTGTCTACATCAACCTAACACAAGTAGGGATGTGGAAAAGGAGCCTTGCCTGCAAATCTCTGCTCCACCTCACGCAGCTGAGACTCAATCTCCATGTGGATGGTGTCATTGGTCACAGCCAAGAGCCAGAGGAGGAGGTTGGTGGCTATGTTCAGCATCAGCCCACACCTGGGAGAAGACAAAGGCCTCTGAAGACTGTTTATAGCCTGGTAGATGGAAGCAATTACTTTTGCAGTGGTTGAAGGCAGAAATGCAAACTGAAGGGTCAGTGGAAAGACGATGGACCTGGGCAAGTCATAGCTTGGTGCAGAATACAGGGACTCTGTCTATGATCAGCTAAAGCAGGAATAAGGGAGATTGTGAGCAGACAGAAGGCAAAAGTTTCTTTGGAGGAGTTCAAGGTGGGAGTTTTTTCCCTCCTTTTTTGTACCTGGTGAAGTTGTGCTGGACTTGAATGCAATCCTTAGAGTGGTGGCACAGAAAAAAAGCCTGCAAATCAATAACAAAACTGACATGAGTGGCGTGAAGCTGGCAGCCTGACACATGCGTGGTGGAAAGGGACAGGCAGGCAGGAAGGGACATGTCCACGTGGGAGCAAAGCTGCCCCTGGGGTGGCTCAGGGACATGTGTGTACCTGCAGCTCAGTGCAGGTGGCATCCCTGGGTGACAGCAGTGTCTGTGTGCCTGCCCTTAGTGCCAAAGGAGCTCTGGCAGGGCTGCTTTCCCCTGCCTCCTGTGTGGGTATTTGCTGCTGAGATGGGAACTAGTTTGCTTTTCACATGTGGGTTTGGGTCTGGGAAAAAGAGGGTTGGTGTCAGAGTAAGAGGTTGCAAATGGTGAGAGAGACTGCTGCGTGCCAAGGGTTTTGTTGGAGGGATGTGTTGGCAGAGAGAGAGGCTGGGTCTGGGACACCCTGCTGGCAAAATCTGAAATTTTTGTCTTCTCTCTCCCTAATTTCACTCTTCAGAACAAACTCTTGTGGATCTTTCAGTGTGTCAGGTGTTGCTGGAGGGGTTTCTTTCTAAATCTCACTGCTTTGTTTCTTGGTCCGACTTGTCAGATGTGGATGAGTGGTATTTGAAATGCTTTGTGATACTTTAATGCCTGCAGTGGTCCTGAAAATGCCTCATGTTCAGCCCCTTTCCCCCATCTCCCCACTTCCCCCCACCCCTTGGGCTCCCAGAAATGGGACATAGAGAACAAGTGAGCTTCCAGAGGGATCATGTGCAGTACCTGGGTGCAGATAAAAATGATTTCAATGCTGGGGAACACAATTTCCACCCTAGATTTGCAGTGGATGAGAATTGCACTGTAGCCAATCTGAAACACGTTCAGGAGGATGCTGAAGCTGCCAAACAGCAGCACTGAACCTGGGCAAACAGCAAAAGCAAAGATAAATAAACATATGTGGAGCACCTGAGCCTGGCTGGGGATGCAGACCTCATGCTTCTTGGATTTGGTTGGAGCTGGAGCTCATCCTGGTTGGAAGTTTGCTAATTTAGGGGATGGGGACAAAGAGGAGCCTGATTCTGATCTTGGCTGTGTGCCTCAGCTGGCTGAAGGTGTTGAGGCAATGCAAGGTATTTTCCTGTGCTCGGATACAAAGTGGAAACAGATTTTGGCCTTTTCCATACAATCTGGGGTGAGGGAGGTAAGCTGATGGCAGGTGATGGATTTCTGCTTTGTGGAGAAAACCTAGGATGACTGCAGGTCTGCTGAGGCCTTTCCAGCACCAGTCTGCAGAAGTTGGGGCCCTTTGTTTCCCCCTTTTTGCCTTGGACACCTCTCTGCAGCTTTAGGTACTTTAATTCTCATGCTTAGTTAACCAGACCACGTGCTAACTAGAAACTCGATAATAAACCAGGGGCAGGGCTGGCTGGGGAAGTGTCATTTCACAAAGTGGAGCAATTATTTATGGGAAATCTCCTAGGAAACCTGGGTGTCACTGGGATGTGACTCACTGGCCAGGAATCTTCCAGTGGAAACATGTCTGCAGTGATGTTAAACAAGGACTAGGGTGGCATGGGGCTGCTGATGCGCTTGGAAGATAAAAGTGGTGCTTTTCCTCTCACTTGGCACTGTGGCCATGCCTAAAGCCTTTCCTGTGTCTCTCCAGCTGTGCTCAGTTGGGTGGGAGATGCCTGGTTTGTGCTTGGAGAAGGGACCACAGGGCAAGGTCAGGCTGGAGGCTGCAGGGAAGCCAAGTTCAAGACTTTCCTGGTGCTCTGGTTCTTTATGGCACCCACTATGCCCTCGTCACCCCCCAGATTCTCACCACAAGCTAAATATACCTCCTGTGCCTTCTTTTGGTAGCAGGAGAAAAATTCCTTCACTTTCCAAGCAGGGGGAAGGCACAGGATGATAAATAAAAGCAGAACTCACCCCTAATCCAGATGGGCCCAGCGTGGGGGTCCCTGTACAGCACCGCGTGGGGCTGCCGACTGGTGCCCAGCAGGTAGTAGGTGATCCAGCAGAGGCTCAGCACCTTGAGGATGGAGAGCAGGATCCAGACATCTGCCAGCGTGATGGCCACGTGGTTGAAAATCATGCTGCTGATGAAGGCACTGCCCAGGAACACCACGTTCATGGCCAGCAGGCCTGAGAAGAGCTGCCCAGCTTTCTGAGCTTGCCTGTCCCTCTGCTGCAGGGAGGAGCAGTGACGGTACAGCCAGAACTTCTCGTAGTGGATGGTGGAGGTGTCAGAGGTGGCTGAGGCTGAGCTGCTCTTGCAGCGATGGCAGGGCTTCTGCCTTGAGGCTTTGTCACCCGACATGGCTCATCTGCCTGGGGGTCACCTGCCAGTGCTGAACAAAGGTTAAAAGTAAAAAGGATGGTGAGGAGCACGCAGAGATCTGCTCTGTTGTAACACCCGCTCGTGTGCTGACCTTCCTTGCTTGCTTCCCTCTCCAGAAGCTGGGTGAAAGGGAAAAAGAGATGGGTGTTTAGTCCAGGTTAGGCATTAAATTTCCCTGCTGGAGAGAGTTGTTCTGGGGTGCTGGGAAAAATCCTTTCTGCCAAAAGCTGCCCAGAGACACCTTCATTAAACTGGTTGTTTGATGTCTCTGCCCTGCCCCACCAATACTTGGAGCTGTGGGGACCAAAGGTGACTAAATCTTTCCTGTCCTCACCTTTCACACCTCCTCTCTGCACAGCCCTGGATTCAGGTTTCCTCCTTTCCCTTTTTTCATGTAAGGATTAAGTGAAAATACAGAGCAACACCTGCTCTGAAATTCAGAGCTGTTTGATTTTGGTTGACAAGTCCAACCTTCTCCTTGTGTTTTGGGCTGTGGGAATTACACTGCACTCCTCTTACAGACACACCAGTTGTGGCAGAGAATCAGAGAAGGTCTGCAAGCTTTGATCCAAGCTGTGGGAAAAAGATCCATCACCGAGAAGAGGACTGAGAATGGGACTTCCAGAGCCTGTCTAGCTTTTGGAAAAATCTTGGTAAGACCATATTGTCCATGAAAGGGAAATCTCCTCACTGATGTACAGCAATTGGGCAAGGTCAGTGTCTCCATAGTTTCTGTGGATGGAGAGGTGCTCTCTCTCCAGGGAGTGGCTCTGGCTGCATGGTGTGGGGGCTGGATGAAAGCACTCCCTGAGATGTGTTTGAGGGTGGGGGGAGTCACTTATAGAGGTCTTGGGGCTTTAGGAGAGAAGTTGTCTGAGAAAGGATTGAAATCTCAGTGCTTCTCTCTTCCCTTGCACATACATAGAGGTCCTGGGTCTCCCTTTGCTCTCTGGGGCTCCAGTGCACTTCAGTCAGTGGAGATTCATCCTCAGCTCTTCCCTATTTGGCTCCAAAACTCTCCCAGCTTAGTAATGCAGAACCAAATGCTCTCCATTCTCCTAGGACCATCACTATTCTGCTTCAGGGTGAGGAGAGGGAGAAGAGAAGCCCTAAAACCAGAAGGACCCAATGGAAATGCATCTGTGCTGTGTCAGGAGGTACCCAAGTGCCTGCACATGGCATCTGCTGCTGGGGACCCAACCCCTTGACCCCCCGTAGCCGGGTGCTGCTGGGAGCAGCCCAGCCCAACCCTTACCTCCTGCAGCCTCCTGTGCTGCTGCCTGGTTTGCAGTTGGTGTCCAACCCCCCCTCTGGAATGCCACCAGGATGCAGGTGAGTCCTTTCCAATGAAGTGCAGGCAGAAGCTGTCAGAGCTGCTCTCCGCTGAATGTGGCCTCTGCTCCCAGCGCATTGATTTGATTAATATTTTTTTTTTTTTTCTCCCACCTTGTTTACTTTGGGTCTGTTATGGTCATTACATTAATTACTCAGTGAGAAGCTCTGGGCTTTGCCCGGGGCAGCCAATGGGGATCAGCGCCTTTATGCACCTGCCTGGTTGCCCCGTGCCAGCGGGCTCTCCACAGGATGTGCCAACTGGTCCAACCACAGGCTGGGTGACTAATTTGTGCCATGGCTCAGGAGAATGTGGAGCTAATCTCCTGGCACAGGCTTGTGCTGGGAGTGCTCAGCCACACTACTTTCCCTAAAACCCATTTGAGTTCCCCACCCCCTCACTTTTAGGTAGATCCTAAGATGATGATTATTTTTTTTCTCAATTGTGCCATTGCTTTGTGCTGTTACAGATACCCAAGCTGGCCCAAAAGGAAAAACTCTCAGCCCATCCTAGCTGCAGGTACCAGTCCAATCTGATGCTCCTCTGGCAGAAAAGGCTTTTAGGGGAGGTGGCTTTGACCTGTTAACTCTGGGTTCAGAGCCAGCCTCTCAGGTGCAAACACCACTGCTCAGCCCCTTGGGGTCAGGGATGCTTTAGGTCCAAGCTGTGGTGTCCCAATTCCCTCTCCTGTTGCAGAGCAAACTGGGGTCTGTCTTGGGGCTTTGTGAGGAGCTGATCCCCCTAGTTTTGTGGCAGGAAAAGAGGCCATTTCTGCTTGAACTGGTGAGCCCAGAGGGTCTGTCAGTGAAGGATGGACCTCTCCCTGGAAGGATAGGAGCTCTTTGTATGTCCTGGGGTGAACTGCCAAGACCTGGGGTTCTTCCAGCTGTCAAACAGGTGAACTGAGAGCTCAGAGTCACATAAAACACTTCCTAAGAAGTTGATTAGGGGTGGGAGTGGGTGGGGGGGCACAAGTTATCATGCATGGGGATGTGATGGAAGGGATGGAAAGCAAGCGTGAAAGGGGCCCCTTGCTTCTGGACAGGAGCACCCAAATGGTCAATGGCAAAGTGGTCGTGTCTGATGTCTGACCAAACCCCTGCACTGCTGGGGGGAGCCCCAACACCTTGATCTGGGCAGGTTTTTATGAATACCCATGGCTAGGTTTGTTCTGCCTTCCCTCAAAGCATCAGCATCTCCAGCCTGCTTAGAGGCCACGTCCTTGCTCCTCTGGGAACCCTGAGTGCAGTCACCTTGGAGGCCTGCTGCTTCTCCAGACCCCTTCTAGAGCTTAGCAGGGAACTGGGATCTCCCAAAAGCTATTTGGTGGCCTTTTGCTGAACAAAGTCCATGATTTACATATAAGACATTAACAAACCTGATTGGGCTTTAGTGCACGTGGTCCTAAGTTGGGGTGACTGCAGAGATGGGAGTCTGAATATATCCCAGGGTGGATAAATTTGCGTGAAAGTGGAGGTTTTGCCTTTCAAGATGGGCCTGAAACAAACTCCTGGGGTCTGCTGTGCCCCAGTGGTTTTGTCAATGGGACCATGCATCTGGGCTGCAGAGCTGAGCCATTCTTTCCAGCCTGACCAGCTCTCTTCTGGCTTTGGAGCTGAAATTGAACCCAGAGGAACTATAAAACCTTGGGAGAGTGGTTAACCCTCCTAATCTGGCCTTTCTGTTGAAGGGCAACATCTGTTTAATGTGAGCATATTGACACAAATTTAACCCAAGTCATTAAGTGAGCAGGAGAGGATGAGTTGAGCTGAGTGGATCCATCAGGGAACAGTGCCCCGGAGCAGCTGCCTTCACTGGGAGCTGGGAATGATGTTTGCTCCTCTGCTATCAGCAGCCAGATTGTCAACTGTGCACCCAGCAGCAATAACACCCGGGCTGGGCCAAACGGATCTGTAAACAGAACCCGGGGAGGAAGGAGCTTTGTGCTGTGTTTGCCCAAAGGCCACCTGAGGAACTCTGTGGGCTCTGTGACTCCCTGCCAGCCCACACCCTTCCTTCTCCTCTCCTGATAACCACCACGGGGACCTCTCCAGTGGGGCTGGGGAGTGGATGCTCTTTGGGGAGTGGGTACTTTTTGGGGGGATGACCACAGACAGCAGCCCCATCAACACAAAGGAGGGAGGCTGTGCCTGTCCCCCTCTGTCCCCCAGGTGGCTTTGCCTTTTCCCCGCAGGTTGGTTGGACCTCCAGCTGGTGTTGGGTTGCTCCCTGCTGGACACCACCACTGCTTTGGTTGCTGGAAGGTGACAGCTCCACCATCAGCTCCAGCCCTGGCCTCAGCACCCCAGAGCCCATCCTGCTCCTTGCTGCAAACCCATCCCTCATCTCCAGCCTGTGACCTCCTCCTCAATCCATCCTCTTTCCAGCTGCTGCTTTGGAAGGTAATAATTAACTTGGATTCCTCCCCTGTCCCTGACACACCTCAGAGCAAGTCACCCAGATAAAAGGCTTTGTTTTTTGATGGTTTGTTTTTTTTTCCTAATAAAACAAAACTCGCCCTCAAATAACAGATGATTAAGAAGCAGAGGAGGGGATACAAAACCCAGGTAGTGGTGGGATGATGACTCAGTCCTGGCCTTGGCCTTCCCTACTTTCTGAGCAGTGATTTCTGGGCTCTTGCTCTTTGCCTCTTCCCCTTTTTGCTGCTCTCCATTGCTGGCTCTGCCATGGTTTGCCTCAGGCCAGGGTCTGGATCAGGACCTTTTTGGAACTTGTGCAGTTGGCTCAAGTTCTGGGGCTGGATCTTGGGATCCTTGAGCTCAGCCAGAGCTGGGTTCTTAACCCTGCATCCCTTGGTGAGTGAATTTTATAGGTGGGATTCAATGGACTTCCTCAGCTCCCTGGCCAACCAAGTTTTGGTTTTGCCTTTTATACCAAAACCAGCAAGTCTGGGAGCCCTTGACAGATGTAGGAGCCTCAGGACAGCCCTTTGCTTTCCTCTAACTCTTCATCTGCAACAGCTGCCATTTAAACAGTCACCCTGAGGCATGTGGTTGTCCCTGTTCCCTATCCCCTAACACAGATCTGATCTCTGCTCCATGATTGATGCAATGGCAGGAGCAGTCAGCTGGATGGATGCTGCTGGTGGCCTCGGGGCCCAGCCTCATTCTCTACTCTGACACAGGCTTTCTGTTCACCCAGCTCCCGTGACTCAGTTTCCCTCCTTCCAGGCATGGAAGAAGGAGCTAACTGCAGGGATCTGTTACAAGGATCTGTCTACAAAACACCAAGGGTATTCTGACTGGCAGGACCCCTTCATATAACCCAGGTACTCTGTGTTTGGGGTGTTCTCTCCTCCCATAAAACTTCACCAGGGAGAGATGTCCCCCTTGTTAATGGGGCTGTGAGGAGGAGGGTCCTGGGTCTGGTGGGAAGGGATGGTGATGGATGGAGCAGCCAGCAGCAGTTGGCTGCATCACCAGGCTGGGGGGGGGGGGTTTCCCAGGGAAGGACAGGGATCCATGTGATAAGGACAAGGAAGCAGCTGCTCCAGGGGTGCTCCTGGGTTTGGGTGGCACAGCTGGGACACTGGGTGCACTGAGGAATTACACAGGGACATTTGGCCGACTTCCATCTGCCTGGGAGATCATCCCTTTGCACATTAACTGACCATGAGCTGGCACCTTCCAGCAAACAGTCCCTGAGCACCCAGCAGGACCTGTGTTTACAGGGTTCTTAGTGGCTTGGTTTTGGGGTGGGTTTTTGTGTTGGTTTTTTTTTTCTTTCTGGACTTCAGGGTGCTCTCTTTCCTTCTGTCCCCTTTCTCAGGTATATAGACAGGGTACACTGATGGCTGTTCCTTATCTGCTGCCCCTTCTAAGAGGGATGTATGTGGCTGGAGGGCAAAAGAAGAATGCAGTCAGCTGGAAGCCCCTGCAGTCCTGCACCTGCAGCCTGGAGATGCCTCAGGTCAGCAAAGTGCCCTCCCTGATCAGCTGCTGTCCCCAGTGCCCTCCCTGATCATCTGTTGTCCCCAGACCATTTTGGTGCATCCCAACGTGATGGCTTGTGGTTGGATGCTGTGATTCCTGCTGGCCCAACATCCTGGAAGAGTTGATATGATGTTATTGCCTCTATCAGGGCTGCGTGGGCTTTTGTGGGGTTCTCCTTAGGGTCTCTGTCTAGGACAGAGCAGTTCAAACTCTTCCCTGCCTGACTTGGTGTGCCCAGCCCTGGGAACCTGGGACCAAGCAGCAGCAAGAGTGCATAGGAGGAAAAACCAGTGTGTCCCCAGGAACAGAGCAGGTGATTCCAAGTGTTTTCTGCTCCCATCTGAGCTCAGCAGCTTTGACTAAAACAAAGTCCAAGGGTGTACACAAGGCTGACGTCTGTGCAGCCGTCACGTCCCTTTTCTGACTTAATCTGTGGCTTCTGCAGTTCAAATTAATAAGGCTTTTGTTTTATGAAAGGTAAAGCTTATACAGAGATTGTATCTTTGCCAGATCAATGGGAAAAAAGTACTGAGTCAATGGGAAAAAAAAGCCAGGCCTTTGCCAAGGTGGTGGGGCTGGGGGAGGCTTGGGGAGGGAAGGATTGACCCATCCCAGAGGTGCTGGATCAGGACAGTCCTCTGGGCCAAGGGAAGTTGTGCCAGGGGAGGTTTAGATTTGGTGTTCCTAAGGGAAGAGTTTCTTTAATGAAACAGTAGCCAGGCACTGGCTGCCCAGGGAGGGGGGCTCATCCACCTCCATCCACCCCATACCAGCCCTGCTCTAGTGGGCATGGTGGGGGTTTTGGGGTGGGACTCAGTGATCTTAGAGGTCTTTTCCAACCATGACAGTTCTATGATTCTGTGAAACTGAGGTTTGCCCCATCTCCTACCCACCTTGGAAACCAGCTGCTGGCAGCCAGGCCAGTGTCAGGGCATCCAGAGGCACTGCCCCCCTCTGCTTTGGTGCTTTAGGCTTGGTGGGAGAGGGGTTGTTTAAAACCCATGAGCCCAGGATGGGCCATGAGGTGGGAAATGGCATCACTCCAGTTCAAGTATCACAATTTCCATGTATTTATTTATTTATTCCTCTGCTGGGGGCACACTCATCCCTAGAGGAAGGCTTGATGCTTTCTGCCACCCTTGCTGTGTCCTTTATTGGAACCACAAACCCTGATCCCTCAGGGTGCAGACCAAGATTCTGCTGGGATGCTGGGCACAGCACAGGGGCTCATTTTCTACCTCCTGCAGCCCAGAAGTCCTGCTCTAAAAGCCCCCTCAATCATATTGTGGTTCATGGAGAGCTGCAGGCACCCAGAAAGCTGTGTCAGGACCCCAATGCTCTGTGCCCTGGGGCTGCCTGGGTGCTCCTGCACAGGCATGGGGTGCTGTGCCAGCATCCTTTCAGGGCACTGGAGGTCAAATTGGCCAGGGCACTGGGTTGATTTCTGTGTCCTAGGGTGCAGAAGGTCCCTTTGGGCGCTCAGCATTACAGTGAAAATCAATAAATAACTGTACAAAAATGTTTATATATTAAAAAATCCATTATCTATTTAAAAAAAAAACAAAAAACCACAACAAAACCCACAACTCTTTATCATTCCCCAGACTGCATTGCACATATGGTCTTTATGGGTTTTGAGCCCTGATTCAGGAAGATTGGGGAAAAAAGTATGCTTAGAGCAATCCTATGTCAGAGCCAGCTCAGGACCACGTGCAGAGCTGTCCTGGAGACACAACCTGACCCTTGGGAAGAGGAGGCTGCAGTGATGCCCCCCTGGAGAGGAAGGGAAAGGTCCAAGAAGGCCAATATAAATCAGCAGTACAGAGAAGAAAGAGTAAAATGCTTCCCAAAGCCTTTGGTGGTCACTGGTTTGTTTTTCACATCTCTGCAGGGGAGTGGTTTTCCAACTGGCCATACCAGAGGTTTGAAGAGGTTTCTCTTTCTTTTCCTTCCACGCCTGTGTCAGGCCCTGGTACCCAGCAGGGCTCTGCCTGTTCAAGGGTGCTGAGCAACCACTGGAGAGCACATCAGTGGCATGGAGTGAACAGACCTTTCAGAAGGAAGGGTGAGTCTCTGCATGAAGCAAGGGTAAGTACCATCATCCTACTCTGGGCACCTTCCTTTTTTGTATCTCTCTTTTCTTTTTTTTTTTTTTCCCCTTTTTTCCTTTAAGTTCTAAGAACTTCAGAAACACACATGCACATCCACACACAAGTAGCAAAAATAAAATCTGGACTATGTTTGAGTGATCTTCACTGACAGTTCATAAATGCCCCAACACTGCAAGGCAATGTGATTCAGGCAGTGCTGGGGACCCCTGGGGACATCTGGGCAGTCTCCTAGCCCTGGAGTAGGAAGCAGGTTGAGGAGAATCTCCTCTTCCTTGGAAAGGAGTTCTTTAGGACATGATGTAGACCTCCAGCAAACTGGCCACTGCGTGCATTCGGTAGAAGATCCCAAAGGGCAGGCAGATGTCCACGATGGCTGGCCACATGGAGTCACCATAAAAGTTCAGTTCTGTGTCATTGTCAAACTGAGGCCGGGCCCCAAACGCTGGCATGATCCAGAGCTGTTTGGGAAAACAGGAAAACAACACTGCAGTGAGAAAGGTGCATGGCACAGCAAGCACCTGCAAACCCAGCTGCTGAGAGGTGGGACACGAGCAACCTTCTGAGCATGGCCCTGTGTCTGCATGAGGATCAGGTGTGATGTGGTGCTGGACCTTAAGCGCAGTTTGGATTTCGGGTTGAAGAGAGGCTTGAACCAAGGGCTGAAGCACTCCACGTGGGGAAGAACTTGAGTACCTTGCCAGTTAGCATGAACCTGCTCTGGTCAAACTCCCTGGGTTGAGCAAACTTGGTAGGGCTGAGCTGGCAGCAGCTTGGTCTGCCCCAGCTTGGTTGTGTGTATTGAGCTCCAAAGCTCAGCCAGAATGTGTATTGGGTTGCATGGAGGTTATCAGCCCATGATTCGTGAGCTTATATATGGAGTGAGTTTCTGGATGTGGTGTGACTGACTATCTGGAGACTTGAAGGCTCTCAAGGTGGCTGCTTTGGAGGTACAGCTGTAATCCTACATTTTATTTTATTTTTTTACAGGGAGCTGCAGTCCCCTGGCTGCTCATGAAAGTGAAGCTGGCAGTGACCAGTTTCTCCTCACAGCCACTGGGGTCAGGGTTTGGGCTCCTGGGCTATGGGTTGTGAGAAGCCATGCTGGCATTTTACAAGAAAACCCAGACTTCACCCCAGGTGTTTGTCACATTTCATCCTTTCTTTGGGGGTGTAAGAGAAGGGTTTAATGCAGTTTATTGCTTTCAACAAGCTATTCTGTCTGCTAGTACCCATCAAAAGTACTGAACTGATTCTTGTGCCCACTGATTTTGTTGCCTGATATTCTGGTGAGAGGTGATGAGTCTATTGACCTAGCTTAAAATGTCTCAACTCTAGGGCAGTTTCTCTTGTTTTTAAGTGACAGGGACTTGCAGCTCTCTGCATGTACACGTGTCAGTCAGTCAGTGTGCTCTCTGCTCAGAGCAGGCACAGAAAGGGCTGGTTTTGCCCTGGCCCTGGACTAGTCCCCAGACACCCCAGTCCTTTCCACCCCAGACTCTTCACCCATGTCCTTGCTCCCCTACCCTCCCACCCTGCCAAACTCTCCTCTCTGCATTTACTCACTATGATGTTGCTCAGCAGGAGGAACATGGAGATCTCCCTCAAGAACTTCCTCCTCCAGTTCATCTTCCTGGGAGCTGTGAGGGACCTGCCCAGCTCAGCAGGACAGATGCCTTCAGCTCCAGGGGCAGTGCTGGGGGCCAAGGTACTGGCACTGTCGGGCACACGGAGGGACACGGCATTGATGTTGACAAAGGTGAGGCCATAGAGATCCTTCTGGTGGGAATCATGCTTGTGGTCTTCCTTGGGGGGCTGGCGGTGAAGACCCTCGATGATGAAGATGTTCTGGAAGGTGTGCTGGGCAATCATGAGGAGGGCATAGGTGAGGTTGAGAGCACTGATAGCGTCCCTTGGCGTGCTGGCTACGATGGCCACGATGGAGTAGTAAGAAATAGCATATTGCCCCAAGGCTGCACCCATCAGCAGGGCCACGTCCAGGGTCCTGGTTGGGTTCTTGTGCCGGTCCATGTCTCTCTTGTCGAACCGGTAGATGACGGAGCCCCCAATGCAGACAAGGGACATGAGGCCCAAGCACACGATGTTGAAGATGTAGTACATGGTGAGTGCTTGGCTCTTCTTGCTGGATTCGGTGCTGGAATTTACCTGCACCTCATAAAGAACGAGGACTCCCAGGCCACTCACCAGGATGATGAGGCCCAACATGATGCCTACAAAGAAGGTCCTGCGGAAGAGCCTGAACTTGAGGCGGTGGATGTGGTGGGAGTGGTGGTCTATGAAGCGCCCAACGTTCTTCCACATGACATAGACCATGGCAGAGGCAAAGAGGCTGTACTCAATGTTAAAGGGGTACAGCCAGAAGTAGCCGTTCTTGAAGATCTGGCAGATTTGGCTGTTGCAATTGCATTCTTCAGCTGAGCTGCTCCTCATCCCTGCTGAAACAAGACACAAACACAGAGATGCAGGGGTGTGAAAACAAGGAGCAGCCCTGAGGAACTGGATACTTTGGGTCAGTGAAAAATAAGACTAAGGGCAGGAGCACATGTGACCTGCAGGAGAGGTGGCAGGATAAATCTTTCTTTTTCCTTCTCTTCATTCCCATCCCACTTGAGGTTTCCACCTTTCTGGCTCCTCTGTAATACAGGTTAAGAAACAAATCTTCAAGACCTGGCTTTTAACATCCCAGCTCTGTTACAGGAACCTTCAGCTCTAGACAGACCCCCTGAAAAGTGACCAAACCTAACTTGCAGAACAATTTCTACCTCTTGGCCTCTCTTCCTCAACCAGATGACTCCACAAACAGGGAGATTACCTTTCAGGAGCCACCTGAAGATATCCTCTGTCACATTCTTCTTCAACTTTGAATGTGCTTTGTGGACGGACTCGTCTGTCACTGCTGACATCCACACTGCCAGGTTTGTTGTCAGAGTAAGCATCAAACCACACCTGCAGAGGAAGGAGGAGGAGGAAGATGGTCATGGGATGAAACCAATGGCTCTAGGCTACATTGCTTCCATCCATCATACAGGTGTATCTGTGCTCAGGGTGACTGTGGGAGCTGCCTGAAGAGGTGTAAGTTCTCTGCAGTAGCCAAGGTTAGAGATCCCAACCCTTGCTTTGCAGCTCCCATCCTCTAATCTTTCACTCTTTGGCTGTTAGCAAGGCCCTGTTCTTCATGTTGATTTTGGAAGAGCTCTATAGTGAATGTGTTATTAGGTCTGGGTTGGTCTCCTGTCAATCCGGTCTCACAAAGCTATACAAGATCTTGTTTCAGCCTGAGGCTTGCCCACTCTATCATTACTTTCACCAGAAAGTAAAAGTCATCTATGAATCATTTTCTTTAGTGCTAATTATTTATTTACTGCTAATCTGCTCTGAGTAATGCTTGTGTTCTTGAACTGAATCCCAGCCCTGATATATCCACAGCTCATAAACCTCAACTACTTGGAGCTGGGATCTAAGGCTTGCTGGACACTCAGCAGGTTCAGTTTTGGGCAGCATGAAGGGAGATGGGATTATCCCAGTTTACTGGTTTGGGGTGGCCCAGGTCTCCTGGAGCAGTGGGATTCAAGGAGCAGCAGTGCTCACCTGGTGACGTTCAGGTGGACGTGGACACAGTCTTTTGCAGAGAGCCACAGGAAATATGTCTGGCAGGGGCAAGAGGAGAAAGTGTTATTGCCAACAAAGCAAAAAGGCAAATCCCATCATTCTGAAGTCGGGATCTCCTTGCTCAGCACCTCTTTCACTTGGGTCTGTCCGGGTCCAGCCTACTAGTCCCTAATCCTGGCCATTTGCTGGGTGTGGTACCTTCTATCTTTGCTCCTCCTGCCCTGTCCCACTGCCCTTGCTCTGCCCATGCCAACCCCTGTTCCTGTCCCTTTTTAACCTCTGCCCACCTTGGTATTGTCCCAGAGAGTCCTCTGTGTAGGGATTTGAAACCAGGAGGCAGTTCCTGCCCTGACTGTCCTCCTCCCTTGCTGTTCTTCATGGGAAAGGAAACCTGGCTGGCTGGGGCTGCTCAGGGTTTATAACAAACCATCCCAGCATAAACTAAAATGTGGAACAACTTTAAATAGATGCCATAAAGTGAGATGCCACATCTGGGAGCTGTCGTGGTGGGAGGGAGATGATGAGGGCTGGGTGGGAGCTGAGCTAAGCCCCTGGCATTTGCTGCAGGAGAAGCTGAACCATGTCCATGAGCTCAGAGCTCCTTCTGCTGGTGGCTGAGTCCCTCCACCCCTCTCCAGGACAGGGCACGACTCTCTCACCTGGACGACCACAAATATTGCTTGCACGATGGGGTAGATTATTTTGATTGCAGACAGGCAGCTGTAGAAGCTGGAATAATACCCGATTTTGAACACGTCCATGACAAGGCTGAAAATGGCAAACAGGATCAGGCCTCCTGTTGAGGAACCAAAATACCTGTGGTTGGACAGGGGCTGATGTGGATAGAGGTGAGGAAGAAAAGGAACTATTGCCATGAAGAGGCTTTGCTTCAGCCTCTGTTCTTCCTCTCCCAGCACCCAGATCATCTTGGCACTAACAGAAACAGACAATAATTTTGTCTGGAAGGAGCTTTCCATCAGCCCCCTGCTCTGGCCAGTGAAGGAACTGGGACCTCACATTCTGAAGCAGGGCATGGGGCCGTGCCTCAGTACAGGAGAAGGAGTCTTTAGCCCAAATGGTTGCTGTTTCCCTCGTAATAACTGATGTCTCCATGAAGTGCCCACCCTGCCACCTCACCTCCACCCCCAGCCCTTTCAGAGCTCCTACCTCTCAGCCAGATGGGCCCAGCATGGGAGTCTCTGCAGAGGATGGCATCTGGGCAGCGGGAGGTGCTGGCGAGGTAGAAGATGATCCAGACGATGACTATCAGCATCATGACAGTCAGGAGGAAGAAGACATCATAATCATGCACAGCAATCTTCTCAAAAGCCCCACTGCTCACCAGCGTGCAGGCCAGCAGGGCCAAGTGCACGGCCAGCAGGATGGAGAACATACGGCCACCCTTCTTCCATACTTCCTTGGAGGCAGGAGTGGAGTGTGGCTGGTGAGGCTGGTGGCTGAAGGACACGATCTGGCTCGAAGCCAGGTTGGCTTTGTCATCCTTGTGTCCACAGCCCATGCTGGAGTTGGGGTGTCTGATCTCGCTGTCCTTCCGCACAGGCTCTGCAGACATGGTTCAGGTAATGCCTTAGCTGAGGGTTAATGCTGTTGGGAGGAGAGCCCCATGAATGGGAGGCGTCACTTCATTTTGAATAGCCCAGGGCTGGACCAAAGCAGGACATGTGATGAAGAGGAGAGAACGTATCAGAGGTTTGGGGAAGGCTGAGACAAGGAATGCAGAATGAGGGATGAGCTCATTTTCAATCTTTCTCTTCCCGGTTCCCTGAGAGCTGTGCTCTTGCTCAAGATACTTGTGCTTGGGGAGGCCCCAGGTCAGTTTGACAAAGCATATGCCCAATTTGGAACACAATGTTTAGATGTTTATTGGTGCAAGATATTGGAAAAACACCAGAAAAGCACCCACAGGATCAAATATCCTGGGGCAAGAGGCCAATGTGGTTTGATTTCTACATATCATCTGCTAAACACTTTGAGAAAATGTTGTACTTCCTGTCTGAGGAAGAGGCCACTGAAAGGTGAGAAAACTCCAGGAGTCTTTGGTCCATCACAACATGATTTATACCTGTCCCTGCAAGAAGGATGTGAGCTATTTCCACTGTCACTCCCTCTAAAGCCCCTTGCCTCTGCCAAGCTTGGGACGTCATTGGTTCTCAACGCAAAGCAAATTAACTTGTCAGACAAAACCATTCCACCAACCTGCTCTGCTGCCTGGAATCCAAATCTCTGCTCTTGCCAGGCTGCTGGAGAAGTTTCTTCGTCACTGCAGCTTGGTCAGCCAAAGAATTTGTACCCCTTGGGATATCTGTGATTTATACCATGTCTGGAGCCGGCAGCAGGGCTTCATGGGCTTCTCAGGGAAACTCACGTGATCCATTTTATGCAATAGCTGATTTTGGGGAAGCAGGAGAGAGATGAGGAGATCAGGGTTATTGACCTGGGGAGGGCATGAGATGACAACACTGCTAAGCATGGACCATGGCATGGACCGCTCAGTCACAGGGTCATGGTCACCATGGAGCAAAGCCACCCCATCAAACCCAACCACCTGCAGGCAAGAAGTCTCTTTCCTAAAGAGAGAACTGGTTTAGGTGATGAATTTATCTTTGATGATGATTTTGGGCTTGGCTTTCTGGTTAACTGAGCACAGTAAATACTGTGCCTCACCTCGGCCCATTCCCATCAGTATGCTCTATTCCTGCCGTGGTTTTAAGGGAAAAGAAGACATTTGCATTTGTATCTATATCTATTCAGTGGTAAAGGCAGCTCAGCCTTTTCCCACGCTTGGTGCCAACAACGAGGAAGTACCAGAACCAGAATGGGGCAGGATTTGGGGACTGGAGCCCGTGTTGTCCTTTGCTGACGCACTTTGCCTTTGACTTTAGGGTGGGATCACCTTCCCCTGGCCCTCAGGAATTTCAGGCACCTCAGGAAGTGGTGTTACAAACCATGGTGGGTGTGTGTGGGATTTGCCAGACAAAGGGAGAGCTTTTGCTCAAGCACTTTCACCCCAGCTGTTATATTTTGGTGGGGGAGACAGGGGGACACAGGACACCGGATGGGGACAAATTTTATTCCTTTGTGAGCACGCCTGCTTTGGAGATGTCCCTGTTGCTTGTCTCTTCTGGGGCAAGCCCAGAGAGGGGGCATTTTGCTGCACGTTTCTCAGTCCCATTCTTGACTGCTCTTTCTTGCACCACTGGGGCACCATGGTGGGATGGTGAAGGACAGCTCAGAATTTCCTCTGCATCCCAGGGATTTGTCTTTCCCGTGCTGCCACCAGCCGGCTGCCACCAGCAGTACTGGGTCAGCCCTGCCTGGCCCCTGCTGACCCTTTGGAATTCCTCTTTTGGGGGAGTGGGTGAGCTTTTCCCAGTCTGGAGCCTTTCCCTGGAGAAGCCCAGATTCCCGAGGTGGTAAATCTGAGCTGATAGTGGGGATGTTTTGCAGAAGCCAAAAGTTCAGAGTCCTCCTGGGCTCAGTGCACTGATTTATCCTCCTTAACAGCCAGCACAGAGTAGAGAGCATTTATTCCCTTAGGCAATGCTCCCAGTTTCCCTTGGCAGCCACCATACAGTAAAACCAGCTTAATTAGTAATAAAACAAGAATCATTAAATAGCCTCAGTAATGAATTGCAGGCGTTACTGCTCTGCTTTTCATCTTGAAGTATCCCAGTGCCAAATACCTCAGCATTTACAGCATTCCATCATTGGGACTCATCCAGGGAGGCTGAGCAGATGTGAGTGAACGGATGGGGGGGGGGTCAGACCCACCCTCTGCTGCCTTACGGGTGTCCCAGGCAGCTGGAATGGTGACTCTGTGGTGGTCACCCAGGGGTTAATCACTGCACCTTGCATGGGTGCACCTCAGCCTGCTTTTGGGCCCCCCTGCTGTCTTGGGGCTCATAAAACCAAGCTGTGTTTCTCTCTGGTTTTTGGTTTTGTGTCTTTGTTTTTGTTTTCCTCGCTGCTCATTACCTTCCAGCTGGTGCTACTGTTTTTCAGCCTTTCCTCATTTTTTCCACTCTCTTTCTACACCTATTCTCATTTTTCTCACTCTCTTTGCCTGCTTTTCTTCATTTTTCCATTCTTTCTCCATCTTTCCCCATTTCTCCACTCTCTTACCCATCTGCAAGGTCTGCCTTCCCCCTCTCCAAACCTCCTCTGCCCCACAGGACTAGGGTGGCAGATCAAGGCTCCATCCCTCGAAATCTCCATCCCTAGAGCCAGGACACACAAAACAAGAGGAGAGCAGGGAATTCACCCTCTGTGACAGCTGATCTCGAGGGATCCAACTGACCATTGGGTGCAATGTGCCCTGAGAGCCTCATCCTTTGGCCAGCACCCAGGCTGGGCTCCGAGCTCTCCCGACAGCAGAGGGTGCCCAGGGGACGGGAATCCGGAGCTGGAGGCATTGCCTGGGGCCACCCAGCTCCCACAGGGCTCATTGCAGCCAGAAATTCATGTCAGAATAAAAGACACTGGCCCTTGGGCACATCATGGTACAAGTACTGAGCTTGGTTTAAGGTTTTGTTTGTTGTTTTTTTCCTCCAAAAAGGAAGGAGGGATGAGGAAGGGAATTTTTCCAGCTTGTAAGAATTACTGCAGGTTCCTGGGGATTCCTGATGTATGGTTTGTTGTGCAGTTCCCTAGAAAGCAGGGGCCTGTGGGCACAGGGTAACTGGGGGACAGGGATGGTGACTGGGTCTGCTGTTGTCTTCTGGATGACACTCCGTATACATATATATAGATATATATATATGTGTCTGTGTGTGTGTCTGTGTTTATATGTGTATATATATATGGGCTCTTTTACCAGGAAAAACTGAGCTGTGGACACCCCTGGTGTAGCTCTGGAATCAGGGACAGTCCCCAAACTGCTCTTGTCCACCTCTGCATGGAGCAGGAGCCCCTTCCAGGTCCCTGCTCTGATGGGGCTAGGAGTGGAGGCAATGGGGGCTCCTGATCCATCACACCCCCCTTCCTCCTCTGGGTGCTGCCGATCCTCACTCGAGGTGGGGCTGTTACAGCAAGGGGCATGCAGGATGGGGCAGGATAGGGCCCCGGGAGCCATTCTGGCACCTGGGGGGACTTGGAGACCTGGCGAGGTGTCACTGTGTGACCCTGTGCCCGGCACAGCCACGCTGCTTCACTGGAGCTTTTAATGTGCCGAGGAGCCGGTGTGAGGGGTTCCCTGCGAGGAGCTTTCCGGGCAGGAGGATGCTTAGGACCCAGGGAAGCGCTGGAGAGCCGGGCTGGCTGTGCTGGAGGAGCTCCTGCCTCCCCAGCCAGGACTTCTCAGGTGTCCTGAGCGGCGGAGCTGTAAGGTGGAGCTGTGTGAGCCCAGCTGGGCCCTCCTGGCAGCTCCCCCCCTTCCCCACCTCCATGCCCATCCTTTGAGCCCCCCCGGGCACCCATGCGCTCGCCCAGGGACCACTCCGCACCATGAACGACCAGTACCACCGAGCGGCCCGGGATGGCTACCTGGACCTCCTGAAGGAAGCCACCAAGAAGGACCTGAACTCCCCAGATGAGGATGGCATGACCCCGACCCTATGGGCTGCCTACCATGGCAACCTGGATGCCCTGCGCCTCATCGTCAGCAGAGGGTGAGCACTGACCAACCCACGGGGCTGGACCTGGGGGACAGAGGACCCAGGACCCCTTCTTTCCCCCTTTCTCCCCACCCCCCTCACAGGTCGGTGTGGGTGCAGCTGCCCCACAGACCGATGGCTTCTGTCCAGAACATCCTCCCCCTCACCCCCCATCTTCTCCTCTTGCTTTTTTCTCCTTGGGGTGTTTTGAGCTTCATCAAATGCTCCTGAGGACTGTTCTGTGTTTTCCCAGCTCCTCTGACCCCATAACCACCCCGTGGTTCTGCTCCTGTCCCAAACCCTGCCTGCAGCTCCCCAAGTGGGTCTGGGTCCCCCCTTGCAAGGGCTTTTGCATTTGGGTCCTCTAAAGACAAACATAGCACCTCGGGTCACTGACCCAAAACCCATCCTTTTAAATAAGGAGGCAGAGAAGAAAACTGCTCCTTCTGTCCTGAAAAATGCCTGTACGGAGAGCTGTGTGCTGTGCCAGCTGGCAGGAGGTGACAATCCGCTGTTTTACCCAAAGTGAGGTCTGAATGCATGATCCCAGGGCAGTCAGGAGCTGGAAGTTGAGGAGCAGGTTCCCCAAGAGAAGATTTATTTGAGCCCTTGGCTTCCCCATGGGTGCTGCTCGGTGCTGATGCCCCTCAGTCATTCACCCTGGGCTGCCAGTTCTGAGGGTCTCTGGTGTGGATGTGGAGGAAAGGGAGTGGGATCGAGGGGGCTGGAGGGCTCTGCATCCTGGTGTTGGGGAACTGATCAAGAATGTCTGTGCCAAAGCAAGAACTGCCATGAGTAGCTCCTTCCTGAGCAGCAGTGGCTCTCCTGTTCTTCCCATCCTCCTGAAGGAACATGTCCTGTGGCTTTTCCCACCTGGCTGTCCTGAGCACCTCACCTGAAGGACCCAAGGTGTGGGTACCTCAGCCTCGTGCTGCCAGATTGGTGGTGCCACTGATTCTGATTTACTGCTTTGCAGTACTGAGGCACAGTGCTGGGCTTGGAGGCCTGGATGTGCCTCCTGGGAAGGGCTCTGCTGCTCCACGTTGGGTGGAGGCTCAGTGGGGCTGTCAGGTCCCAGCCAGGGGTTTTCTGTGTCCATCTCGGGCTGTGTTTACAGCTCTTGGACACCCTGTTTCCGCTGTGCCTGTTCCTGGGTTCACAGCATCTCCTGAGACTCTGATCTGCTTGTGTAAAACCTTCTGTCAGCTCCCCTGGCCCTGGCCAGCTGTACTTACAGGCAGAGGTCCCCCAAACAGTGCCATCCTTCCATTGCAAAACATTTTCTTTCCAGATCCAGAGGTCAGAAAGGCTGTGTACAGTTATTTTGAGAAGTCCTTGAGTGCCTGGCAGAACAGGAGTGTGCTCAGGACAAGATGACTTCAGAGTCCAGAGGGGAGAGAGCGAGACATTGCTCTGAATGGTGCATCCCAAGGTGCTCCTGGGTTGGGAGGCCCACGATGCTCCCCTGTGTGGTGGCTGTGGAACTTCTTCTGCACCTCTCAGGAGAGTCTGTGCCCAGCAGGAACCTGCTCTGAGTTCCCTCTGGGGGGAAATCAGGGCTGGAGAGACAAGGGCAGGAGCTCTGAGGATCAGACCTCAAAGTTAGAAATGGTTTCAAAGACCCTTTGATAGCCAAAAAAATCAGTCTGAAAGGACTCTGCTGTGGATTGTTCATCCAAGGCATGGGCCTTCCAGGCTGACTGTATCTCTGACTGTATCCCATGTCTCATTTTGTCTCCTTATGCTGCCATCCCCCATGGCAGGACACCCCCAGCCCCACTGTGCAGCCAGGGCAGCAGTTTCTGCCTCTCCACGAAACCCAAAGCTGCTTTGCCACTCAGGGGGCCCCTTTTTATATATCCATAGTGATCTGAAAGGTCCTCGTGGGCACAATCATATTTTGAGTGCAGCTTGGCTGCTGTTTAATTAACAGCCTACTATACATTTGTTCCTGACAGGGAAAATAGCCTGGCAAAAGCCCAGTGCCCTTTCTGTGATGGATGGAGGAGCAGAGAGCTCGTCTGTGGGGCTGCAGAATGTGTTTGTCTGTGCATCCATCTCCCTGGGTCAGATCCTTGCTCGGGGCCATGCAGAGCTCAGTGAAGTCTCTTTGCCTGCAGCTCAGCTGGGTTTGGAGCCAGGGCCACCTCTGCTCTCTGGTCTGGGTCTGTGAGAGGCAAAAAAGGCTCAGCCTGGGGACAGGGCTGCCAGAGCTGGGGGAAACTTTCCATGATTCTATGAAATCATGCAAGACCCAGGAGAGCCCATGGGCAGCTTGTAATTTTCTGCTAGTGCTTAGGATGATGTGACCTAGAGGGAAGTGTCTCTGCCCATGCAGAAGGTTGGAACTTCTGCAATCCATTCCAACCTGAACCAGCCTGTGATTCTATGTACAAAGGCGTTCAAGTCTTGTTCAGAGCTGAAACTCAGTGCTGTGTTGGACATGTTACCACTACACCTGCACTGGAATTACTGGGAGGCAAGAAGGAGGACCCCCGAGTATCCCAAAATTTCTGTCTGGCTTCTGCTACCAAAATATTCCTTGTTTGCGTGTGGGACTGTGGCACAGAGCAGTGCCTGGGGGGCTTTGGGGCTGGGCATGTGGGGATGAGAGAATCAGTGTTGGGGTCTGTGGGGGCTGGATGAGGTTCTGGGGGGATGCAGAGGCACAGTGGGTGATGGGGGGGTCTTGGGGCAGCAGGGAACACGGAATCCTCCTTGACAGTGCTGGATGGTGCTACTGGTGCCCACACAAGCTGGGAGATTGGGTCCAGGCTGTTATGGAATGTCCCAGTGGGACAGCAGGGTTGTGGGAGGGGCAAACATGATGGCTCTGGTCATGCCCTGTGCCCCAAATGATGGACATTTGGGATTGCCTGGGCTCTGTCAGCAGTGAAGGAGCCTCATTGATAGACCCGAGCGTTCAACAGGTTGTGGAGTAGGGAGGAAGAAAGTCTGAGAAGTGCCTTGGGGGATCCTTGAGGAAAGTTTGCTTCCTGAGCTCACACAGAGCAGGCTCATCACTCCATCCATAGCAGCTGGGGATGTGTCTGTGCCTCTGTGCCACCTTCATGTGGGGACAAAGAGAGAGGGTCATCAGTGGCTCATCCTTCTTGTCTGCAACACAAAAAGCCTTTTTCTTCCTCCTTGCTGGGCCCCAGTGAGAGAAGCAAACTCAATTAAGGTGCTGGCTGGGCAAAGGCAGGCTGGCTGGCATTTAGCACTGCAGCTCTTGAGAGCTCATTCTTCATCCTGGCTCGTTATGAGCTGCTGTGGCAGTAGTGGGCATCAGTCCAGCTCCAGTTAACCAGGGGCCTGGGGGCCTCAGCTGGGAACAGCCAGAACTTCTTTACCTTGGAGTGGAGCACAGGAGAAGCCAGGATGTGTCCTTCTGCTGGGTGGGTCCTCAGTCAGCTTTGCCACCTGGTGGTTCTGTGCTGAGGCATGCCTCAGTTTCCCTTCTTAGAAAGCTGAGGGTCACGGATGCTTTGGATGTTAATGTCAGAGGGGTGCAAGAGGCTGAGCAGTGGGCTGGAGAGGATGAGATGGTTCCTGACATCAGCCTGGCTGGGCAGTGGGGGTTGCAGCAAGGCACATGAAGGTGATGTGCATCCTCTGCACACCACAGGGCTGGTGGCTACGTGGGTGCCAGGAGCAGTGTGGCTGTGTTGGTGAGGACCTTCCCTGGGTGATGACCTGCTGGGAAGGTGAAGGAGCAAGCTGGAGCAGTGTTGCAGCTGTTGCTTCCGGCACCTTAGAGCCAGGTGAGACCTGGACATGGGGAAGTGCTGAGCTGGGAGTCATCCCCCCAGGCACTGCTGCTGCAGTGATCACCAGTGACATCAGCTGCTAGCCTAGGGTTTTGCTGCTACAAGAGCAAAAAAACACTGAGATGAACCTAACCTGCAGCATCTGGTGCTGAATTTTTAGGGATACAGACTTGGAGATAAGTCCTTGACCTACCACCCCCTGGGCAAGGACCCAAGGCTCTGCTCTGGCTTCAAATCTCATCTTTTCTGCTTCTTTCTAGGCTTTGCTTGGGTCATTGCCATGACTGATTATGCTAAAGTTGGTTGTTTCTTTCCTCAAGCTATAGATTATTTTTCCCTCTTCTCATATCAAAAAAATACCAAACCACCCCAAACCCTCTTATGGGAGCCAGGGGTACCTTGCACTCAGCTGGCTTCTGGTCCAAGGCCTGGATCCTTCATGCACACCCATGAGCCAGGGGGTGATCCAGCCCATTGCTATCAGAGGAACTTCCTACGTGCAGCCAAGGAAGGATATGTCAGAGCTGCTGGATTCCCTGGCTAATTGGGATGCTATGGGAGAAGCAGAGGGGGAAAAACCAGCAGGAAGGGAGTGAGTGTGAGTGTCCTGGTGCAAATGCAATGACTCAGGAGATGCAAACGTCCACCTAAGGGGCTCAATTATAGCATTTTTAATAATGATTATTACAGGAGTTGACTCAGCACTCGAAAACGCTTTGAAGTCGAGAAGTGCTACACTTCCCACCTGTTATTAAAATATGTTCCCACTTAGTGGACCCTGGAGTCAGCATCTCCTCATGTGTGGAGCCCTGGAGGTGAAGTTTTGCTGAGAGAGCCACCTGCCAGAGGCAGGGCCTCATGTTTATTATCTGCACTGGATCAAACACCTCTACTTTGCAAGCTGCTGTTCTTTCCTTCTGCTGAATTTTTAGTGCCTGCAGCAGACATTTATAGGGCAAAGGGACCTAGAGATCTGATTGTGCCCAAATACCTTTGGTTCTAGGCAGTGGAAATGTCTTGGGAAAGCTGGTTTGGATGGCCTTGCCCCTCACTTATTCTCCAAGGTGGTAAAAAAGCATGAGGAAAGTAGAACTTCAAATATGAAGCCCTCCAGACCTCTCTGGCTTTGCTCTTTGACACCCAAACCAGAGAGTCATGAGCCTGGGCTCTGAGATCTTTAGGGATCAAGCATCCATACACACACCTCGGGGAGCAAGAATGTTTCTGGTGAGTCCCCTGCTAAGTCACTGCCCAAATCATGAGTCCACATCCATGTTGGGACCCTCCTGGTGCTCTGGCTCCTCTGCCCACACATGCTGGGCACCCATGTGCCATACAGAGCACATGTAAACAAACCAACAACCCTTCACACGCCGGAGTCTCACCACCAGCCCCAGCAGTTCCAGTTTCACTGGCTCTTTAAGCCAGCTCCATTAATAATTTACTCCTCTCTTGCAATTCATCAAATATTTATCCTCCCCATGAATTTCCCAGCTTGGACATGTCACTACGAGGGTAGAAGTGAGGGCTGGGGAGTTACCACTCCTGGAAACTCAGCATTACCAGGCTACTGGCAGCTTCCTCCTCTTTATGGCTCCTCAGTCCTGTGATCTCCCACACTGCTCTTTCCTCACACCCACCTTTGAAGCCTTTTTATGAGAGATGTGGAAGGCTCTAGATGGAAGTCCTGTGGGGTTTGTGGGTCTTTTGGGCCCCTGCACAGTTTTGAACCTTTTGACTAACTTGCTGAATTTGCCAGCAGGCTTGAGGTTGTGCTTACCAAGTTTCTACAGATTTTGTAAAAGGATGTGCATGGTGGAGCTGCAGCTGAGGCTCCCTCAAGGGAAAAGCTGAGCACACTTCAGAGCAGCTCTGGGGAAAGATAGCCCAGGGAGCTGGCACTTTGGGTCCAAATAATCTCCAGTTTAACCCATGGAGGTTGTCTTAATTGCTTCTGCCTTTTGCTGAACCATTTCATTTTTGGTATTGCAAAGCTGAGATGTCATCAAAGCCTGAGGATGGTGAACTGGACACCCCCCTGGCTGGGTGGCTCTGATCCAGCTCCACTGGTCCCTGAGCAGCTGTGTCCAGAGTGGGCAGCAGGGAGCTGAGGTGCTGGGTGAGGATGTTAGTGGGTCTTGTGCATGGGCAGATGTGAAGCTGGAAGGGGAAAGAAGTCCCTCAGCTTCTGTGGTCTCTGTGCTCTTTTTCTGAAGAAGTTTTCAGATTCTTTCAAGTGAAGGCAAGTACAGAGCATGTGGGATCTGGGAGGAGGTTCTGGGCTCTGCTGCTCCCAGCTCTTGTCAACACAGGTCCTGAATCAGCAAGAAGTAACACGGGTTGAAGGTCTCAAGTGTGCAGGTGCCTTCCAGATTCCAGGTGTCACCAGAACTTGGAGCTGAGGTGTCAGAGGGACAAGGCTGGGTTCCTTTTAGAGCTCATTGAAGGGCATTGCAGAAACGGGCAGGAACTGTGCTGAGCCAGAGCTCTGGCAGAGCTGGGGAGTTGCTCCTGAGGGTGGTGGAGCTGCCCATCCTTAATAAAAGGCTTGGCCTTCTCCACGGGCAGGAAGGGAGAGAGCCTTGTTGACAGATACTGCTGCTGGCTGTGTGGCATTAGCACACAGCTCGGGGGAAGGATGGTGCCAGCAGGGGTGTGAACCAGCTCCTGTTTCAGCAGCTCCCAGAGGAACGTCAGGACAGACTTCCCTGCAATCCTAGGTCTGTCTGCATCCCCTCACGGGAGGCAGGAGATGCTGGGAAGTGGTTGTGCCCTGTAGGATCCCCCCTGGGGGTAGGGTCTGGTGTGGTGAGAAGAGATGCTGGTGGTGTTAGCTGAGTGTCCAGCTCCTGGGGAGTGCAGAAACCTAATCTCCACTTTCTCTGAAACTGGATTCTCGAGCTGTGCTAATACCAATGTTCTTCCAGCCCTGCAATTGAAACCGAGTGTGGGACAGCAAAAACCCTCACAAACCCCCAACCCCGAGGCCAGTGCCAGCAAATTTGTGCTGTTCTCTACCAGCAGTGTGTCCTCTTGTGCCCGCGGTCCCCCCAAAGCACCAACGGATGGGAGGGTGGGAAGGTGCAGCTTTCAGAACCAGTGCTGCTGAATGGCTGTCTCATGGTGGGACCCCATGGTGACCCACATGGGTTGTGATGTATGGAGAGGCATTTTGGGATGTCTCTCCACAGGATCTCTATGATGCCAAGATATGATGATTGATTTTGGCTAGAAATTAATGGGATGCTTGAGGTTTGAAATTTTATAACAAGTTTAAGGGCTGAGCTAGGATCAGCTCCATATCTCAGTTGTGGGCTATTCAGAACCAGGCTTGCCTACTTCCAAAAATCAGTTTGATGCAAGAATATTATCTCCTGAGAGCTTAATTCGAGCCACAAGAATACTCAGACTTGCATGTCAGGCACACGATTCCACATCAGTGGAATTCCACATCCCCTCAGAAGACACCCTTAAAATTAAGCTGTTGGGCCAGAGGTGTGCAGCTGCAGATTTCAAGGAGGCAACAGTTCCCAAGCTCCCAGTTCACTGGGAGGCAACAGTTCCCAGTCCTTAGCACAACTGGAAATAGCTCAGCAAGGTCCATCAGCCCTTCCTGCACACTAACTGATTATTTTCCTCCTGTTTAGGGGTGATCCAGACAAATGTGACATCTGGGGGAACACTCCTCTCCACCTGGCTGCAGCCAATGGCCACCTGAACTGCCTTTCCTTCCTCATCTCTTTTGGGGCCAACATCTGGTGCCTGGACAATGACTACCACACCCCACTGGACATGGCAGCCATGAAGGGGCACATGGAGTGTGTGAGGTACCTGGACTCCATCGCTGCCAAGCAGAGCAGCCTCAACCCCAAGCTGGTGAGCAAGCTGAAGGACAAGGCCTTTCGGGACGCGGAGAGGAGGATCAAGGACTGCGTGAAGCTGCAGAAGAAACACCACGAAAGGATGGAGAAACGGTACAGGAAGGAGATGTCGGATAACTCGGATACCATGAGCTTCTCCAGCTATTCGAGCAGCACCTTGAGCAAGAAGTTCCAGCACATGTCTATGGTGACTTCCCTGCCATACTCTCAAGCCACCATCCACGGCACAGCCAAGGGAAAGACAAAGATCCAAAAGAAGCTGGAGAAGAAGAAGCAGGTGGACGGGACGTTCAAGATCTACGAGGATGGGAGGAAAAGCATGAGGTCCCTGTCGGGGCTGCAGCTGGGGAACGATGTCATGTTTGTGAAGCAGGGCACCTACGCCAGCCCCAAGGAGTGGACTCGGCGTAACATCAGGGACATGTTTCTCACGGATGAGGACACCGTCTCCCGTGCCATAAGCGACCCGGGTTTGCACATGGACTCGGCCCACTCGGAAGTCAGCACCGACTCCGGCCATGACTCCTTGTTCAACCGCCCCGGGCTGGGCACCATGGTGTTCCGGCGTAACTATGTCAGCAGCGGGCTCTTTGGGATCGGGAGGGAGGACGGGGGCACCCCGGGGGAAGAGAATCCCCCTGGGGTTGGGGTCAAACTGCGGAGCCGCCTGCAGCGCTCGCCAAGTCTCAACGACAGCATTGGCAGTGCCAACAGCCTGCAGGAGAGGAACGCGGAGGAGCTGCCCTGGGATGAGGTGGAGCTGGGCTTGGATGATGATGATGAACCAGACACCAGCCCCCTGGAGACTTTCCTGGCTTCCCTGCACATGTTTGAGTTCATTTCCATCCTCAAGAAGGAAAAGATTGACTTGGAGGCCCTCATGCTATGTTCAGACAATGACCTGAAGAGCATCAATATCCCCTTGGGCCCCAGGAAAAAGATTGTGGATGCCATCCAGAGGAGACGACAAACTCTGGAGAAGCCAGATGTCATTGTAGACACTGAACTGTAAGTAAGAGATGAGCCCTCTGAGAGATTAAACCCTTCAGCAGGTGGAGATGTGGATAATGTAAGGTCTTTTTTTCAGCCTGCCTGAAGAGTAGGAGTCCAGGTAACCTCAGTGCTTCTCTGTGTGGGCAAATTCCTGCTCGTGTGGAAACATTGAGAGTTTGGAGAGGTGGCAATAGCATTGGGTCATTACTCAACAGCCCTAACGTGGCGGGGCAGGACGTGAATCCCTTGTTTTGTTTCATAACCTATATGAATGCAGACTGCTCTGTGGTCTGATTCTTCTGAGTCCCTGTAGCTGGGATTTTCAACCACGCTCAGGCTTGTCTTGACTCTTCACCTTTTGAAGGTGTTAGGAAATCAACCACAGTTGGTGGTGGGAGCAGGGTGACGGCCGTGCCCAGTGGCACTGGGAATCCTTCCCCAGGTGCTTGAGACCTTACTCAGACCTTTGGAGACTGCATGATCTGGGTTGGAGTTGTTGCTGGTTTATGGTGTTTCTAGGGCTTGGTTGGTGTGGTTTGGAGGACCATGTGCCTACCATAGAGGGGGAGGGATGGCATCAGTATGGGTGTCCCCACTGTCACATCCCCTGACACTCCAATGCCCTGTCTTGGTCACACTTCCCAGCCTTCAAATTATCTGTGTGCTTCTTCCTTTTGGTACAGGTACAGCTTCAGCCTTGGGCCCTCAGGGTGCTTAACAGATTTTTCTCTTTCCTTTTGCAGATAGCAGCAGCAGCATTTTTTTTTTTAAATGATCAAGTAACAAACGCAGTTCTAAGTTGCCAGAAAACACAAGCCAGAGACTCCCATGGAGCAGCTGAGAGCTCCAGCCACCCCACTGCTCCCTCTGGACTGCCCTCCTGCTCCCTTGCTCTGCTCCCCATCTCTGCAATGCTCCCAGGAGGTACTGGGGATGGAAGAACAACTGCTGAGATGGACCAGGCAGCTCCAGCCTGGAAGGGACAATGGTCTCCTGCTCACTGGAGGAAGAAGTGTGTTGCACACCTTGGTGGGCTGTCCTGGGCTGAGAGACCACACCAAGCCATGAAAGGAAGGAGAATCTTGCTGGTATTTTCAAAGGGACCCAAAATAAATAATTACAATCCATTTTTTTCTTGAGCAAGTGGTTGATTTGGGGGTTGGGCTGGAGGAGCAGGGGGATGGGGAGTCCTGGTTCTTGGTTGCACTGTTTGATGCTGTATTTTTGGAAGGGAATTCTGATTGCTGTGGCTTAGGGGTGGTTCTGCATGAGTTGTGCCAGCCTTGACTTTAGCCAGCAGGTCCATGAGTCCAGTCTGTGTGATCTGGAGAGTGAAATGGAGATGGTGGTTTGAACGTGTTGGTAGTTGAGTCCAGTGGTTAAATGTTTGTCCCACGGAGGCAGCATTTCTGTCCCATCTCTCCAGGACTTTGTGTAATTTGTGTGAAGGACCTTGATTTTTGCCTCCAGGAGCTTCCCAGGACTGAGTGTACCACTGGGCTGCAGCCCAGAGCTGCTTCCAAGCATCTGTGATACATCAGAGCCCAAAACACAGCTCTGAACCTCAGCATCAGGTGTCCTGCACAGACCTATCCATCTCCTGCATCACTTGCTTCCTGAGCCCTCAGCTCCTACCCCCACTGCACCATTTTATATACGTGATCTACAGGCAGCTCCTGGGTGCCAGGAGGGTTTCTGGGATTCAGCAGTGGGATGGGGACCTGGGCAGTGACAATCCCAATGGGAAAGAGTCAGCATCCCAATGCCTTGGGGTACTGATGACACTTGTCCAGGCTGGGCTGCAAAGTACCAGATTAGAGAAATGTTCCAAGTCCTGCTTACCCAGCCTTAACTCAGGGATGGAAATGACAAGGAATGACCCCAGCACAGTGACTCCTTGTGCACTCCCCCTGGGGCTGGCAGGGGTCTGGACCACACTTGTCCCTCCTGTGGGGGCTGTGGTGTTGCTGTTGGGGAGATGGGGATTTATTTGATGTGAGGCTGTGCTGCTCCCTGCCTGTGGGTGCCCTGAGGGTGAAGGGGAGGAGAAATACCCTTTGCAGCAAGAAATACCCTTTGCAAGCACCAAACACTCAGCGAGGTGGCTCTGTCCTGCCCATCCAAGAGGCTGAAGTCCCACCAGGGGAGGTGGGGAGGGTCCCAGCCTCCTGCTGCTGCACACAGGGATGCTCCAGCATCAGCTAAACCCCACCGTGGCACCAGAGGTCTGAGATCTTTCTGCATGGATGCAAACTGAGAAGGAGCTTTTGAAAGTGATTTTTTTTTTTTAAAGAGCTAAAAGTGCCTTTATATTTGAAATTTAAAGTTCTGCGTAACTCTCGGCTTGATTTGCAGGCAAAAGGGCGAGCGATCAGATGTGCTGACTCAGCAAGGCTGCGGCCCCAGCACTGTTTGGTTTGGTCCCGTTCCAGAGCCCGGGGCTGCGGTCCCAGAGGGTAGAGCTGAGCCTGGGCTGATATCACAGCTCCCTCTGCCGGGACCGGGAGAGCAGGATGGGACCCGCTGGATCTGCAGAGCAGCCGGGATGTGGAGAGGCAGAGGGATGAACACCAAATCCTGTGCCGGCAGGACCTGTCACCTGAGGCTGGCGTTCAGGTGAGGTCACAGTGGCTGAATTCACCCCCTTCCTGGTGCATCTGTGAGATTTCCTCCAAACTCTCTGCCCTTGGCACCCCAGTCCCTGCTCCCCCTCTCGGGATAACCAGCAGAGCAGAGGCTGCCCACCAGGAATCAGCTGCTGGTTGTAATTCCTCTGGGAATGAATCTTCTCTTTGGGTCGGTGCTGGACAGGGGAGGGGACCAGTTCACCCTGACGTGCATTGCTGTCACCCCAGTGTGATGGGGCCAGTTTACCCAGCAGGTGACAGGGAGAAGCAGATCTATTGCCTTGGCACCTACCAGAGCTTTTTCTGGCTGGGTGCTGGGATGGGGTGGGTGTTAGGGGCTCCCTAACTTTGCCTTTTTCCTTAGGAGCACCCAAGCTGTTGTTGATGTTGGGCTGATGCTGACAGAGATCCCTTCTCCTAACTTCTCTTTCCTCCAAAGATCTGGTGAAGAGTTTTGCTGACATGATGGACCCAGGTGCTGTGAGATGAATCCTGGCAAAGGTAAAACCAAGCCCAGAAACGCTGCTTGGGATTGCCAAGCCCTGAGATCAACGCAGTCACCCCCACGACTTCAGGGAGAGACCAAAACTGAGCTGTGACATCAACACAGCATTGCAAAGCCCAGGAGATGGGCTCAGGGCCATGGCTGCCCCAGGTGGGGTGAGGAGCACTGCCTGTGGCTGTCAGAGGCACCAGCACCCACTCTTTGGGCTGCTTGGCTTTTAGTTTGGTCCTTCATTTCCAGTCCTTAGCAAAACAAGGTGTTCAAAACCCTTAGCCCAGGAGTTGTCCCTGATTTCCAGTTCCCCTGCCCAGCTGGGCTGCTGCATCTCACTGGACTGGGGATGGAGCTGGACTCTGCTCACTCTGGCCATGGAGAGGGGATGTGGCTGTCCCCAGGTCCCCAGCACAGCCAGACTCCATGGCTGCTCTGCCCATCAGCAGCCTGGCCTGCCTGGGGAACCTCACTGGTGCTAATTGCATCTGCTTCACAGCTGAGAACAACAAGCTCCTTTCAGAGAGGGCACTTGTGAAAGCAGGGTGGAGGCCAGGGCTGGCACACCCTGGAGAACACCCTTAAATACCCTCCCAAACAGAAACCCAGCCAGGAGCAGGTTTCCCCAACCCAGCACCGCCAAACAGCATCCTCAGCACCTGCCAGTGGCCATGGGTCCTGTGGGCACCTTGCTGCAGGTGGACACACATGTCCTGGGGATACTTGTCCCTTAACACCCCAAGTCATGGACACCAAACCACCCCGTGCCTGCCTTAAATTGGGCTTCCCAGCAAAACCAGTCCCCTGGGTCTATTTCCTGGTCCCTGATGGTGCAGGAGGTGGTGGGCAGGGAGCAGAGAGAGGCTGAGGGGCAGTGCCAGGGCTCCAGCTGTAGCATGGACACCACCCTGGAGCTGGATGGCCCCAACTCCTTGGCTGGGGGAGCATTGCTCACCAAAGTGATGCTGGTTCACAGGCCCTGGTCTTATCCTTGTGTGGCTGCTGCAAGGGGGCTGTGTTGGCACCTGCTGTCACTTGGGTGCTTGTCTCAGGAGCTGCTTGGGCCCCTGGACTGCAGTCTGGAGGAGAGAGAAGGCAGGGGAGGTTTTTGGGGATGATTGGGGGTGGTATTGGAGATGGGACTGGCGGGCACGGAGTGAGCATTGCAGCTTCCCTGCTTGGCTGCTGGGTACTGGTGGCTGTCGCCGAGGGAGATAGGGCTGCTTCCCTGGGATTGGCATGGAAACTGAGAAGGGACATCACCAGTGGGACACCAGGAAGGTCCTATGGGCATAGAGGACCACGAGGAGGCACCTTCCTTGAGCAGAAGCACCTCAAGCCCTGCCTGGTGCTCCTTTCCTACATCCTCACCCAGAGCTGGCAATGGCTGTGGTGCCCACACTGGAGGGTGACTTTGGGGTCCAGGACCTGTGAGGCTGGGGAAGGCCATTACACTCCACTTGCTTAACTATTTCCTGCCCATCCCACCAGGGATTCACTTCCTGGCCCAATGGCTGAGTGGGGTGGCAGGAGCAGAGGTGAGCTCAGTGCAGGATCCCCCAGCACCCCCTGAGTTGCTCAGCCTTGCACCCTGCAGCCCAGAACAGGTCTGGAGCTGGCACTGACACAGCCCAGGTTGGACGCAGCCCTTTGCAGGGGCTTTGCAACAGCTTTTGGAACCTTCTGTGGCTTTTTCCAAGATAAAAATGCCCCGAAATCAGCAAGATGGACACAGCGAAGTGTGTCCCCTCTGGAGTCCGCTGAGTGGGCCAGGAAAGTGGGAGAAATGGAGTATTGTTTTCTTTTAATGCTGGATTTAGGTATTAGCAAGGTAAATTATTTTCTACAGCTGGTTCATGCAATTCGTAAGTGTTTGCAAAATACCAGTGATGCCATGGATTCTGCCACCAAGTGCCTCAGGACTGGAGTGAGTCCCCTGGTACCCATCTCCCTGGCTTGCTCTCAGCTGGGGTAGCTGGAGGAGCATGGGGATGCCCTAAGCATCCCTGGGGGAAGCAGAGCAAGGTGTGGGGCACCCCTGATGCAGGCTCAGGAGATGTTCCCTCCTGGGCATTAAGCTAAAATCCCTGCCTGCCACCACCTGAGGGTCAGGAGCAGGGCAGCACCTCCCTTGGGGCTTGGTGTGGGGCTGGGGCATGGGTTTCCTCTGTCACTGTGGGGTTGTGGCTGTGATGACCTTTTCCACCCTCAGCAGGGGTACAGAGCTGCTTGTGCAGAAGCATGTCAGGATTTACCCCTGCTGGGACAACCTCCCAGAGCCCCTCTGCACTCAGAGTGGGTGGGCTGGGGGGGCTAAGGGGTCAGAGGGAGCTATGGGGTTGTGTGGAGCTGGAAAAGCCAGATGTCTTCTCCCAGGCTCCTTCTCCAGCAACACCAAGAGAGGGAGGGATTTAAGGGCTCGTAGCAGGAGACTGAGTTGGGGTGAGGATGTGGCTCTGGTCAGGTATGTGGCATTGGTCTGGATTCACCTCACTGAGCACTGAGGGTGCTGCTGGGGAGCAGTGTGGTTGAAGCACTGGCACCACCTGATTTCTGTCCCCACCTGCTGAGCACCCTTGGTACCCCGGTGACACCCAAGCTCTGGGCTTGCTCTGCCACAGGCATGAAACCAGTACTGGGGGTGCCCAAGCTAAGGGGTACTATCTTTTAGGAGGTCTGAACTCCAGTCTCAGTGATGGAGCTGGCTCTGTGCTGGGCTGAGGTCCCTGAGCAGCCCTGCACATCCCCTGGATGAGGGGTCAGCTCAGCAGGGGACAATGAGGGTGACAGTGGGTGCAAAGGGGGTGGGAAACCCTCTGTAGAGGGAGAACACCAACACAGCTCCTTGGTATGGGGGTTGTCTGGGACAGACCCTGGTGCTGCAGGACAGATGCCCTGGACATGGTGCCCCTGGTGCTTCAGCAGGAGGAAAGTGGGAGGCAAAGACAATGGGGGGGCTGTGTGACCCCCAGCTGGTGCCAGCCTGGGCCCAGAGATGGCTCCAAGAGCAGGTGGTGATTTGAGTTTTCTTCATTTATCTCCCACAACCTTCCCCCTGCTCTCTTTCCCTGGTCTTTAATCTTTTAGGATGCACTTGAACACCAATGGTATTTTCCTGCTGCAGGACACCATGCTCCAACTCAGCAGTGCTCTCTAAAGCCAGCAAAGCCACCCAGCCCTGAAGGTCCCAAGGGGACCAGGAGCAGCTGTCACCAGAGGAGACACCAAGCAGAGGCTGGACCACACAACTGCAGGCAGCAAGCACAGGAGTGCTGGGGTGATCCAGCTTGGAAACCAGCTCAACCCTGACAGTAAGGTCCTACACAAGCCTTTAAGCACTGCTGGGGCTGGATTTCTCCCCAGCTCTGGTGAGGCTGCAGCCCACCCAGGGTCAAGGTGCAGTAGGACACAGGGAGCATGGGGCTGAGCACAGAGCTCCTCTCACCCAAGGATGGTTTTGCCCTCACAGGAGATCCTGCGGACAGATCCTGCTGATACCCCCTCTCTTTGTTCCCCATCCATTATCTCACTGGTGGGGCATGGCAGAGACTGGCTGGTCTGGCTATGCCACAGCAAAGCCCAGAGCTGGCACTGAGGACCCTTTTCTGTACCCGCTCCCCCAGGAAGGACACAGCCCCCAGGCTCTCTGACTGCATTTTGGACACACACCCATGGTCGGGATGGCCAACCCCTGCATTTCCCCGTCCCTGGTGTGCTGTGCCATCAGCTGGCACCCAGGAGCACACCAGAGCTCCAACAGAAGGCCCGAGCAAGGCAGAGGAAGGATCCTGGCAGCTGGCCTGGATGCTGCATTTTAGGCTGTGATAAATCCCTAGCCTGGCTCTTCTCCACTGCCACAAACAACCCCTGAGCCTAGCACGGGCTGCTGGGCTGGTGTGCCAGCACCCAGGGGTGGCTGTGGGCCACAGCACTGGGGTCAGCCTGGGCTGCTGTCCTCAAACTCCCCCGCATCCCCTGCACAGCCAAGCGCCCCCCCCGCAAACACCTCATCCCCCCTGTCCCCCGTGGTGTTTCGGAGCACCACGAGGGGAGGAGAGGCTGAGCAGCACGGGTGCCCACCCGGGGAGGGATGAGGAGATGCAGGGGGTGGCTGTGGCCCCATCCAAGCTGCTCCCTGCAGAGCTGAGAGCCCTCGGCCCCACGCAATAAGTGAGCTAACGAGAGCTGCTGTCAGCACCTCTGCCAGTCCCCGGCCGGCGCGGGGAAGGACGCCTGCTCCAGGGACCCGGGAGGAGAAACCTGTTCCACTGACCTTGCTCCATCACCGTCTTCCCGGCTGCTCCGTGGGTGAGTTTGGGGCTGTGGCGGTGGGCGAGGGGCTCGGGCACCCGTCAGGGGCACGGCGAGGAGGATGAGGAGGAGAGGAGCAGGAGCTGCATCGCCGGCGGGCCGGGGTCTTGGGGGTCTTGCCGAGCAGGACGAGCCAGACCCGCTGGGTCTACGCCGTGTCTCGGCGTGGCTCTGTGCCTGCCTGCCGAGCCTCGCTCCACCCCTCACCGGGTAATAAAGCCTCCGCCACGCCGGTCCCTCCTTTGCCACTGACTCACGGGGTTACCCAGCCCAATCCCCTCGCTATCCCGCACCTCCATTTTCTGACCTATAAAGACGGGCTCATCCCCACCACGCTCCCGCACCTGGCACCCGAGCTCCCTGCCCTAGGGGCAGCAGTGGGTGCTCCGTCGATGGTTTGGCCACCCATGGCCAGGGTGTGCAGCCCCCGTGGGTGTTGCAGAGCCCTCCAGGGCACTGCTATGAGCCGGTCACTGGTTGCATCCCCTGGCGACATCTCCCCAGGGGTTTTTTATGCCTCCTGTTTTGGGGGCTGCCAAGGAGCGGTGAGCAGTGTGTGCTGTTCTTGGCACCGTGTCTAGCCCACCCTGGTGCCAGGGAATGCCTTTGCCCCGCTGCCCTGGTGCTTTGGCACATCTCCAGCACCCTGAAACCCAGCTGGTCAGGTTTGAAAAACAGGCCAGGGATGGCTGGGGAGGTGGAGGTTTTCTGGTGACCACTGGGCTCTGCTGGACTCATCTCCCATTCCTGCTCCCTCTCCCATCTTTTATTTTTGGTTGCTTTCAAAGCCCTCAGCAGTGGCTGCTTTGTGTGAAGCAGGACTGTGCCCCAAAGGGTCCTGAGGTGGGGGCTGAGCATCCTCAGGTTGCTCAGGATCCCCATGGAAAGGCTGCTGGGCAAAGGGGCCCATGGGTTGCCCAGCAGGGACTGGGACCCTGGAAATTTGGGCCTTAGGACTGGCCATGGTGCTGGGCCAGCACAGGAAGGGAAGGGAGCTGGAGCCAGAGCTGGAGCTGGAGCCAGAAACAGCCCAGTGCTGCCTGACGTAAGAGGTTATACAAGCCCATGCAGGGTGCTGGCAGCACCGGCGTGTCTGTGACCAGAGCCCTGCTCCCACTCTGGGATAATGCCTAAAGGAATGGGGACAGTCTGGGCCCCTGCCCCATGCTGGGCATCCCTGATGAAAGCTTTGGGTGGCAGTGGCACCCCAGAGCATTGCCTATGGTGGTGCTGCTGGAGGAGCATGGTGGGGGTTGCGTGGCACCCAGAGAGGGGCAAAAGCCAACAAGGAGAGGAGTGAAGATGTTCTGGTGGTGTCCATGTGCCCAAGAGCTATGGTTGGGCTGTCCCTGGCTGGAGGTGAGGGCAGGGCACAGAGCCTGCTCACCAGGAGGGAGTGGGTGGGAGAGGGCAGAGCAGAGCAAGGGGAGCCTAGGTGGCTCTGGGATGTGATGCTGAGCTGGGAAAGACTCCCTGACCCTTCCAGGAGGTTCTTTGGAGGTGTCAAGCAGGGTCCCTGGGTGCCAGCAGAGTAGAACCCTCCTCGCCCGCTGGCACCGGGTGATAGATTCCCGGTATTCCAGGCAGGAGTTACTCACTCGGCCTGGGGCTGCCCTCAGCTCCACCGGGCAGGAATGCCACGTGCTGACTGCCTTTCCTGGGGAGGACCTGCTCCATGGCTGGGAATGCTGTTCTCAAGCTGGGATTTGTTCAACCCAGTGTCATTTGGAGGGGCTGGGCTCTGTGGGTGACTCCTGGGGGACTTTCCATGCTGGGTGGGAGGATGATTAGGTCTCCATCCCTCCCTGGGGATAGCACAGGCACGAGGAGCTGGAGGATGGGTGCCTGAATTCACCCCAGGGGAAGATGATGCCAAGAGCTGACCCAGCCCTGACATCAGAATAAAGCCCTATTGGGACTGAAGGCCTAAAGAAACCAAACCACCTCACACTGTTTCTTCCCTCAAACTATTGGGGTGAAGAAGGAGGGGGAACTTGTAGCACTTGTCATCTCTCCTCAGGTGTCCTCCCCACCAGCCTGGCCACCAGCAGAGCCTTCCCAAGGGACTGAGGCAGTGGGGCAGGGGATAGGTGCAGGAACCCATCCATGATATCAATGTGGATTTGTCTTCTGGAAAGGTGATTTTTTGACCACAGGACTTTTCACAAAGGGAAAGGGGGACCTGCTCTCTGGGAGAAACAGAGGTCATGGGGTGCTTTCTGCCACCTTTTTTTTTTTTTCCTAGTCTGGAGCAGGTGGAGTGAAATCCTGGGTGACAGTCCTGTGAAAGCCATGGATTCACGTGCAGTCTGACCCTGGGGTGCTCCATGGGGACTTTGCATCAGCCCCAAGGAAGCCTGTTTCACACCTTCTTCCAAGAAAACAGGAGCCTTAGTCACTTGTCTCCTTGCAGATTTCCCGGTTTTCCAGGGGCATCACCTGTGCCACGTGCTGGGAAGTCACATCCTGCTTGGGAAGCGGGCTCATGCCTGGCAGCAGGGCTATTCCCAGAACTGCCTCTGCCCCACAGGGTAAATCCCTCTATCAGCTCCTGCCCAGCTCCAGCTGGCCCTGGCCCAGCCAGGGATGTGGCCATGGGACAGCTCCCACGTTTGCAGTCGGATCCGGCCACCTGTGGGCTCCCTGGGCTGGTGGGTGCTGGGGTGGTGCTGGTGGGTGCTGGTGGCACCTTGTGAGCCCTCTCTGCTCTTCAGGGGACCCTTTGGGCTGTGCCAAGCACCAGGTGACGCTGGTCCTGAGCTGCCAGCACCATGGGAGGTTGGTCTTATCTCACCTTGTGCTGAGCTCAGCTCATTGTTGATTGTTCTTTTCCCATTCAGAAGAAAGGAAAATAACCACCTACTTATTCCTTTTTTTTTTTTTTCTGCAGAACTGCTATCTGAGTCTCTGCTTCTGATGGTCTCCATCCCACTGCCTCGGGTGCAGCTCTCCTGGGGCAGCAAGGACACCCCAGGAGTGGCAATCCCAAAGCCCTGCCACCTGATGGACCAAAAGAGCCTTTGCAGGATGAAGAGATGGTTTTAGGGCTGAGCTCTTGCTCTCTTTGCACCTCGGCTTGTCCCTGCATCTCTGCACTCTCCAGCCCAGCACCTCCCAGAATTTGGAGGACAGGTGACTCTGCAAATGTGATGAGAATGCAGAGGATGCCTTGGAGGGCTCAGAGGTGCCCCGGGCTGGTGGTGGCAGCCAGATCTACCAGCCACAACAGCTCCTACCACCCACAGTTTAGCCTTAACCTGGTTTCTATTCTAAGCCCTATATTATTTTTTTTTCACTGGCCTCCTCCCTCCTTTGCTTTGCCCCACTTTGTCCTCCTGCCAGAGAGCTCTGGCTGCCACTGACCCCGATCCCAGTGGGATTACTGAAGTCAGTAATAAAATGCCCAAGCGAGGTTTCTTGGGTCAGGGTGGCTCCTGATTCCTCGGGCTGGGATTAAGGAGCAGCACCTTGGATTTACCTGCAACAGCTCTAGGTGGGAGGGAGAAAACTGGAGGAACTGGGCAAAACCAATTGTAGGATTAGCAGCCTTCTTGGCATTCCTGCCTTCCTAGGAGCCTGCAAAATGTTGGTTTTCAGAGCATTTTATTAGCCTGGTGCTGCTGGCAGGGCTGGAGATGCAGCCCCCTGTGAGCTGGGGCTGACTTGCAACCTCCCCCAGGCTCCTCCAGATATTCCCTTGGTGGCCTGGGATCCAGAGCACCACTGCTCCAAAGGTATCATTAGAAGAGTCCCTGTTTTTCCAAGCTAACTGGTTTTATGGGTCCGGCCGTGCTGATGAAATCGCTGCCAGGAGGTGTGAGTTATCCCTCTGGCTGGCAGGGAGCATCTGGGCCCTCGCCTTGAAGAAGACACAAAAACTGCTCTCAGAGCAGTGGCACCCATGGGGGGACAGGTTCAGCAGGGCTCGGGTGGCCTGCCCTGTGTCCACCAGGAAGGACAGGCTCTTCCCCAGCCCCAGAAGGGCAGGGTGGACACATGGGGTGTTGGCTGCCTATGTCCCCAAGCCTGGCAGGGAGAGGCAGCCGGGGCAGCAAACCCTCTCCCCAGATCCTCAGCTCAACCACCACCTCCAGCAGCAGGCAAAAAAAATGCAGGGAAGAATGTTAGGGTTGTGCCAGAGCTGGGGAGATGGGGGTGCATTCTTGGGCTGGATCTGGGCAGCCCTTTGGCTCCCAACCAAATTTCCATCCCAAAGGAGTGACACAGCGCGTTGGCTTCCCAGCCCAGCCGGGCAGCTCACTCCCTTCCAGGCACTGCCTCCCGGGCACGGAGTGGCACACCATGGCCCCAGCTGCCCTCATCACACTGCTGGACAGGGCAGACACCTGCCTGGGGACTGCTGCCACCAGCTGCTCTTGATACCCAGGGTGGCACCAACCCACTGTGCCAGGGCAGAGAAGGGTCCCGTGCCCGGGGGAGGGCAGTGCCCATCCTGGGTGCATGGGCAGCAGTGTGCAACCCCTCTGCTGCCTGAAATCATTCAGAGGCTGCTGCTTCATGAGCAGGGAGCTTGTTGTCTTGCAGACATTCCTGGTTTCCATGAATTCCACATCTCCTGGTCCACCAAAGAGCAGCAATGGAGTCCAGGCACAGTTTCTGGTCAGCACCCACCTTAGCTGTGGTTTCTCAAAACAGGCAAACCCAACGGCCCCACTGAGGAGTCCAGGTACTCCTGGGGGACAAGGAATGGCAGTCTTGGTCCTGAACCCTGCCTTCTTCCCAGCCCCTCTCCCTCCTGGCCTGTGGAGCAGTGGTGGAAGGGAGCAGGGAGACCCCCACCTCACCAAGGAGTGGTGGGTGAGCAGATGTCCTGGGGAGCACTGAGTGCCAGGTAGTGCCATCCCCAACACAAACTCGTTGGAGTCCTCATCCTCCATCCCTCTGCTGCCAGACATTGAGGAGGCTTGAAGTGTCCCTCTTTCCTAGAGAGGGCAGAGGATGGAGCCTGGAGTTACCCTTGTGGGAAAACTTCATGTGGGTGGCTGCCTGCAGGGACATGTGCGTGGCTGATCCCACTGGCTCAGGCTTGGGCACCAGGAAGGCATTTGGGAGCTGGAGGGCCTGGGGCTCAGCAGTGCCACGGTTACAAGGAAAATAATATTTATTTTTTGAGAACAGAGGTCCTGCCCAGGAGCATTTTTCCAGTCACTGGCACTGGAGTGATGGCCGGTTCCCTCCTCAGGCCCCCTCGCTGCCAGGATAGGACCTCCCAGCCCTTTGGGGTGACAGAAGAGCTTCCAGGCTGGAAGATGAGAAGGCTTGGTGCTCTCCTCATGGCACTGCTGGTGGAAGTGAAGAGGGATGGAGCCCAAGGTATCCGCACCGCACGCCCGCGTTGGGTAAGAGCCACCCAGGAGGTGACGCCAGGGACCCAGGGGTGGGGGCAAGCAGTTTCGGTCGGGGCAAGAGCAGAGGCACCCAAACCAGTGATTACCTTCACCCTGAGCTGCTAAGTGGAGGAAGTCTGTGATTAGTTGACACCTCCAGCCAGGCTTTGGAAATTAAACCGGGCTGGAGCAGGGGGTGGTGGATGACAGCTGCTTTATTCACTGCTGATATATAAAACTGAAAACATAGCCTGAGAGTGGTATCAGCATCTTCTGGTGGTGGTGGTGGCTGAAAGGGCCAGTGGTGGATACACAGCCAGTCCTGAGGTGGCTCTGGGGTGCTTGTGGGCAGGGGTGGATTTTGGAGCCCTGGGAAGGGATGTCCAAGGGCTTGAGGTTGGGTTTTGGGCTGGGTTTGGTTTTCCTGTGGGACTGGCTTTGAACAAATGTCCTGCACCATCTGCTGCTGCTGGTCTCACCTGGCCCTGCATCCTGGATTTACACCCAGGGCTGTCCCTGAGCTCTGGGCTTCTTCTGTTTGCAGGTGGCTGTGTCCCCCCTCACAGGTACCAGGCATGTGTCTGATCCCATGCCAGGAAGAGCCTCGTGGGCAGTCCCATGGTGCAGATGCTGTGCCAGGGTCCAGCCCCACTCTGCAAATGAGAGATGCTCATGGTCCGGACCCTGCAGTGCTCCAGCCTGGCCAGGACCTGGAGGATCATCTTCCTTACCCCAGAACTGGTGGGACTCAGGTACCACCATGCCCTGTGGCCCCTAGAGCTCACAGCATGGAGGAGCTAAGCTGACATCTCCATTCCTGGCTGCTGCTGGCAGGTAAATCCTGGTTCTTCTCTCCCTGGGGTGAACATCATTGAGGGTTAGCTGAGCAAATCCCTGCACACAAGTCTGGGGGGGGGGGGAGGAAAAGAGTCAAACAGGGAAAAGGACAACACTCCAGCAATGCAAAGATGGTATGAATGACACTGGGGTGTGGGGTTTGCACCCCATTTCTGGCTGGGCAGTGCCCTTTTCTCCTGAGGTGCAAGAGGCAGCATTGGGCCAATGCAGAACCTGGATGAGCCCATCAGCAGCCCCTGCACAGTCCAGGACAGGGCTATGTGGCTTTGCCTGCCCCATCTCGCCACCACCCGGTCTGTGCCACACCAGCTGGCACAAACAGATCAGCCAGATTAGCCCACACTGGGATCCAGTTTCTTCCCGGAGCTGCTGAGTGTGAGCTGGAAGTTTTCCATCTCCTGACGTGGCTTCTTGTGCCCTGCAAACAGCCAGGAGACCTGGGTGGGCATTTATTCAAGGCTGAAAGAGTGGCTTTGCTATGTCCTGGCAGGGCTGGCAGCAACCAAATGGCATCAGACCCCTCCAGCACCTCGCCAGCCCCAGCCCAGCACCACCTGGAAGGGGACCCTGGGGAGAGGCTGTGACTGCCCTTTGGGTCTTGGTCCCTGGGAGGGCACTATGACACCCTTAGCACCCACTGAGAGCTCCTCGCCCAGGGTGCAGGGATTAGGCTGGGTTCTCAACTTTTTTTGGATCCCATCAGCCCAGGACTGAGCATCCCTCACTTTTGGCAATGTGACAGCAGCTGTATCACGGAACTCCAACTCCCTCTGGTGCCTGCCCTGAGGCTCCCATCCTCATCCCCAGCTCTTTCCTCACCCACAGCCTCAGGGATGGAGGGATTGGGGTGCCCCAGCTGGCCATGAGGCATCCCCGGGCTGGGTAAGAGGTGCCCAGCTCCTGGTTTGGCACTACCCCTGGGAGCTGCTCAGCCACAGAGCCTGGGATGTGTCAGGGACCTTTGTGCCAAGGCCTGAATTTTGGGGGACAGAGCTGCTTTTGGGGGTGACAGAGGCAGGGCTTGCCTGCAGATGGAGCTCCCTGCTCTGCCCTTGGGCTCAGGGAGAGGTGTTGAATCCCAGGAATTTCTCCTTCTTGAAGACCCCAGGGCTCTGCCAGACCCCAAAAGGAGATGACAGTGCTCAAGATCTCCCTGATGAAGATGGGATGGTGGTAATTAATCCCTCATTAATTTAATTACTCAAATGTGCTTGGCCTGAAAGGGGTGGGGGAAACCCCACCCCAATCCAGGTATTAAAAAAGTGAATCTCCCAGCTGGGCCAGGGGGAGGGAGAGAGGGACAGTGGTTTGGGAGTGTTGGTGTGCCCCTTCCTCCCCTGAGAAGGATAAGGGGCTGCAGGCAGGTGACTGTAGGGGCCACAGGGGCTCTTTCCCCCTCCCCACAACCCTGGGGTCACCATCAGGTCTGCTCATGGGAGCCCTGGGGTGAGGGGTGGCAGCAGCTGCCAGCAAGAGCTCACAGCTCCAGGGATTACACTGATCCCCTGCAGCCACCCTGTGTGTGCTGAAAGATTTCTGAGTCTTTAATGTATTGTGGGGTTTTTATTTGTTTTTTTATTTCCCTGCTAAATTGCTTGTGTCCATGGTACAACAGAAATCAATGTCTGCTTTCATCCCTGTAATCTCAGCTGGGTCACTGGGATTGGGGGCCTTGGCTTGCATGTGGTGCAAAATCAGTTTCTTCTCCTGTAAGGCATCAAGAAAGTGGATTTAGGGCTTGAACCCCAACCTGCTGGCTTTCCTTACAGCTCTGCAGACTCCCCATGGCTGCTGCTCTCTGTGAGTACCACAAATCCCACCTTTGCTACACCCTAAAGCAAGAGGCTCTTATGGGTTTGAAGCTTTGCTCAGGAGCCAAAACTCAACTTTTCCCATGTGTTTTTTCAGCCCTCTCTTTCTTCTCTTCTCCCAGGTGGTCTCTGGGCCCTGTGGGACAGGACTGGGTGATGCCCCACACCTCCCCCTGCCCGTGCACACTGGCACACTCACTGCCAGCTGTGGTGGGATCCTGATGGCTCATGTTGGTTTTGGACATGGGGCTGATCCCCACCATCCTCCTCACCCTGCATAACCAGTTCTGCCCCGTCCTGTGCTTGTGCAATGGCAGCTCTGCCACCACTCGCCTCCTGCCCTGCAGCCTTGTAGAAGGGCTGTCACCATCCCTTGTGGTGACATCCAAGGCATGACAAAGGTGACAAAGGCACCAGCCAGGAGTAGACCCAGCAGCCCCGATGCACCCCTTGGGTCTGACACATCTCCCCCACAAGGCAGCACCCATGGGTGCTCTCCCCAGCCCCTGGGTGATGAAAGCTGCCTTGTACCTCAGAGTGAACCCCTGACCTGCAGTTTTCTGGGCTTGGGACACTGAATTTATCAGTGCACCTGGCTCTGGAGATGATCTTTCTCAATGCAAGCTCTTGCAACATAAATGAAACCTCAGCAGGTCTCTAATGCACCCTTGGCTCTGTCCCTTCTGCAGCTGGCTTGACTTTTAATTTGTTATTAATTACCTTGACACCCCCCCCCCAACCTCCCCATAGTATGCTGATAACCCACTGGGTCTTGGTGTATCTTGGGTGCAAGGTTTGCTCCCCTGGGGGTCTCTACATGGGTGGGCTGGCACTGGAGGTGCTGAGCCTATCCCAGTTTGGGGCTGGAGTAGCCCAGTGATGGCTACAGCAAACCTGCCTTGCCTGGGGATTTGCAAAAGAAAAAGAAATACAGCCCCACAGCAAGAAGTGATGGATTTTTAGTGTGTTTTTGTGTTTTTTCTCCATATAGAAATGGGGCTCATGAGGTCAAAGGCACCCCAAAGGATCTGGAGCAGGCAGGACACGGAAGGCAGCCTCAGTCGTGTGCTGCTGCTCCTTCCCACAGCCTGCTCCTTGCTGTGAAAAACGCTGTTTCTCTCCCCAAACCGGCTCCCTCGCAGGACAGGCAACGTTTCTTTCTGCTCCCCGGCAGAAGCGAAACCCTAACCTGCTTCTCGATGCTCCGCTTGGGTATCTTGAGGCTATTTTTGGCACTCGGCTCCTTCTCCTCCAGCATTTCCACTGCCTCTCTCCACCTTTCCCCCCCTCCTTCCCTACTTCCCTGCCTTCACCCTCCCCATCCCCCGGGCCCAGCGTTCTCCCCATGGCCACCGCCGTCCTCTGCAGCTCTCCGAACCGGGACACCGAGCCGTACTGTGGCCAGGGCTCATCTGCATCCTCCCTCCTCCCCGTCCTCCCCCGCTCCTCCCTTCCCCAACCCCCGGCGGCACCGCGGGGCGCCCAGCCCGGACCCGGGCACCCGACGCCGGGAGAAGCACCCTGGGCTGGCGTGAGTAGGGGGCTGTGAGGTGTCCCCAGGGTGGGAGCTTGGTGGGCTCTGCTGCTGCTGCCCTCTCCGCTGGTTGCGTCCTCCCTGGCTTGGTTCCCCCCCCTCCTCCACCCCCATCCCTGTCCTTCCCATGTCCTTCAGCGGGAGCTGCCAGGAGCGTGTCCCCGGGGATTCGGGGGGCTCCCAGGGGTTTGGAGGGAGGCTCCCCGGGGCTGGCGGTGTTCCCCTCTATGGCCTCTGTCCGGCAGGGAAATGTCGCTGGAGGATGGGGACCCGGCGAGGCAGAGGGGACAGCGGGTCACCGGCCAGGTCAGCGGTACCCCCCACCCCGGGGGTCCCCACGGCACCGGGACGGAGGTGCCGGCAGAGGGATGGAAACCGGGACCAGCGCTGGGTGACGGGAAGGTGACAGCCAAGGGGACAGGGCAGCGGGAGGAAGCGCTGATGGCCGAACTCTCGGAGCTGGTGCAGAAGGTGGTGCAGAGCAGCAGCTGGTGGGACCGGCGCGGTGTGGACATCAGCATCCTCACCTGCAGCCTCCTCCTGCTCCCGGCAGGTAGCTTGGCACCCCCCCAAAACCATGGCTGGGGGGTCGGGTATGTGTGTGTGCGTGTGTGTGTGTGTGTGACCTCCTCCTCAGGGCGTTCACACCGTTGTGCAGCGTCATTTGATCTGGAAGCCTCTTAGCAGCCTATTAAGCCCGTAACAAATCTGCACCGACCCCTTCACCCCGAGCCGCGGGGCACCCTGACCCCATGTGGGTGACGATGGCACCCGGGGAACAGCCTGGGGGAAGGGGACAGAGCCCGGGCCGATGGGTGCAGGGCAGGCAGTGGCATGTCCCCAGCTGCACCCTGGCGTGGGGCAGGGAAACTCTGGTGGATTTGGTGACAATGGCTCTGGCAGGGGCAGGAGGACACGGCTGAGCACGGAGCTCTGGTGACATGGCTGGAAAAAGCTGCAACTGGCTCCCATTATTGCTCCTTCTCTTCTCTTTGAACTCCTGGGGATGCTGAAATCCTGGCAGGGCTGAACATGTCTGCTGGAGCTGTGGGATGGGACCTGGCACCAGTAGTGGCTGGTGGCTCTGTGGTTGGAAGTGGCCAAACCTCCAGCAGGATGGCCAGCCTGGCTGGGCTGGGCATGCCAGGCAGTGCAGGGGAAGCTTTCTGGCTGGCGTGGGTTGGATGCCTACAGCTCCATCTGAAGAACAGGTTTAGGGCAGTGGCTGGAACAATTGGGTGTAGCAACGCTTCCAGCCCGGGTTAGAGGATCACGAGCTCCTGCCTGGCTGGTTTCTCCACAGGGTTCCTGTGCCTGCGGTCAGCCCAGGCCATCCCTTTCCTGGTGGGTGTCCTCATCCTTGGCGTGGTTCATCACACTTTGACTGTGAAGGGCAGCCACCTAGCCAGCCACAATGCCTTGACAGAGTCCAAGTCCTGGGGCAAAGTTTGGGCCATCTTCTTCATCGAGGTGAGCAGGGCCACAGGGTTTGGGTGGTAGAACCCCAGAAAAAACCCATCAGCATCTTGTCAGTACCCCAAACCCTTCAGGAACAGCCACCAGAGAACGAGATAGATTAAAAACCTTCATGATCCATGTGCAAGAGGGTTTTATGAGAAGCAACACTACAGCAGAGAGCACTGGGAAGCTCCCTGCTGGTGGGGCTTTGCCTGGAAGCAGCAGGGTGTGGGGACAGCCCCTGTGACATGCTGTGCGCCCAGGTTTTGTGTCCATCCCCTTGGCCTTGGGGCTGCAAGAGCAGGACAATGTGTTGAGGAAATGTTGGCAGTGCTTTCCAGTGTTTAATCCTAAGAAGTCTGTTTCCAGACTGGTTTGGAACCTGTAGGGGCTTGGAGCACCTCCCCTGGGTGCAAAACATCTCCCCAGGGGGGGAAAATCTCCCCCAGGACCCTGGTGTTTTGGCCACTGGCATCACCTCCCCTTTCTCTTCCCTCCCTAGCTCTGCTCAGCTTTCACAGCTGAACAAGCCACCTACAACCACGTGAAGATGCACCATGGCTACACCAATGTCATTGGCCTGGGGGACTCCAGCACCTGGAAGTTGCCTTTCCTGAACCGCTACGTCTACCTCTTCATTGCACCTCTTGCAGTGCCCATCATAACCCCTCTGGTTGCTCTTGGTACATGTCCCAGTCACCCTGGGGCAGGGTATTGGGTCGCCACCAAAGGGTTCTGCTTCCTTTAGAGGCATCACATTTACTTACAGCAATGTGACACGGGGCTGCAGGGGAGGCAGGTGATGCTGCACCCACTCCAGGGAAGGGTTCTGCTGCATTTCTCCTTCCTTCTGGTGCTCAGACACATGTCACACCTTGGGTCAAATGTTGGAAGCTCTGGGAAAAGCCATCATGAGTCTGAAGTGTCCCAGATTCAGACCTCTTGATTCAGTCCCTCTTTGGTTCAGACCCTTGACCATAGCAGGGTTCAGTGTCATGTGTAGGTCCCTGGCTGTCCAGAGCATCTCCCAGGGTGTTTGCTGACCATGTACAGGGTGGAGGTGTTGGGGTCTGTAGGGTGGGACACAATGAACTGGGGCAGACAGAGCAGGAGCTCAAAGGGAGTGATGCTGCCATGCAATGAGGGAGAGAAGAGCTCTGAAAATAGCAAGAGGCTGAGGAGGCCTGTCCTGTGAGGCTGGACACAGCTCTTGGCAGTGCCCAAAGTGCAGATGATGGGTAAGAAATGAAGCTGCAGCCAAATCCTGTGTGGTGATGCCCAGGTGGAGCTGCTGCTGGGGGGAGGTTGTGAGCTCCAGCCCCAAAACCCAGTGGGTCAGCAGGGCTGGGGGGGTTGGTCCAGCCTGGAGTTTGTTGGCAGCTGGAGGAGCCATGGTGAGGAATCATCAGCACCTTTTCCATCTGCTGCTTCTCCTTCCTTGCACAGATTTGTTGAGGAACGTGGAGTGGAAAGCAGCTCTCCGGACCCTCTGCTGCATGGTTCTGGGTCTCTACTGCCATTACTGGCTGCTGCTCCATGTCTCAGGCTTCCAGTCACCATGGTCCATCCTGCTCTGCATGCTGCTCACCCGCTCCCTCCTGGCCCATCCCTACATCCATGTCAACATATTCCAGGTAAAGACCTGAAGCTCTGAGATGTTCCAATGGTGCTGGAGGCAGGACAGCCACCACCCAGTGCTGGTGACATAACCCTGACACTGATGGCTGGAGCTGCTTTGGTTGTCACCTCCCTTTTATGTTGTCCTCATGGGAAGGTGCTGGGATGGGGGGTGGTGGCCCTGGGAGGAGCTCAGGGGAGAAGAATGCAAAGGTCCTGGGTTGGCAAGAGGCTGGTGGCACAAGGTGGTGGCACAAGGTGGGTGTGAGACAGATCCCAGCTGCTCCTTGGTGGCTCCAGGGCCAGACAAGGCCACGAGGGAGCGGGTTTAGGGATGAACCCACCTTGGGGATTGGCACCAACCCCCAAAATGTGGCTCAGCCTGGCTGTCATCTTTGTGTCCTTGTGTGGCTGGAGCTGTGGTTTGCTCTGGCAGGAAGGGGCTGGGGTGGTGGGGGGTGCCCTGGGGTCCCCACCCTCCCTCTCCCACAGCACATTGGCCTGCCCATGTTCGCTCCCGATCGGAAACCCACACGGATTCACCTGATGAGCCTGGGGGTCCTCAACCTCCCCCGCAACCCCCTGCTCGACTGGTCCTTTGGCCACTCACTCATCAGCTGCCACGTGGAGCATCACCTCTTCCCCAGCCTCTCCGACAACATGTGCCTGAAGGTGAGGCAGCCCCCAGGGCTGGCATAATGTGCTGGGAGGTGACATGGGGACCAGAGCATCCCTCTCCCTGCCACCAGCCCCCTCTGCACTGCTCCGCCCATGCCAGAGACTCCTCGCTGTTTTGCAACAGCTCCCAACCCACCTCCCTCCATCCCCACTCCTGGTTCTCCTGGGTTTCCAGTCCCTGCCCCCAGTTCCAGCTGGAAGCAGCAGCATCCCAGCTGCCTGGCATCCTCCTGACCCTTTCCTTGGGGGAACATCCCCATGCCACCCAGCCTGGCATTCCTTTCAGCTGGTGTCCCAGCAAACCTCCTGTAGTTACTGGTTGCTCTGAGATGGGTTCAAAACCAGGGCTCCCAGCACTGCCCCAGCTGAAGGGGATCCCAGGGCAGATCCTTCAGCGTGGGATTTCCAGTCTCAAGTCGAGAGAAAAATTAAGAAGCAGTGAGAAGGGAGCAGGAGCAGCAGCAGGTTTCAGGTCGTGGCCTTTGCTGGAGCTGGTGGGGCTGGTAGGACCTGCCTCCTGCAGAGGTGTCTTGCAGGGAAGGGGTAATTACCCTGGTGGAACCTCCCAGCCCCACTGCTGCGTGGGCACACGGGGTGCAAGGGATGAGCGTGGGGGGGTGGGTGGCTCTGCCCCAGGGCACCACTCCTAACCTGGGGCCTGTGAAGACATTCTGCCCGGGTGAAGTCCCCGTGTCACTGCAGCTGGAAGTCACCAGCCTCTTAACTTTCACACAATCCCAGACTGGTTTGGGTTGGGAGGGACCTTAAAGCTCACCCAGTTCCAACCTCCTGCCATGGGCATGAACACCTCCCACTGTGGCTGCTCCAAGCCCCATCCAACCCGGCCTTGAACACTGCCAGGGAGGGGACAGCCACAGCTTCATGGCAGAGATGATGGTCTAGCTGGTGCTGCTTTCTCCTGCCTGTCCTGGACATGTGGGATGGGCCTCCTGGAGAACTCAGTGATGCCTCAGCCTGGGAACTGTGTACAGACACTGGGACATCCCCCCAGAGGTGACTCTGCCTTTCCTCTGCAGATCAAACCCGTTGTGTCCCAGTACCTGAAGCAGAAGAAGCTGCCATACAATGAGGACACCTACACCTCCAGGCTCCAGCTCTTCCTCCAGAGATACGAGGAGCTGATGGTCCATGCTCCCCCCATAACAGAGCTGGTGGGCATCCAGTGAGGACAAAACCCCCAGGCTCAGGGGGCTGCTCCCCATGGGGACTTGTGGCAGGGATGGTTGGAGCAGGATGGGGACTCTGCAGACTCGTGCCTGGGATCATCTCTCTCCAGCACCTTCCTTTTGGCTTGATAATTATGCACAGAACCACCACGGAGGAGATCCGGGCAGCACAATGCCATGGATGGAAAAGGGGGATCCCCAACCCCCATATTCCCAGCCATGTCTTGGTTTTATCCACTCTGCTTCCACGCTTGGGGAGGGGAAACCCCAGTCTGCTGTGGGACCTCCCTGCAGCAGGGCTGGGGGGATGCAGCTCTGTGTCCAGAGCATCCAGAGCCAGTTCCTGGCTGAAAGCTACTGGGATCTGCAGGATGAGGCTGCAAATATTGGCTCAGGGAAGGGACGTGGCTGTGTCACTGCTGCCTGTGCTTTGCCTGGCTTGGGGGTAGATCAATCCCTTCTAGGAACAATGATTTGGTAATTTCAGCCTTAAGGTGTTGCAGTGAATCCTCTTTGTTCCCAGGGGTTGTTGCTGGAATGTTCCATGCCCAGGGCAGGGCTGGGAGGACCCTTGTCCCAGTGGGGTTGGATCTGTACTGGGGGACTGGAGGGGACCCCAGACCCAATCCTTGGTGTTGCAAATGTTCAGCAGGGAATTTGTCCCCCACCCCACTCCAAAATCCATCCCGGCATCATCCCAGGTGAGGAGCTGGCAGCAGGAAAAGGCAGTCAGCCCAAGTGGGAGCAGGGTGGGGGTCAGGGCATGACCAGAGGTGATGAGGGCATCACATCTCTGTGCTCAGCTCTGGTGAGGCCACACCTCGAGTCCTGTGTCCAGTTCTGGGCCCCTCAGTTCAGGAAGGATATCGAGGTCCTGGAGCAGGTCCAAAGGAGGGCAACCAGGCTGGTGAAGGGACTCGAGCACAGACCCTATGAGGAGAGGCTGAGGGAGCTGGGGGTGTTCAGCCTGGAGAAGAGGAGGCTCAGGGGAGACCTCATCACTCTCTAAAACTCCCTGAAAGGAGGTTGGAGCCAGGGGGGGGGTTGGGCTCTTTTCCCAGGCAACTCTCAGCAAGACAAGAGGGCAGGGTCTTAAGTTGTGCCAGGGGAGGTTTAGGTTGGAGATGAGAAAGAATTTCTTTCTGGAGAGGGTGATCAGGCATTGGAATGGGCTGCCCAGGGAAGTAGTGGATTCTCCGTGTCTGGAGATATTTCAAAAGAGCCTGGATGTGGCACTGAGTGCCATGGGCTGGGAACTGCAGCAGGAGTGGATCAAGGGTTGGACTTGATGATCTCTGAGGTCCCTTCCAACCCAGCCAATTCTATGATTCTATGATTCTATGATTCTATGATCCATCTTCTCCTTCACCCCATACAGGAATGGCCTCAGACCCACTGCAGAAGTGTCCCCAGGTGGCTGTTGTGACACGGGGCCAGAGCTGGGATGGGTCCCCGTGCAGCAGCTCCAACATCCTTGGGGATGGGGGGAAGGTGACCCTGGATTCCCCCCAGCATGACCCCTTTGGCATCAGAACCAGGGAATTTGGGATTTATCCTGGGGGATGCCGGTGCCCAGGGCTGGTTGTGTCCCCCCAGATGGGCCCCACGCCCCTTTATTGATTCTCAGGACATTGTGAAACACACAAAGGGCAAATTCTTGCCCTTTGAGTACAGGTTCTGCTGGGTCTGTGTGTGTGGGGGGGGAGCTGGGGAAGGGGATGGCTGAACCAGGGTGCTCCTGGGGTCACCTGGGGCTCGGGGGTCCCAGAGACCCTCCCCAGAGCTGCTCTCCTGCCCCTTTTGGTCTCTTCATTGAGCACCAGAGCTTATGTGTGCTCAGTGTGCCAGAGGAAAGGTGCTCCCGGCTCCCTCGGGAATTCCCGGGAGCATTCTCGGGAATGCTTTCGGTTCTGAAGCGTCCCCGGGCGGTGGGAGGAGGCTGGACACAAAACGCTCCTTCTCCTCCCTGGTTGCAAGAAAATGTCCTAAAAAATGTTTGTAAGCGCTGATCGAAGGAGCAGCCCTTCCCCCAGCTGGGAAAAGGGGAAAAAGCTGGGAAAACGTGTCTGGTGTCACAGGCAGTGCCATCTAAAGGCAGCTGTGTGCTAGCGGGAGGGAATTTATTTGGGATATACGTGGATTATTCCCTGTCAGCAGAGGTCAGCAGGGGAAATGATGATCTCTGGGGTACCCGTGCTCAGAACCTCCTCAATTTCTGCATCGAGCAGCGCCCCAGATTTAAACTCAGCCCTTTGAGGGGGCGATTGCAAAGGGGTCAGAGCTGCAGCTCCAGCCTCATCTCTCGGGGCTGGGATTTGCTGAGCTGAGCTGGGACCTCAGGGCTGCGGCTGGGAAGCTGTCAGACAGCCCGGTCCTCACCGCATCCCCCGGAGGAGCCGTGTCCCGGGAGCAGCTGCCCTTTCTGGGCCCCTCAGTTCAGGAAGGATATCGAGGTCCTGGAGCAGGTCCAAAGGAGGGCAACCAGGCTGGTGAAGGGGCTCGAGCACAGACCCTATGAGGAGAGGCTGAGGGAGCTGGGGGTGTTCAGCCTGGAGAAGAGGAGGCTCAGAGGGGACCTCATCACTCTCTAAAACTCCCTGAAAGGAGGTTGGAGCCAGGGGGGGGTTGGGCTCTTTTCCCAGGCAACTCTCAGCAAGACAAGAGGGCAGGGTCTCAAGTTGTGCCAGGGGAGGTTTAGGTTGGAGATGAGAAAGAATTTCTTTCTGGAGAGGGTGATCAGGCATTGGAATGGGCTGCCCAGGGAAGCAGTGGATTCTCCATGTCTGGAGATATTTCAAAAGAGCCTGGATGTGGCACTCAGTGCCATGGGCTGGGAACTGCAGCAGTAGTGGATCAAGGGTTGAACTCGATGATCTCTGAGGTCCCTTCCAACCCAGCCGACTCTGTGATTCTGTGATTCCCGGGGCAGCTTTGCAGGAGCCCAGGACCCAATTTGCAAGACCCAGCGAGAAAGCCGTGGGGTTTAATGACTCTAATTAACATCTGCTTCTAGCTGTAAACTCCTCTCGTTCTTAATTGCTTTTAAAAAGCCCCGGGAGCGCTCTCCTGCGCGGTTTGGCATCTGTACAAGCCCCGAATGCCTCCTGGCGCTGCGGAGATGATTTCTCTGCCCCGTGTGTCACCCGGGGCTGAGGAATGACGGGGATGCTCTTGCACGGGAGGTGTGAGTCTGGGGGTTTGAAATGAGCCAAGTGATGGGGATTAAGGTGGGGACAAAGCAGGGACGGTGGGGGGAGCCGGGGCAGGAGCCCCGCAGCAACATTAATTATCCTTAATTAATTAATTATCCTTCTGCACGGATGTTTTATCCTTTCCTGCGGGTCTCCCCCGGCGACGGGGTTTAAAGAAGGGGGTTAAAGCAGTCCCGCAGACTCCCACAGCCAATCCCTCCCGGCAATTAAGGGATGCGGGCAATTAGCGGACGCGGGGATGGAGCCGGTGCGGGGGAGCCCTGGGTACCGCGGAGGCCTCGCCATAGAGAGCGGCGGCGCGAGTGACCCCGAGACGGCCTCTCCCTACCGCCCTCTCTATGGTACCGCGTGTTTCCGGTAGCTGCCGGCTGCCATTGGCTGGAGCAGCGTGGGCGGAGCGCCGGTTCCCTTTGGGGGCGTGGTTATGCAAAGTAGAGCATTTCCCGTCTCGCGATTGGTTGGCGGGGATGGGGGCGGGGTCTCAGCAGCCGTAGCGGCGGCGGCGTCCGGGATGGTACCGGGCAGCGCGTGCTGGGGAGGCGGCGGGTCGCGCGGTGAGGGGCGGGGTCTGTGACGTCACCGGGAGCCTGGCGGGATAGGGGGGGACACGGACACGGACACGCGTGTCCCGGGAGCGGGGGGACAAGGGCTGTGAACCGGGGCTCCGGGCCCGAAGGGCTGCGCGGGAAACCGACCCCGGGCGAACCGGGGGGAACCGGGACTGGGAGAACGGAGGCTGCGGGAGAGACGGGGCCGGTGGGGAGGACAGCGAGCGCGGGAAGCAGGGGCTGGGGAACCGGGGCTGTAGGGGCACATGGGGCGTGGAGGTACCGGGGCTGTGCGGGAAACCGGTCCCGTGGGCCCGAGCGGCTGCGGGAGCTGTGCCCGTGCTCCAGCTCTGGGGGGCTGCAGGCCCGCGGGTCTGGGTTGCGGTGCCCGGTGCCCGGCTCGGGGGCAGCTGACACCCCCCCGGTTCCCCCCTCGTCCCGTCCCAAGGCCTCGGGTTTCGCGGAGCGCGGGAGCCGCCGGCCTTGACCTCGAGGCGGTTCCGCCTCAGACCCCCCCGGGGGCCGAACCACCGGGCCGGTACATAAACCCCGTCCGCCCTTCGCAGCCCCGCTGGTGCCATGGCCGGCGTGGGGGGACGAGCCCCGCTGGGTGGGTGCTGGGCTCCACGGGAGGGCTGTGGCCGGGTCCGGGGGGTGGTGGCACTCGAGTGGCATCGTCACCTCCTGCCTGTCCTCCCTGTCGCAGCGCTCCGGAGGTGCCTGTCCTCCCCCACGGCCCCCGCCCCTCGTGTCTGTGTCGTGGGCAGCGGCCCTGCCGGCTTCTACACGGCTCAGCACATCCTCAAGGTACCAGGGAATTGGGGGGTCTGGGGGCGAGGAAAGGGACCCCCCCCCCTCCAGATCTGAGGGGGTCTGGGGGCTCCCAGTCCTGCTCTGTGGTGTCAGGGCAGCCCTGTCCTCGTTTGGGTTTCCTTCCTCCTCCTCTTCCCCTCTCCCTGTTTGCTTCAGCATCCTGGGAAGATTCCTCTGCCTGTGCTCCTGATCCATCCCAGCTGGATCCCTGTGTTCGTGCCTCCAGCTCCCAACTGCTGCTGGTCCCAGGAATCCAGCCTGGACTTTCCCAGGGCTGCCCTGACCCCACAGAGCCCTCCTGGGCTCTTCCCTTGGGGTGGGAACCACGCTCCCCATCCTTGGGCCATCAGAACCAGAGCCAGGCCTGGTGGGGCTGCTGCCAGTGTGGCCTCAGGGATTTTTTTTAGGATTCAATAAGTAGCAGAGATCCACTCTGCTGAGAGCTGTGGTCACCTCACAGGGGTGACACCAACTCCTGTGCTAAGGGAATGCACAGGACAGGCTCTCCTGCTGCCTCCTCCCCCAGGTGGAATAAAGAAGGATCACCCCAGAGTGATCCAGCTTGCCCCAGAGTGATCCAACTTGCCCCAGGGTGCTCCTTTTCACCTGGGATGATCCATTTCCCTCGGGGTGATCCTTTCCCTGTAACATTTCTGCTTTGAGCAGTTGGGACCTGAGGACAGCACTGGGTGGCTGGCACTGACCAGGGATGCAGCAGCTTTACCCCATCATTAAAAACCTGCTGCCTTGTCTCTGGGACATGTTGGAGAAGAGCTGTCACTAATCCTCAGGGACAAGTTTCAGGGCTGCTTAATCTCTGGGAAGCTGCTGACTTGGAATATAAGATAACAAAAGCCTTGCACCAAAACATCTGTCTGAGACCCCTTTTGTCAGCCCCCCAGGTGCTACATAATCACCAAGTTAGTCTGGAAGAGGAGCCGGGGAGTAATTGATGGTGGTTGGGGTCATGCTGCAGCTGAACTGGTAGTAACAGGCCCAGCATCACCCTGTGCCTGGAAGAGGCTGTTCCTGGTGATAGGAACCCCCTTGTCCCTGTCCTTCCGGGGCTTTTCTGTCCTCATCCCTGAACTGTGACCTCCTCCTCCTGCAGCACCACGGTGGGGCCCAAGTGGACATCTATGAGAAGCTGCTGGTTCCTTTTGGACTCGTCCGTTTTGGAGTGGCTCCAGACCACCCTGAGGTGAAGGTTGGTGCTTCCTCCAAATGATGGATTTTAAATTTTTTTTTACCTTTCCAGAAATGGTGGTGGGAAGAGTGCCAGGACACAGCTGTGCTTATCTCCCCGGGAATTATCTGCGGCTGTTGCTAGATAAGAATCCCGGAATAACTTGACTCGGGGAGGGGGAGAAGCATCTCAAGGCTGGGGGAGCTGGGAACAGGGACCTCCTGCCAGCTACTGGCCTTGGCTGGGCCATCACTCCCTGGTGCTCCTCTGATCTTGGCAGAACGTGATCAACGCCTTCACGCAGACGGCGCGCTCGGAGCGCTGCGCCTACTACGGGAACGTCACCGTGGGCAGGGATGTGACAGTGGCAGAGCTGCAGCAGGCTTACCACGCCGTGGTGCTGGTGGGTACTGGGACAGAGCTGCCTGAGCTCCCCAGATGTCCTGGACAAGGGCTGAAGGGTTATTCCCCATGGGGAGGGTTTGGAGGAGGTGTTTCTGGGTGTCTTATCACCCTGGTAGACTCTTCCCCAGCCTTAGGGCAGCTCTGGTGCTTTGAGGCTTTTCTGAAGCCTTGCAGGGAATATCTGCTGGAATGTAGCATCAAACAGGGGTCTCTGAAACCCTGCTGCAAGGGGCAGTGGCTGAGGAACCTCTTCCCTTTGATGGCTAATACCTCTTTCCACCTGATGTGGATTTGTCCCTCTTGTTCATTCCCTAGCTTGTCAGGCTCTGCCTTGGCCCAAGGAAGTTTGGTCTGGAGCCCAAGGGATGGGGTGGATGGAGCCTCTGTGCTCAGGCTGTGTAGCCCCTCCATGGGGTATCCTGGCCCTCAGGAAGGTTTGGCAGCTGTGCAGAGACCCTGGCAGCAGCTGGAAAGGGAGATTGGTGTTTTGATCTCAAACCCTGCACATATCTGACTGAGTCTGCTCCTTCCTCAGAGTTATGGTGCTGAAGGCAGCCGGGTGCTGGGGATCCCAGGGGAGAACCTCTCTGGTGTTTATTCAGCCCGTGAGTTCGTGGGCTGGTACAACGGGCTGCCTGAGAACCAGGACGTGAGTACAGCCTTGTGTTTCCCTGCCCTTCCTCCCTGTCCTGCATCCAAATGAAGGCATTCAGTTCCAGATTAAGTCCTGAAAGCCCCACAATTGGAAAAGATTAGCAGGCACCATGTTAAATCCTTCTTAGATGGTCGAAATGTGAACAATTTGCACACCAGTGAGAGAGGATTAGCTGGCGCTCTGGGCTGGCAGCACGTTTTGGCCAGGCCAGATGGGACCCTGGGGGGGGGATGATGCTCTGCTTTGGCCTGAGAAGGTTTTTTGGCCAAAAATACCTCTTGCTCCCTCAGATGTCATCACAGAAAGAGCAGGACAGGGATTGGCTGGGATGCCTGGAGCAGCTGTGTTGCTGTGTGTGCTTGGGGAAGGGGCTGGTGTGGGGTTTATCTGCACCACCTCTTTGGGTTAAGGTTTGGGGTTGGTTTTTTTTGAGAAAAGAGGGGTGGGAGGGAAATGTGGGTGGTCAGAGTGAGTCCAGGTGGGGTGGACATCATGGAGACTGGGTGGATTTACTGATGGATGGGTCTTTCTCTCCCTGCAGCTGAAGCCTGACCTGAGCTGTGAGACAGCAGTGGTTCTGGGTCATGGCAATGTGGCCCTGGATGTCGCCCGGATCCTCCTGTCCCCACTGCAGCTCCTCAGGGTGAGCCACAGGGTTCTGCTGTGAAGGCAGCAGCCTGGGGCCCGATTTCACTCTCTGCTGCATCTCAGCAAAACCTCAAACTCTCCTGGCTTTGGGAGCTTTCCCTGAGGAAGGCTGTTGCCTCTTGGGGGTACCCTGTGGATTCACAGAGCTGTGCCAGGGGCTTTGTGCAGAAGGAGGTGATTTGTTTCCCATCCTTACCCAGGATCACACAGCCTGTTTTTCTCCCCTGCTTTTCTGCTGATTTTTTTTTCACCTTCAGAAGCTGTGCCTTTCCCCCAGCTCCCTCCAGATCTGCCCTCATCCCCCTCTCCTGTCTCTGTCTTGCAGAAGACAGACATCACTGACTGCTCCCTGGCAGCTCTTGCCTGCAGCAAGGTGAAACGTGTCTGGCTGGTTGGGAGGAGGGGACCTCTCCAAGTTGCTTTCACTATCAAGGTGAGGCTGGAGGTGCTGGTGGGCAGCTGTGTCCCACAGCCTTCAGCCCCAGCTGCCTGTTCTTAATGGGGAGGGGTGGTCCAGGGATGGATGGGGAACCCAGATATCCTCCTTCCTGCACTCATTTGCTGGCCCCTAGCCTGGACTGCTGGGGAAGGAGAGCTGGGGCTGTTGGGTGACCTTTTTGCACAGGGGGTGACATCTTCCTACTTGTAATTCTCAGGAGCTACGAGAGATGATAAATCTGCCTGGGACCAGACCTGTCCTGAACCCTGCTGACTTCACAGGCCTTGAAAATGCTGTTAAAGGTGAGGGAAGTTCCTCCAGACAAGGACTTAACCCTGACAGGCAAACATCCAGGAGTGCTCTGCAAATGCTCATGTTATGCATCAGAGAAGCTCCTGCCCTGTGCTCAGTGTGGCAGCCAGCTGGCCATGGTGTGGCTCAGTGCTAGGAGGAAGACAAGGGAACAGCTCATTTCTCTCTTTGTGTGGCCACTTTGCTGCCTGAGAGTGATGCTTACTCTGAGTGATGAGGACAGGAGGTTCAGGAGGGCTGGGGGAACCTTGAAGGAGAAATCCCAAAGCTATTGATTTAAGAGCTTCCTGCAGAGCTAAAAAGAAAACTCTGAGTTCAAGGGTGTCCAGAGACCTGCTCTTCTCCACAGGCTGATGCCTCTGAGCACCAGCAAGACAGCAAAACTGCAGGCTTTGATTTGTGTGTCCCACTGGCTTCAAGCCTCAGGAGCTCTCCTGGTCACTTTGATTTGCAGTTTGTCATCTCAGAGGCGTGGGGCTCCCATTGACAAACTCCAAATGGACCCTCAGATACCACTGAACCTGCCTGGACAAGCTCTTGGCTCCCTGCAGTGTCCCGAGGGTTTTTTTGTTTTTTGCTGTGGTTCCTCTCCTGAAGCTCACCCTCTCCTCCTTTCTAGATGCCCCCAGGCCCAGGAAGCGACTGACTGAGCTGATGATCAAAACAGCCCTGGAGAAGCCTGGGGAGAGGAAGATGGAAGGGCAGGCAGCAGCTCCCAGGGAGTGGGGGCTGAAATTCCAGCGCAGCCCCCAGGCAGTGCTGCCCACAGCTGATGGCAAAAGGGCAAGGGGCATCCGCATGGCCCTGACCCACCTGGAGGTACAGGCTGCTGGGGGGCTGGGGATGAGGCAGGATGCCCTTGGGAACCTTCTCCAAAGGCAGCTTTGTGTTGGAGGGGCTGCTGGCAGGTCCATGGGGAAGGCAGTCCCACCACCACGAGCCTCTCCGTGTCTGAAGGGAGCTTGTTCCATGCTGCTGCAGAGAGACTTCTAACAAATTCCCAGGGATCAAGGGTGCCAAAGGGGACTGGAGGAGGCTGCAGCTCTGCATCTGGTGACTGTCTGGTGGTCAGCAGCCTCTCTCTCTCTCTCAGGGCTCAGGTGACACTGCCAAAGCTGTTCCCACAGGAGATATGGAGGAGCTGGAGTGTGGGCTGGTGCTCAGCAGCATTGGCTACCAGATCCTGCCCCTGGACCCAGCAGTGCCCTTTGACACCCAGCGTGGCATCATCCCCAACAGCTCGGGCAGAGTGGAGGGGGTCCCAGGTCTGTATCCCTGGGGATATTCATGGGAAATCATGGGATATGCCAAGTGCAGCTGGGTGTTGGGATGGAAGCTCCATTTCCCAAGGACACTGATAGAAGGTGGTCACACACTTGAGTCTCAGTGTCTCCGTGGACACTGGGAAATGAGCTGTCTCTGTCAGGTGTTGGGACCTGGCCTGTCCCCAGCTTATGTTGGGGATGTCCAGGTTTGCAGCAAACAGTGCTGTGTAGGTTTAAAGCTCTGTAGATGTGGTGCTGAGGGACATGGTTTAGTGGTGACCTTGGCAGTGCTGGGTTAATGGTTGGACTTGATGGTCCTGAAGGTCTTCTCCAGCCCAAACAATCTGATGATTCTGTTGGCCCTTGGAGCCTGTCACTAAAGTGATGCAGCTCAGTGCCAGTCCTGGCACACACAGATCCCTGTGGCAGATCCACACTCTCTGCCCACCTTGGGCAGATTCTCCCACTGCCCACAGCTTGATGTGATACCCAGGGAAGGGCTCACAGCCAGGAGGATCCCTGCCCTCCTGCTGGTCTGAACTGTGTGTCTGTGCAGGTCTGTACTGCAGCGGGTGGGTGAAGAGAGGACCCACAGGTGTGATCATCACCACCATGAACGACAGCTTTGACACTGCCCAGTCAGTGCTGGAGGATCTCCAGGTGGGGGTGCTGGATGTGTCCTCCCCCAGAGAAGGCTTTGGGGCCGTGGGGAGCCTCCTGCAGAGCCGAGGTCAGTGGGAGAGTGTGTGTGTGTGTGTGTGTGTGTGTGTGTGTGTGTGTGTGAGCCACTGTCACAGCCAGCAGGAAGGTGTAACACAGCCAAACTCCTGGATTGGGGTGTTCTGGGGCAGTGAGTCCCAGAAGCCACTTTTGGATGTGGAGTCCAAACCAAGGAATTGTGTTGTGCTGCTGTTCTGTTGTTTCAAAGCCCAGGGAGAGCAGCACTTAAATTCCCTCAGCACCATTGCTGAGGTTAATGACCACTTTCTGGGAAGGGCCATTAAAAGCATCACAGACCTTGGCTTAAATGTCACTGTCACTGCCTAGATAGTGAACTCTTCCTTCTGAGTGGCCTTCCTGGCATTCCTTCCAGGCAAGATTGGGGAAAACATTAAAATACCCAAGGGAGCAATTTGTTGTTGCTGTGTTTAAGGGTGTTCAGTTCAAGTTTGTGTTTTGCCTCCAAACCATCTGAGGTTGTTCAGTGAACTGGAAGCTGTTGGTGTCCCCTAAGGTGATGCCACACTCAAAGATCTGACTTCCCCAAGTCAGCTGGAACCTGACATCCCTCCCTCTCCTCTCAGGGTTAGGATTTATTGTTCCTTTGTGAGGCTCAAGTCTGGTGCTGGGCAAGGGCAGGGTTTGCTGGCACGTCAGGTCAGGTCCCTGCTCACGGGGAGGTGAAGCTGAGGTCATTATCCCTTGATGAACTGATCCCTCCTGTCTCTTGCTGTCACCCCAGGGGTCCATCCTGTTTCCTTCTCAGACTGGGAGAAGATAGATGCTGCAGAAGTGGCAAGAGGCAAAGCTGCTGGCAAACCCAGAGAGAAGATAGTGGATCCTCAGGAGATGCTGCAGCTGCTCGGGCACTGAAGCAGCAGTGGATGGACATGGTGCTGGTGCTGTCCTGGGGCAAGGGCAGGGCCAGGAGCACAGGGCTTGTGCCTGGGGCTGGTGGCCACTCTGGGGAGGTGTGTGCTGACTCGTGAGCCTCTCCAGTAACCATGAACTTTGGGTTCCTGAAGTGTCTCTAGACGTGTGAGGCTGCTGGCTGGCCTTGCATCACTGCAGCCCTGGGAATGATTCTTGTCCTTTGAGTCCTTTCAGCATGGAGTGAGCTGTGGCAGGTGAGGGGAGTTGTGCACCTGGCGGGAGGGCTGCTCAGACATGTGGATAAGTTTCTTGTGTCTTGCTGCTTCCCCCTTTAAGCCTGAAGCCAAATGGCTTTGTGGCCTTGTCGTGTGTGCCTGAGAAAACTTCTTTTAATAATAATTTTTTTTTAAATAAACCCTGCTGGGAAAGCCAAACTGGACCTGCTGCTGGAGTCTGCCTGCTTTGTGTCTGCTTTCATCCTGGAGCAGGCAGCCAGGCACCGTGGCTCCTGCCATGAGTCCCAGGGCAAGGCAGCTCCTCTGGTCTGGGGAGGAGGGAGCCTTGGCTCTGCACTTCTGGTCAGCTCCATGCAGACCTGAGCATTCATTTGCTTTGTGCCTCCTGCAGTGAAACCCCAGCAGAGCCTGGGTCCTGCCTGGTGGGGTGGGTTGGGATAACAAGTGTCAAATTGCCTGGTTCTGGATCAGGAAGGATCCTGCAGTTCTTGGTGCTGCCCAGTGCAAGGGATGCCTTGAGCCTTGGGGGGTTTGTATTTTTCCATTGGTTTTTGGTGGGGTTTTTTTTTTTGGTTGGTTTTTTTGTTGGGTTTTTTGGCCTGTGTCTTTTGAAGCTTATTAAATGCTTCTCTTAGCCCAAATTGACAGTGGTGACGGCGTCCAGTTTTAAGCCAGATTACAAGCAATGAGCCATAATCTGCTTTTTATCCCTGCTGCAGGGGCCGTGTCAGCCTGCCCCCCTCCCTTCCTGGCCCCCCCCCCCCACCCATTCTGTCCCCAGCCCCCTCTGCCTGTGAGAGCAATGTCACTGTTCAGTGTGTGAGCACTGGCAGCTGCTGGGTGGCTGCATGTTAGAAAGAAACCAGGCTCTGGGATGGAGGCAGGGGGTAAATGGAGCCAGGGCACCCAGTGTGGGGGGGGTTGTGGGTCCATGCTCAGCCTCCATCTCTGCCCTCTCCTTTGGTAGAGGATTTGCCCACCCTGCACTCTTCCCACCACCAGTTCTGGTCCAACCTAAGGCAAGGAAGATCTGTGACTTCTTTTTTTTTTTCCTTCTTTCTTGGTTTTTTCCCTCCTTCCTTGTTTTTTTTTTTTTTTTTCTATTTAAATCTCATCTGCAAGCTCATTAAGAAACTCAGGAAATGTGATAGTGGGAACTCGTATGCAAAGGGGCAATAAAGCTTTTGTGGAACAGCTGCTTGCGTGCTGTGGCTCCTTCCAGCTCCTGCCTGGTGCATTCCTGATGCCCAAATCTGGAGCAGGAGGTGACATCAGCTCTGGGCTGGGAGGTGAATAAGCACTGGGGTAAGGGGGATGTGGAGGTGAGGGGGTTGCTCTGGGTGCAGCCACTTTGGGAGGGAGCCCAGCCAGAAAGGTGACGGGGAAGGGGATGTGGTGGCAGCATCAAATCCAGAGGTGCTGGGGAGGGATGGGAGGGCTCTTCCCTGGGGTTTTCTCTCACATCACCTTAAACACTGGTGTCAGGGTGTGTCTGTTGGGCTGTGCCCAAACCAGGGATGCTTCAGGGTAGCTTTGGGGCTGTGAGAGCAGATTAAGGGGAACCCAGTGTCCTTGCTCAACCCAGAACTTGGCCAAGGCCCTGGGTTTAGTGCTGGGCTGCTGGAAAGCCACGAGATGATGAAGGTCAGCGAAGGGCAAGGATGGAGGACAGCGACAGAATCACCACGATTATGGAAATCCCTGGTCAATAACCTCCAGCTCCCCCTTCCCCTGTGTCCCCAAACCCCAGCTGGGTATCCTGCTCTCTCCTCGGGGCTCTTGGTGCTCTCCATCACTCTCTCCGGCCACTGCTGGCTGTGTCCTTGTCCCCTGTCCCGTGTCGTTAGGTGGCGCTGGGAGGACGGTACCGGGGAGCCGAGCGGAGATTTGGGGGGGGATGGACCCTGCACCCTACAAAGCCCCAACCTCTCCCTGGGCTCTGGGCAGGCTCCTCGCAGGCTCCCGTTTGCCTTCGGGTGCTGCTTTTAATCCCCATTCACCTTGAGGGTGGTTGCTCCGGGTACGTCCCCAACCTCGGTGGGCTGAGGGGTGATGGGGGAGCTGCCCCCCTCTCCCTCTGCTCTCCCCCTCGTCTCTAAAGGTATTTTCTGCAGCGAGGAAGGAGCCGAGAAGGTGATGCTGTGACTGACACCCAGCTGCTGCTGGAAAGAGGCCTGGAAAGCTGAAAGTCATCTCTGCCAGCTCTGATCTGGACTTCCCTGCTCCGAAGAGTGAGAGCTCAGCTTAGCTTTAATGAGACTGCACAAAGCTGGGGGAGATCAGCATCTGGTGAGGGATGTGTGGCTGGGCAAGGCTCTGCCATTCCCTTCCTGCACTGTGTTGCCCTCGGTGTCCCGTGGGCTCCTTCCAAAGGGTGCAGAGGAGAAGGAGCCCATCACAGAGGAGGGGTGGTTGCACAGTTGCGTCCTTTTAACCTCCTGCTGCTGCTTTGCACTTCTCTGCCTCAGTTTCCCCCTTCTGCAGAGCAGTGCAGGATAGGGTTTTTTTTGTCCTGGGGATCTTGCCTTGCACAGGCTGTTGGGCAGCTTGAAATAATCCAGGGAAGAAGCAGGTCTGAGACCCCTCAGAAGCTCCTGATGATGTTGGATTTTGCAGTTACAGCTGAGAGACCAGTGCTGAGGCTTTCTCTGGCCCTGCTTGCTGAACTTGGCCTTTTCAAATGAGCATTCAGAGCCCCCCGAATGGGTGGTCACCTGTGCTCTGAAATAAGGGGAAATCCACCTCGAGTGGATTCCCAGCAGCCGAGAGCTGTGGTGCCATTTAAAAGCCAGCTCACGAAACCAAAAAAAAAAAAAAAAAAAAAAAAAAAAAAAAAAAGAAAAAAAAAAGAAGAAAAAAAAAGGTTGGAAAAGCCTTTTCACAGCGTCCCTAATACACAATTTTCCAGCGTGGCCACAGTGCTGGTGTCCAGCCCCACGCTCCCTACACCCCCAGCCCCTCACCCCGTGAATCACCGAACTGCAGCACCCGCAGCCCGGACGAGTCCGTGTGTGCCGGGGCTGCTCGGGAACAGATGGCTCCGGGCAGTGCTGACTTCAGCGCCTTGGCTGAGCCCGAGCCTGTCCCTCATCCCCCCCCTCGCCCCGGGCACCTCCTCTCAGCCCTCCTGTGCTCTTCTCTCCGGCTCCATCCCCAGTCCTGGCCTAGGAGTTGGGGTACCAGGGGTACCAACCTCTGGAGGGGGTTACTTCCCTCTTGGTACATCATCCTTTCTCCCCCCAAAGCCCCTCCTTGGCTCCAGACCCACCACAGCCTCAGGGGTTCTGCTCCTGATCTTAGACATCCGACCTTCCCGTGGCTCCTGTGCTCCCCAGAATCTTTCCCAGAGCTGGAGGGCTGTGCCAGGGCAGGCAGCAAAGGTTCCCCTCTGTTTGGGGTGAGTTGCTTTGGAAACTGGGGCTGGACGAGCCTGTTCCTGGAGGCTGGGAGGAGAGCACGGAAGCGAGGGAGATGTAAACTCTCAGCAGCTGCATCCAGGAGCTATTTAGGGACACGTTAAAGTGTCAGAGTTGTTGGAGGGCAAGGGCTGGTTATGCCCCAGCAAGAAGTGATTTCCTCCCTTCCTGGGAAATTTCCATTTCCAGCCTGCTGGCTTCAGCTGCCTCATCCCCAACCTCCGGGGCAGCCCTGCAGGCACACACCGCCCGGGGAGGAGGAATTATCCCTGCAGGGATGAAACCAACCCTATTTATTGTAGCTCCGTTAATTACTGTCAGGGCAGGACGCGGTGGCAGCGGAGCCGCACCGGATCCGTGCCGAGCGTGCACAGCACCATCCCCGTGGCCTCTCTCCCCCTTCTCTCCTTGCTCTGCTTTCTGCTTCCACTGCTTCTCTGGCTGCTGGGATCCACCAGACCGGCCAGCTCTGTGTGCTCACTGAGGCACCGGAGCCCTGAACATCCCCATGGGGTGGAGCAGATGAGGAAGGTGGATCCTGGGGGTGACCCTGGGAGCTGATGGCAGCACCGGGGGGAAGGTGACCTTCACCCATGTTTGCTTCTTAACTGAGTCCCAGAGTGGCAGGGCAAGGTGGGTAGCCTGGAACATCTGGGTTCAGAACTTAAATTTTGGGAAGAATTCTGGGGAAGGGAAGGTTGGCAGCCCCCAGGCAGGTCCATAATTGGTGCAGGTCCACGATGGGTGCAGGGCAGGGGCTAAATCTCTGGTCTGTGGCACAAGTGTCACCTGAAAGACTCAGGTCTGGCAGAAGGACCTGTGGTTCCAGTGCTGTGTTCATCTGGTCCAACATCAGATGGTGTTAACAGGATGCAGGTGCCCCTGTCACCCAGCTGCCACCTTGCCCACCCATGGACAGCCCTGGCAGACCCAGGTCCTCTCCTTCCCAGGGTCATGGTTTAGGATGCACTCAGGTTACAAACCTTTGGTTGAGTTTCTCCTGTGATGATGAGGCCTTCCCTGCAGAACTGGAGATGTTAATGGTGCTGCCTGGGCTGTGGGTGGAGGCTTGGAGTTCTGGTTCTGCTGAGAGTTCATGGGCTCTCATTGACTCTGCAGAGCTGGGGGAGGTGGCAGCACGGAGGATTGGGTTGGGTGAGCTATGCTTTACCCCAGCTTGAGATGTGAGATGCTGGTGGGGTCATGATGAGGTGCCAGGAGCCTGCTTGGAACCCACAGCACTTCTTCAACACCTGGATGGGTTAATGCAAAGCTGGATTAACATCAGGTTCTTGCCATGGTCCTCTCATTCCCTCAGCCCGGTGGAGGTGGTGGCAGGAGGTGGCTGCACAGCAAGAGCTGTTGGAGCTCAGTGCCTTGGGGTCCTCAGCCTGCTCAGAGCCTCCTGCAAAAAAAGGCATCAGGAGAAGGTAACGGGGTGGTGGAGAAACTGGGTTGAGCTCCCTCTGGTTGAGGCTGGGCTGTGGGTGATGGAACCACTGGGATGCTGGGGGTTCCACCCTGGTGGTGTGAAGGAGGAGGAAGGAAGCTCCATGCCTGTCTTATCCCCACGCAGCCAGAAAGCTGGGACAGAGGAGAAATGGGGAACAGCACCAAAGGACTGGGGTGTCTGAGGTTTCCAGCCAGATGGAAAAACCCATTGGCTCCTCCCAGGGGATGTGGGCTTCCTCTTGAAAGGAGCAGCTTGTGGGTTCTGTGCCAGCCCCAGGGACTAAGTCCCCCCCAAAAAACAAAGCTTGGTCATACCTGACATGAAGACAGCAGAAGGGGTTAATTGCAGCTGCTGCTGCTTTCAGTTTTAAACCCTAAAGCCACCTTTTTGTAGTCCTGGGAAGATGATTTGAGGCAGGACCTGTTGCTAACCTTTAAATCTCCTCTCCTTGGGCAAGGGAGAGGCAGTGCTGCCAGAATTCCAGCAGTGGGGGCTGCCTGGGGCTGGGGGGAGTGGAACGTGGCCAGCAAGAAGCAGAGAGAGGGGTGTGAGGTCCCACATCCCCCATCACCCCGAGCCCCCCTCAAAGCAGCAGCCTGGGAGATTTAGCCAAGCAGAGAGTGGATGCTGCTTTGATAAGGATTAAATGCATTTTCTCTTTCCTCTGTTTTTGGCATCTCCCAGGTGCCCTGAGGGCATCTGCAGGTTGCCGTGGGGACAGGGACAGCTAACTGAGGGCAGCAGGTTGTTAGGCAGGCTGAATCCTCTCTGGAAAAGTCTTCCCAGGCCCCAGCAGCCACAGGGAAGTGGCATCGATGCTGTTGCAGGCAGCTGCGGTGCCAGGTTGGGTGAGAGCCACATGACAGCCCTAAATGACTTACTTTTGGGTGGCCTTGTCCCCAGGCCAGGCATCTGGACCTGGGGGAGGCAGGAAGGCAGGGGTGCTGCTGGCCCCCACCCAGCACCAGCACGGGTGGGCAGATGCTCTCAGGGTGATGCCCAGTGTTTTGGTGGCTCTGAGCCGAGGTGTGGGGAGGTTTTGGAGCAGCTGCCCACTCATGGCAGAGCCTGAACTGGGCTTAAGACCCGCCCAGGCCCTGCAGGGGCCATGGTCCCCCTGCCTGCAGCCTGGCTGGGTTTGGGGCCGTGAGCCAGACTGAGCACAGAGCCGGAGGGAAGGGGACCCCAGCAGGACCATCTCCACCTTCCTTTGCTGGATCTCCCCCTTTCCCCCACCCCCCCAGTCTGGCTTGCTCTAAACCAGTGCTGTGGGATCAGCTGATGCTTTAATACTAGCCCTGGCGACAGCTGGAGGATGCTGCTGCCTGCGGGGGCTTTGCTATGTGTCCCCGTCCATCCCTCCCTCCTCCTCCCTATGACCAGTGGGGACTCTGGGGCTGCCCTGCACTGCTTGGGGGGGCACTGGGGGTGGGCAGATGGCCAGTCCCCACCAGTTCAGTCAGCAAAGGCCTGGAAGGTGCCTGGAGGAAGGGTGAGGACGAGTCCGACTGCACCCCATTGCACCCCTCCAGCTCTTCCTGGGGTTGGCATTGCCCGGGGTTGGGGGTGGGGGGCTGGGGGGGATGGAGGTGTAAGTGCTGTGCTATTTTGCCATGGATTTTCCCTCTTGGGAAAGGAGGAAGGGGGATGAAGGAGGTGGGGCTCTTGCCCCCCTGCCCTCCCCAGCGCTGGGCCCCGGGTGCAGGGGGGAGGCGGGCAGGTTTGGAGAGAGGAGGGCTGTCCGTCTCCCCGTCTCCCCCCCCTTCTCCCCGGCTCTGGCGGCCAGCCCCGAAGTTGCGGCGAGGCGGGAGGACACACGTCCTGTCCTTCCACCGCCCCCGTGTCGTGTCGTCCCCCCCCCCCCCTCGCCAGCCTCCCCTCCCGCCCCCGGTGCCTCCATCCCCGCAGCCCTCCCCAGCGCCGCCGGCTCCTCCCGGCCGTCCCGCTCGGTCCCGGTGCGGAGGGGAGATGGCTGCCGGGGCCCGGCGGTCGCCGAGACACCTGCTGCCACCGGGCCCCCCCCCGTGCACACCCGCTTCTCTCCCGCTCCCTCCTTCCCCAGCTCCCGTCCCTGCCTCCAGCCGCCGCTGCAGAGTCGCCGCCGCCGCCGCCAAGGACGAGCCGGCACCGACGGCGGGCGCTGGACCTCCCCGCCAGCCGCGGCGGGGGCCGATCCTGCCCCCGGGGGCTGCCCCGGAGGAGGACGAGGAGAGGGTTGGGAAGAGCCCAGCCCCCGCTGGGACGCGCAGCCCCGCCGGAGCCGCGGGGCATGTAGGCACCGAGCAGCGGCGGTCCCGTAAGTACCGGGCGGGCTGGGGGCGACCGGACTCCGACGGGCTCTGCCGCCGCCTCGGCACCGCCGCCAGGAACTTTTGGGGAGAGGGTTTGGGGTATTTTGGGGTGTTGAGGGCTTGCCTGGGCCATTTCCCTCTGCCCCAGCATCCCCGAGAGCTCCCGCTCGCCGTCCCGGGCAGGGGATGCGGATGCGCCTTCCTTCTGGGCGCTGTGCTGGGTTGTTTGTTTTTCGGGGGGTGGGAGGCAGGAAAAAGGGAGACGTCTCTGTGTGCCACCAGCCGTGTCCCCCTTGTGCCACCTTGCATAACCCAGCGGCAGACAGGACACTTGGCGGGTTTTTGGGGGATTTTTTTTTCGGGTTAGTCCATATTCGACCTTTTTAAGCTGCGTTTCGGTGCGTGCGTGTGCGGGGCCATCGCCGCTGCCCGGCCCGCAGCCCCCGGCCCGCAACTGTTGCTGTCGGAGGTGTGGGTGAGAGAAATGAGGGTGCTGAGGAAGGTGATGCTGGGTGCTGGCAGATGAAGGTTGAAAGGAGACCGTGCTCGCCGGACAGTTGACTTTGGGAAGGTTTTGCTGCTTGCCCTGCTTTTGGGGGGCTCTGCTGGGGTCTCCTTGCTCCACAGAGGTGCACCCAGTCTGGGCAGTGACAAGCCCTGGCACAACCCGGTGCCCTACCCAGTGCCCCCTATCCTCTACGCCAGGTTTGGATTCTTTCTGTCCTTTCCATCCATTGGCAGCAGTTCCCTGGCGCAGGCTGTGCCTTCCCTGTGGTTTCAGGCTCAGAGGGTTTTTAATTTGGTGATAAGGATTCTCTTTCTTGAGGGGTATTTTTTTATTATTATTTGGGGATTTTATTTCTCCCATTCCTGAGGTCAAAATATATGTGTGAGCTCTCCTCCTACTGGAGCAGGGGTGGGAGGGATGGAGGGAAGGAGGGCAAAAAAGGAGGTTTAAAATTAGGAGCAAAGTTTCTCTGTTGCATTAAAATGACATTTCAGGAGGTAGAGGAAGGTAAGGGCTTGACTGATACCTTTAGCAGGAGGTTTCTGCCAGTGTTTGGTTTACCAGGTGAAGCTGTGCCTAGGAAGGGGGTTGTTAACCTGCTAAAACTGCTCCAGAGCAGCAAAAAAAAAAAAAACAACAAGTGCCAAAGCCACTGAGCAGCTCCATGGGTGTCCTCTGGTCCCCGGGGAAGCTGCTGGGAGGTGGCATTGCCCTGCCAGGACTCCCAGCTGGGGCCACCTTCCTCTTCCTCCAGCCCAGCCACCAGCCCAGTACCCAGCTGGAAAATCTTTTTGGAAGGCATTTTCCTGAAGGAGCAGTTCTGCAGTGCTTGCTACAAGAGGCTGAAAAATGGGGATTTTTTTTTTCCAGTCCAAGGGGGTTTTGCTGTGTCGTGCTGAGCCCAAGAGCAGTAACACAGAGCTGGGCTTGGTTCCTCCTCTGCCTCCACCACTTTCCTGTAATTTGCATTCCCCACCTTCACCCCCCCTCCCCAAAATCTGTATTTTTCTGCACCCCTCTAGCTTGCTACTAGAAAAAATGGGCTGTGAGTCAGCTGGGCTGGAGGAACTGGCTGCTTTCTGCATCCCAAATCCGGCCATTTTGGAGCAGCCCTGGCTCTGACCCGTGCTGGGAGTCCCTGCCAGCCTCGGGCTCACTGTCCCTAACCCTCTCCATACTTCCCCACAGCCCTTGGGGTGAGCAGCTCAGCCCTGGGGGGTGACACCAGCCCCTCGACATCAGCCAGTTTTTGGGGAGGAGGGAATTTCATTCCCCTGGTTGTCTCAGCAGTGGCTGGACACCAAGGTGAGCCCATGCCTACCTCGCTGTCGCTGCCATCATGCGCTGGCTGCAAGGGATGAGGATGCTTCCCACCTGCTGCTTGGCCCAGTGAGAAACCAGTTTGCCCCAGCCTGGCTCCCAGTTGCAGCCGGGAGCAGAGCATCCCCTCTGGAGGCAGCACTTGGTGTCATGGGAGGGTTTTGCTGGTTGGTGCTCGGGTGGCTGTGCTGGAAAAGACTCCTGAGAGCGAGGAAGAGCTGGGATGAGGAAGAGGAGGATGAGGGTGAGATGCCAGGGCTGGCACGAGCAAACCCCATCAGTCACTGCGAGGGCCTGGAGTATATTTGAATGTCCTTGAGGAGGTCTCAGACGGGCAGAGCTGCTGGGAGAGTGGCTCTGTTTGTTTTGGGTGGCGTGTTGCTCCCCTTCCTCCCTGCTCAGGGAGCTGATGCTGGGTTCCGATGAATTAATTAACATGGGACTAAAAATACTTGGGAATTCGCAGTGAGGAGCGGCTGTTAGGGGCTGCCCCACCACTGGGATGGCTGTGCCAGAGGATGGGACAGTGCCAGCACGGGGTGACTCACCTGCCACCTCCTCTGCCCATCGGTGTGGCCTGGTGGCTCCTGGGGCTCGGCTGCCTGTGACACGGGGTGGGGAGGGGGTGCATCCAGGCAGGGTGAACCCCCCACAGGCTGATGGTGGGTACTGGGGGTGAACAACTCCCTGATGAACCCATCTGGTTCAGTGACGTGCTGCCTGGGCACTGCTGATGACCCAATGGTGCTGGAGCTCTCCTGGCACCCATAAGGCACAGGAGGTGGATGTGGGGCTCGTGTGCCCCATGACTCTGGAGGGGACAGCCCAAAGCTTCACTGTACAGCTCTTGCAGGGTGCCTGGCTGAGCAGTTTTTGGGTTTATTTCACGCGTTTTCAGTCCAATACTTAGGCAGTGCTTCTGCAGTGTGCCGAGGGCTTCTCCGTCACTGCGGCACGGGGGGTGTTGGGGTGCGGGTCCCCAAACCCCAAAGCCACCCGGGACTCAGCAAGGGGATCCTTTGGCTGGGCACGCTGAGGACGTGTTAAGCAACAGCAGCTTTTAATTGCAAGTGACGTTTCTGAGCACCAGCTGGCATCTTGCTGCATGGAGCCACACTGGCGCGTGGCCGCTGCCACTGCAGGGGGCTGTTTGTCACCCCCCACCCTGCCCAGCCTGGCTCTGGGGTGATGATCCTGAGGGTGGAGGGTCTTGGGGGGGGCTTGGATGTCCCCAGGTGTGGGTCTCACCATGGGTTGGTTTCCCAGTGGGCTCTGATGAGGGGCTGAGCTCCAGCACAAGGGGTGCATCACGGTGAGCAGGGACTTGTGCCCCCCTGGGGACTGTCACCCTGGCTGCGGGCTGGGCACTGGTAGTTGGGACCTGGCAGGGGGGATGTATCCGAACAGCCCCCCCCTTCACCCTGGTGTTGGTGTTCAATGGGCACAGACGCAGTGCAGTGGGTGTCCGGGCTGGGTGGGTGATGCCGAGGGGGTGATGTGCAGTGAGGGGTGAAGGTGAGAAGGGGGAAAGCTGCAGGATGGTGTCTGGGGGAGACACTTGGAGAGAAGGGTCCAGGCAGGTGCTTTGGCTGGGATTGGGGAAGTGGCAGCCAGGGGGCTGGGGCAGGGTGATGGGCAGGGGTCATTTAGAGGACTGGATGCTCCAGTGACTCTGTGGTTTGTAAAATCCCCACCTGGGGGCTGCAGAGCTGATCCCTCCCTCAAGAGCAAAGCCTCCAAATTAAAGATGGCTGTGAGCTGTCCTGTCCAGCTCCTGTCATCTCTCTCTGCTGTCCCTGTCCTGTACCCAACCGAAGGGGCAAAAAGGAGTTTTGGAGAAGGAAGAGGGCTGGGCCTGGGAGAGGGATGTTGGGGCTGGGATGGGGATGTGGTGGCAAGCAGGGCTCATTTGGGAAGAGTTAATGGTTGGTGGGACTGGGGACAAGGGAGGTGACACTGGGGTGTACAGTGGGTGATGGATCCATCATCCAAAGGACGAGGGTCCCCTTCTCTCCCTGGGGTCTCCCTCCTGATGTTGTTCTCAGGGTGGTCTCAGGGAGGGCTGGGGAGAGGGGGGCCAGGAGTCCTGGCAGGTGTCCGGATGTGAGGATCTGTGTCCTGTCCTGGCAGGGACGCGGTGGTGGACATGGGCAGAGCGCCGGCACAGGCTCTGCTCCTGTCAGTGGTGCTGGGCTGCTCAGCTGCCTTCACCAACCTCCTGCTGCCCAGCCCCGAGGAGCCGGTGGTCAACGTGGCCCTGGTGTTCGGGGGCACATCCTACCCCCTGCACATCCGCTCCCGCCTGAGTGCTCAGAGCTTCCTGGATATGCCCCTGGAGATCCATCCCATCACCGTCATCGTCAACAACACCAACCCCAGCACCCTCCTCACCCAGATCTGTGACATCCTCGCCAGCCACAAGATCCACGGCGTCGTCTTCGAGGACAACGTCGGCACCGAGGCGGTGGCCCAGATCCTCGACTTCATCTCCTCCCAGACCCAGGTCCCCATCATCAGCATCAGTGGGGGCTCTGCTGTGGTCCTGACCCCCAAGGTGAGGCACTCCCTGTGGCTTACATCCAGGGAGGAGGTGGGAGAAACGGGGGGGATTATTGGATTAGAGGGGTGGATATGGGGTGTGAGGTGCTGGGGGACAGAGGAGCTGTGCACCTTGCAGAAATGAGGTGGTGTGGCCCCCATGGTTGTGGGACATGGGAGAGAACTTCAAGGAAGGACCCCCCTGGGTGGGATTTGGAAGTTGGGGTCCCTGTGGAGGGACCTTCCCTGGTGTCCTGCTCCCAGGACCCAGACCCAGACCCAGCCCTGAACTGGCCAGGCAGGCAGCATAGAGGAGCTTCCCTGGGCTGCAGCAATCAGCTCAAGTGCACCATGGTCCTAAATGGGATTTCTGGGTTCTCTGCTCCTCACTGGTGTCAGATACTGTCACTGTCACTGTCACCTGTCTGCTGGGAAGTGCTGGCAGCAGGGAGAGCTGAGCAGGGCTGGAGGTGCTGGGCTGCAGCAATGGGCTGTGGTGAGGCTCCTGTCCCTCCTGAGAAGAGATTTGGGATTATCTCCTCCTGGGTCCTCATCCCTGCCCATCACTGGGCACTTGGAGGGTCCTGGTGCTGGCTCCCACCCTGGGCAGCAGTCCCCAGAGTGGGGACCCTGCCACTCCTTGGGGTGTTTGGTTTCAATGCTCTGCTTGCCCAGAGGTTTTGGGGTCTGAACTCCCTGGGTGACACCACCACAGCCCTGCCTGCACTCACTGGTGCTCCTGGGCCACCCCAAGCTGCTGCTGGCTGTGGGTGGGTGGTGGTGGGTGCCATGGACTCAGATGGGTGCAGTGGACTTGGATGGGTGCAGAGGGTTCTGGTGGAGCCCCAAGCAGCTAAAAATTAGCCATGGCTTTGCTGTGGTCTGGGTGCTTTTCTGCAGCATTTCCCAGGGGCTGGGTATTTTGGGGGTGGAAGGACCTATCTAAAGGATCGACCTTTTCTTCCTCTCATGGGTCCCTGGCAGCTCCTGCTGCCCATTGTGGACTCCCTGAGACTCATCCCTCTGCCTGGACCACCAGATTCATGGGAAAAACTTCTCTGCAGGTGGAGGAGGTCTGGGTGGCAAAACCCTGCTGCCTGCAGATGACCTTCTGCAAAAGCCATTCACTGAATCATTTAAGACAGAATCAGATCAATTAAGGTTTGTTAATGAGAGGCCAGATGGCTGGGGAGCTGGGGCAGGAGGCGAGGAGCCACATGGACTCCAGCTGCAGGTAGCAAGTCAGAGCTGGGTAGGATTTATGCTCCTGGTAGAGCCTTTGCTCCCCTCTCCTGGTTTAAGGAGAAATCTTTTATCCCCTTCGGAGGGTGGATGAAGTTTTGGTCAACAAGCTGAAATGTGGAGGAGAGGCCACAGGTCTTGACCCTTTTCATGGGATGAGGTTCCTTGAAGACCACGGGTGAGTCCTGTTTTGGGTGTCTCCAGCGCACGGAGCACCCCGGTTCATAGCTTCTTTGAGCCCTTCATGATGGTAAACTCAAGGTGGTACTCATGGGTCCAAGAGACTTGTCCCATGGTGCTGGAGCAGCCCCTGACCCTTTCTCCTTCCCCAGGAGCCTGGCTCAGCTTTCCTGCAGTTGGGCGTCTCCATCGAGCAGCAAATCCAGGTGATCTTCAAGGTGCTGGAGGAGTACGACTGGAGCTCCTTCACTGTCATCACCAGCTTCTACCCAGGCTACAACATCTTCCTGGACGTCATCCGCTCCTTCACGGATTCCAGCTACTTCGGCTGGGAGCTGCAGGAGGTGTTCACCTTCGAGATGAGCCAGGAGAGGAGTGACTCCAGGACACAGCGGCTCCTGCGGCAGATCGATGCCCAGGTCCTCATCGTCTACTGCTCCCAGGAGGAGGCTGAGTACCTCTTCTCCATGGCAGAACAAGCTGGCCTCGTGGGGCCAGGATACGTCTGGATCGTGCCCAGCTTGGCGGTGGGCAACATGGAGGTGCCACCTGCCTCCTTCCCAGTCGGCCTCATCAGCGTGGTGACCGAGAGCTGGAAGCTGAGCCTGAGGCAGAAGGTGAGGGATGGGGTGGCCATCATTGCCATGGGGGCTGCCAGCTTCTTCAGAGCCCATGGCTACCTCCCGGAGGTGGGAAGGGACTGCTGGGCTCCTCCTGGAGCTGCTGCCACCAACACCAGCTTCTACCGGTGAGTGGTCAGGGACCTGCTGGGATGGGTGTGAAATGGGGGGGAATGGGGAAAAGGAGAGGGAAGGGGCAGGGGAGGAGGCCAGGAACTCGCTGGGAGCTGCAGCTGGTGGTCCTTGCCTCACGGATGGTTTTCTCCTGAAGCACATCCCCAGAACAGCCCTTGCCTTTTCCTGTGCTTCTCTGCAACTCAGGACCTGGGGGGTGTCAGGAGGGCTCACAGCTCTATTCTGCAGTGCAGATATGGTACTTCGGGGCTGCTGGGGGGGGTCTGCATCCTCAACCCTTCATCAGGCCATCCTCGGTGCTTCCTTGCTGTCCAGGCTTTCTCCAGCTCCCCACCGCCCTTTGCCTTGGGGTGTAACCTGATCCCCAGCCCTCAGCCCCACATCTCTCTGCGAGACCCAGGGCATCCGGGCTGGAGCCAGAGGAGGAGGAGGGGGAGGAGGAGGAAGGCTGTAGGGGCTGTAGGGGCCGGGCTGCATGGTTGGGGTCTCATGGGTGCCGTGTCCCCCCCCCCCCAGGCACCTTCTCAACGTAACGTGGGAGCACAGGGACTTCTCCTTCAATGAAGGTGGTTACCTGGTCAGACCCACCATGGTGGTGATCTCGCTCAACCCGCACCGGCTCTGGGAGATGGTAGGACAGCCCCCCAACCCCCAACCCCCACCTCTGGGATGGGGACACTGCGGGGGGGGTGAGGTGGGGAGGGTGGGCAGGGTGAGCCTGGGGCCATGCACAGGCTGGATACCCACCTTGGGGCAGGTTATCCCATGCAAATCCCATGGCTCGTCCCAAAGATACCCACAGCAGTGGGGTGGTGCTTTGGGCAACACTGGGCACAAAAAATCTCCTAAGCCCCCCCCCTGCAATTTGGTTGAAAATAAAGCAAAAATACAGCTGCTCCTTCTCTAGGGAACCACAGCCAAATGCCTAGACCTGGTACAAGCTGCGGGGTGGTTTGTTTGGGTTTTTTTTCTAGTTTAAGTGTATTTTGAGTGAAGTTTGGCCAGGTTTGTGCTCACCCAAGCCTGGTCCTTGAGTTCCAAGAGGAAACAGCTTGCCCTGTGGTCAGTGGGTGCCTGGGGAGGGGAATGCTGAGATAAGGCTGAGCTCCAGCCTGATGATGATCCGGGAGAAACGATCCCCAGAGGTGCAAAGAGGCTGAGCACAGGATCCTGTGTGACCCCCGGAGCCCCTCACCAGGGTGACAGTGTCCTCTCCCTCGGGGGCAGGTGGGCAAGTGGGAGAAAGGCATCATCCACATGAAGTACCCGGTGTGGCCCCGCTATGGCTCCTTCATGCAGCCTGTGGTAGACAACAGGCACCTGACGGTGGCCACGCTGGAGGAGAGACCCTTTGTCATCGTGGAGAACACGGACCCCAGCACCGGGGTCTGCGTGCGCAACACCGTGCCCTGCCGCAAGCAGAGCAACTCCTCCCAGAGGTGAGCAGCCAGCATGGAGCTCCTCAGTTTTGGCCTCCACTCCCTGGGCACCGGGTGTCTCAGAGGCATTCGGGTACTCAGAGCATCATCTCTGGTTGTCCCAACCCGTTTTTGTCACTGTGGTTTCAGCGGTGATGGCCTCGTGGATCCTTACACCAAGCTGTGCTGCAAGGGCTTCTGCATCGACATCCTGAAGAAGCTGGCCAAGGCAGTGAAGTTCTCCTATGACCTCTACCTGGTCACCAATGGCAAACATGGCAAGATTGTCCGTGGGGTGTGGAATGGCATGATTGGTGAGGTAGGGCGGGGGTCTGGGGCTTCTCTGTGGAGATGGGGTTGGGGGGTGTCTGGGGTGGGACTTGTCCCTGAGCAGGGTCAGTGTACATCATGGTGCTAACGGGCAGGGCTTGTTGGGGGGGCAATGAGGTGAAGAGTCAGATGAACATTTATGACCCTACAGCTGGCTGTGTTTGTAACAGTGCTTGTTTAAGAAGCTGAAATAAAAAAAAAAAAACAATCCAACAAAAAAACAAACAAACAAAAAGACAACAAAACTGAACATAAATCAACCCACAAAATTTAAGGTTGGAAATGCTGGAGATGAGGAAATACCTGGGGGAGGTGGTGGGGGTCCCCCTGCCCATATGGAGACCATCTGCCCCTTCCCCAGGTGTACTACAAGCGTGCAGACATGGCCATTGGCTCCCTCACCATCAACGAGGAGCGCTCCGAGATCGTGGACTTCTCCGTCCCCTTTGTGGAGACGGGAATCAGCGTCATGGTGGCCAGAAGCAACGGCACCGTCTCCCCCTCTGCCTTCCTGGGTGAGCCCTCAGTCTGTCTGTCTGTCTGCATCCCACCCTTCCGACAAAGGCAAATTAGACACATGGTTCAGCTTTAATAACTTGTAAGGAAAAAAATTTAAAAAGCCTTAAGGGAAGGAGATTTCGCTGCTGGATTTGGTGGCTCCTCCTGCCTCCACCTGAATAATCCTTCTGTTGCAGAGAGGGAGGATGGGACTTGTGGTGTCCTCATCTCCTCGGTGGAGAAGGGAGGATGGGGTCAGAGCTCTGCTCTGGAGACTCCTCCCCAGTGCCCATGGTTAAACCGGGTGTCAGAAACTGCCAGGGCTCCAAGTTTAATTTCAGGAGGTTTAGAAAAGCAAAGCTTCTCCCTGGGCAGGGGAGGAGAAGGGCCAAGGGTGTCCCAAACCCCTCCTGAGCTCAGCCAGGGCTGGTGGCTCTTGCCAAGGGCACACAGCTGGGTTGAAGTGGGGGTCCCATACCAGGGGGGCCTGGGGGGATGCCATGGGGTGCAGGATGTGGTCAGCCTGGGCACACCTTCCCCCTCCTGTGCCCCCCTGCCCACTGCAGGGCCCGATCCCCTCCCCAAGCTGGGGTCACCTCGACCATCCCCAGGGACAGAGGGAGCATCACGGGTGGCCAGAGTGGGGTTCTGTGGTCCCCATGCCACCACCTCAGTCCCCCCTTGCTAATGAGCTGTGTCCCCAGATGGGGGGACCTCATCCTCCCCGACAGCCAAGGACACACTGACAAATGGAGCTCGGTTGCCACACACCCAGAGCTCGGATGCGTTCCCACGGCTCACACCTGGAGCAGTGAATGGCCCTGGAGATGGGCACTTAGCACACCCCTGCTGATGAGAGCTCCATTTTATTTGGGGTGGGAAGCATGGCCACATCCCTTGTCCCACAGTGTCCCCCTTCCCTCCTGATGTCCTCTGGATCTCCTCATCTGCGGTGCTGCCGGTTCTGTCTCCTCCCCAAGGAGAGACAGTTTTCAGGAGGATGAGCCCTGTCCCTCAGAAAGGGCTCCTGGGGCTCCCCAGGGTGCTGTGGGGTGTCCGGGGGGACTGACAGGGTGCTGCTTGCCTTGCAGAGCCCTACAGCCCAGCCGTGTGGGTGATGATGTTCGTGATGTGCCTCACCGTGGTGGCCATCACCGTCTTCGTGTTCGAGTATTTCAGCCCCGTTGGCTACAACCAGAACCTCACCAGTGCCAAGAGTGAGTGGGGGGAGGCAGGAGCTGAAGGTGGAGAGGGAGGGGGGAACAATAACATATCCCTGGTGAGGCTGATGGCTGTCCCCTCTGTCTCCACAGGGCCTGGAGGTCCCTCCTTCACCATTGGCAAGTCAGTGTGGCTGCTGTGGGCTCTGGTCTTCAACAATTCCGTGCCCATCGAGAACCCCAAGGGCACCACCAGCAAGATCATGGTGCTCATCTGGGCCTTCTTTGCCGTCATCTTCCTCGCCAGCTACACAGCCAACCTGGCTGCCTTCATGATCCAGGAGCAGTACATCGACACCGTCTCGGGGCTGAGCGACAGGAAGGTGGGGGCTGACGATAAAAAAACATAATAATAGGGGGTTTTTTTGAGGTTAGGGGAACTTGGAGGGGGTTGTGTGTCGGTGCTGGTTGGCTGGGCCTGGCTGGAGGGGATATGGAGCCAGCGTGGCACCACTCCTGGGGTTCCTCTTGCAGTTCCAGAAGCCGCAGGAGCAGTACCCCCCGTTCCGCTTCGGCACCGTCCCCAATGGCAGCACTGAGAGGAACATCCGCAGCAACTACCCCGACATGCACACCCACATGGTGAAGTACAACCAACGATCTGTGGAGGATGCCCTCACCAGCCTCAAAACAGGGTATGCCCCCCACCCCTGTCCGCCAAAGGGGGTACAGCTCACCTGGGACAGGGATACGGACACTGCAGAAAGGGGTACAGCTCCCAGAGCTGGGGTTCAGCTCCTCCAAATGGGATACAGGATTCATCCCCCCCACCAAAGGAGCTTCAGCTCCCTAGGATGGAACAAGGCTTCTTCAGCTGGGGGGTGCCCCCCTCCAAGTGAGATGTGGGGTCCCCACGCTGGGTATGGCTTTCCCAGGTGGGAGTATGGCTCTGTGCAGCTTCCTTGCATGGGGTATGGGCCCCATCTTAGAGGCTACGTCCCCCTGCAGATGGGGTAGAGCTTCACACAGCTCCTCCAAAATGAGTTGGAGCCACTCTAAGATGAAGTATGGGTCCTTCAGATGGACCATAGCACCCCCATCTTTGGGTATCCCCCCACTTTTGCAATGGGTTATGGCTCTCCAAGATGGGGTAGAGATCCTCCAGAGAGGACAAAACCCTTCTAAATGGGCTATGGCTATCTGAAGGGACTAAATCTCCCCCAGAAAGGGGTACATCCCCCCAAAAAAAGATCTCTTGGGCCCCTTCCTCACCCTCCCTCCTGGTTTCGGGGCAGGAAGCTGGATGCCTTCATCTATGATGCAGCAGTGCTCAACTACATGGCGGGCAAGGACGAGGGCTGCAAGCTGGTGACCATCGGCAGCGGGAAGGTGTTTGCCACCACGGGCTATGGCATCGCCCTGCAGAAGGACTCACGCTGGAAGAGGGCCATAGACCTCGCCCTGCTCCAGTTCCTGGGAGATGGTGGGTTCCTGGGGGAGCTTCTTGTTATCCCTGTTTTCATCTCTGCTCTGCAGATTAACCCAGGGACCTGGTGTCACTGTCTGTCCCCTCCCTGGCATGGGTGGCTTTGTTCCTTTAAGCCCCTGCACAGCCTCCATGGTTCCTTGCAGGATGCCACTGAGGGTTTGGGTCTTCTCCAGCAGCTCATTAAATTAATGCTCAGGTGACATTAAATTACATTAAATTACATTAATGCTCAGGTGACATTAAATCCATCCAGCAGATCTCCAGATGCTAGGGATTGGGGAGTCATTCCCTCAGGGGTCCTTCCTCTTCTTGAAATATATAAAATCCTGGAGATGGCCATGCACAAAAGCTGAGGGTCAGGAGAAGAAGCCTGGGAAGGAGACAATGAGCACAACTGGAAGAGTTTTGGGTGGGGACAGAGACAGGAGAAGACCCTAAAGAAGGATGAGTGATTAGTGGGTGATTAGTGAGATGCTCAGACCAAGGGCAACAGCTCCAGGGGCTTGGGGGTATTTTCCTTCTCCAGCCACAGTGGGCCAGGGGCTGGGCAGGAGCTGGGCTTGAGTAGACCATGCCCAAGGGGGGCATTTTCACATCCCCTTTGCTGTGTGTGCCTGACCCCAGGTGAGACCCAGAAGCTGGAGACAGTTTGGCTGTCAGGGATCTGCCAGAATGAGAAGAACGAGGTGATGAGCAGCAAGCTGGACATTGACAACATGGCTGGGGTTTTCTACATGCTGTTGGTGGCCATGGGGCTGAGCTTGCTGGTCTTTGCCTGGGAGCACCTTGTCTACTGGAAACTGCGTCACTCTGTCCCCAAGTCCCACAAGCTTGACTTCCTCCTGGCCATCAGCAGGGTGAGTGAAACTGTCAGGGGCTTCTGAGGGGCCCAAATGTCCTCCCACCATGTCATGAGGGTGGGCACGATGTAGTGGGCATCATCCCTCCCCCCCTCACAGGAGGGACTGGAGATGCTCGTGCTGATGTGAGCTTTTGGCTGGGGAGATCAGCTGGGTTTTTTTGGAAAAGGGCTCAGCCTGGTAATGACCTGGTGCCTGTGTTACCATCCCTGGGGAAAGGGGTGATGGAGGAGGTGCTGGGGAGAGGACATCAGTGCCCTCCACACCTCTCAGCCTCAGCAGCAGCACCTGGGTTTGTGTGGGGGGTTTGCAGATGCAGGACCACTGATGGGAGGGTTCTCCCTTCTCTCCACAGGGCATCTACAGCTGTTTCAATGGGGTGCAGACCCTGGGGAGCCCCGGGCGGGTGTCCACGCCTGATGTCACCGCCAGCTCTGCCCAGGCCAATGTTCTGAAGATGCTGCAGGCAGCCAAGGAGATGGTGTCGACAGCCAGCGTGGGGGGGTCACTGGAACAGGCCACCCGCACCATCGAGGACTGGAGCAGCCGCAGTGAGCACCTCCAGACCACCTTCTCCCTGAGGACACCCCAGCTCGTGGTGCAGAACAGCACTGGTGCCCACCGGGCCCCCTCCTCTGGCCCGGCTCCCCCTGAAAGGCTGGGAAGAGCCTACGGACCCAAGGGTGCTCCCCTGGGGCTGCCGCTGCCCCAGCCCATCCCCGTGGACTCCCGGCTGCCCAGGGAGGAGAAGTGGAGGGGGACAAATGAGTATGTTCCCCACCTCCACCACCTCACCAAGTTTCGGGGTGGCTGTGCTGGGGAAGAAGCCCGCTCCAGCTTCCCCCACCCCCTGGTGAAGACCTCCCAGGGAGGGGATTTTGGGGAGCAAGTACTGGTGGGGAACCACATCGGGGCTCCTCTCCCACCCCCTACATCCCCCAGAGACCTCCCACCACCGGACATCTACAGGGAGCACAGGAGGCCATCGGGCCGGGGGGACCGGGTGCCCAACACCCCCCTGCTACAGGGGGACGGGGGACACGGGGGCTCGGGGACGCTGCCACGGCTGCTCACAGCAGCGGAGAAGAGGCGGGAGGTGGGCAGCCCCTTCCTGCCCCCATCCTGCCCTCGCGGAGCCTTCCCCAAAGCCACCAGGACTTGCAGAACCGGGACCGAGCCGGCCCGCCCGGAGGCTGCGGTGCTGGAGCGGGAGAAGCCGAACCGGGGGGCGCGGGAGCGGGGCGAGAAGCGGCGTCCCGGGGGGTTGCGGCATTGCGGTACCGCCCGCCCCACCGCCCGCCCCGACGTCCCAGACCTCTTCCCCGAAGCCGAGGCCGCTTACGGCTGTGGCCCCCGTTGTCCCCAGCCCAGCGGGCGGCTGGCACCCTGCTCGCCCGTGGCCAGGCTGCCGTCCTATCGGGAGGTTTGCCGGCAGAATCCCCGAGCCACCGCCACGGTGCCGGGCTGCACCCAGTACGCCTGCATGAACTCCTACGGCAACCCTCCCCTCTACCTGGGGCACCTCTCGCGGGGGTCCCCACCTCCCCGGGAGCACCCCAGGGTGCCGGCAGGCTGTGGCCGGGGGTTCGGGCGCTGGGACAGCGGGTGCAGAGACTGCGGGAGACGCGGGGAACCGGCATCGCTGAGGCCGGCGGGGACGGAGAGGAGGAACGCGGTGGTGGCCCGGGGGGTGACGGGTCCCTGCGCCGGCGGGTCCTGGCGGAGGGTGTCCAGCCTGGAGTCGGAGGTGTGATGAGGGAGACGTGGAGGGGATCTCTCTGCCCCTCTCCCTGCCCTTCTCCTGGTGACCCTGGGGGCTGGCCAGCAGCTCCTGGCTGGGATGCAACCTCCTGGGGTCCTGTGATGCTCGGAGGAGTGGGATGCTCCAAGCTCCTGGGTGGGTCTCATGTGCTTTGAGGGGGTGAGAGGAGCCCCGTGGGGGCCGGGTTGCCCTGGCTTGGGCTCTCCCAGCAGGCAAGGCTGGCTGTGGTCTTGAGGATGCTGAACTCATTGCCACTGTGTTGCCATCATGTGTTGGTTCCATTTGAGGGACTCCAAATGCCATATCCAGGTCATTAAAGAGACATTTTCAGCCAGCTGGGGACCTTTCTTCCATCCACCGGCAATGAGCTGGGGCTGCCTTGGCTTTACCCCTGTGTCAGGGGGGTTGCTCGTGGTCCTGTGCACCCCACAGCTCCATCCCTTCACTGCTGAGCCCTGGCACAGGCTGGGGCCACTGGCAGTAGCCAGGCCAAGGCAAAGAGCATCTTATTAAACCATGCTGAGGGTTAATTACTTAACACCAGCCTGGACCGAGGGACCAAAGCTGGATCCTGCTCAATTTTTAGAGTGCTGGGCTTCAGGCTGGGAGCTTGAGCCAGCGACTGGGAGTGCCAGTGCTGCAAACCAGTGGTACAGCAGCCCTGGGAAGGTGTCCCACCAGGAATGAGACAGGAAAAACATTCCTCCCACCTTGCTGTGGCTGATGGAGCCATAAATCAGGCAGGATAGATGAGTTGGGTTCAGTCCTGCTCTGGATGGACCTAACACAGCAGGGGTGTGGGCTGGGGCAGCCGTGATCCAGTGGCAGCACTGGGCAGGGAAGGGGGTTTTTGGGAAGCAGGAACTGAGGCTGTTGGGGCCCTGGGGCAGTGGTTGGGTGGTACCAGCCCCATCCTGGGCATTGCTGGGGCTATTAAAAGCTTCCAGGGGGGCTGGCAGGCTGGCCCAGGCTGATGCCATCACAGCCCCTCTCCCAGCTGGTTCAGCATTGTCTGCCTGAATTAATATTAATTAATATCCCCTGCTCTAAAGCTTTGGTTTTTTTGTCTTTGTCTTTTTTGTTTGGTTTTTGTTTTTTTGTTTTTTTGTTTTTTTTTTTAACTATTTTAAAGTAGACACCAAGCATCTGGGGCTGGTAACAGTGAGGGGATGCTTGCAAGGGCTGCTCTGGGACCCCCAGCCCTGCTCTAGGACAGCTGCAAAGCCCCAGGGAGGTCAGGAAGGGCCCGGACAAGCACGGCCCAGACCCAAAAGCATTGGCAATGTCTGTCTGTCCATCCATCTGTCCATCAATCCAGCCATCCATCTGTCTGGAGTTAAACCCAGCCAGTTTCAAACCCCCCCCCTTTCCCATCCCCCTGCCTGGCTGCCATCACAGGCTGGTGCTGGAGCTTTAATTCCTGTTACTTATTTATCATTGCAATTGTCTCTTAATTGCTTTGGCAGACCCTCTGAATCCTCGTGGCAAGCAAGGGAGGTGCTGGTGTATAAATAAAGGCCATAAATAAACCCAGTTGAAGACTGGGGGATCCTTCCTTGCCAGGCTGTCCCAGGCCATAGCACCCATTAGCCCGGGGCAGCTCTCCCCTGCTGGGCCCCGGATGCCCCTGGGGGTTGCAGACTGGTGCCTTTGAGGATCCACTTTGCTCTGGAGAGTTTTCCCCTAAATTGTGGCTTTCTGACCCTGGGAAGCCAACACATTCTGCTGCACCTTTGGGATCAGGGCCAAGCCCGAGCTGGGGTTGAGGCTAAGAGAACAAAAGGGAGCAGAAAAGGGGGAAAAAATAAATTAAAAAAAAAAATCCCCATCCCAGATTTTAAATTAATTAGTGACGTCCCCAGTGACTCAGCAGAGGCCAAATGGATTTGCTTCATGTTTTGTAGAAGGGTTTTGCTGTGGGGGGGCTGAGGGCAGTGAGGGACAGGGGGACACGGGCTCTGTGGGGAGGGGGCTCTAGGGACAGGGCTCAGCACACAGTGGGAGGCTGGGGCCACCTGGTGTCTCCTGCCACAACTGTGGCCTCTACTACATAATCATCTTTATATGCTAATTAAGACAGAAGCTCATAATTTTTCTCCCATTCCTGGCACTGGGCATTAAGCTGGGTGAGGAGCTGGATGGGGCACAGGGCCACAAGCAGCCCAGAGTGGGTGGGAGCTGCCTGACCTCCCTTGGAGCCAGGAAGGTCTGAGCTGCTCCTGCAGCATCTCCTCACCTCAGGTTGCACCAGGAACAAACCTGTGAGGAAGCAACAGCCTGGAAGCACCCTCTGACCAGGCTTTCCAGGGCTGGGCTTGGATAGTTTAGCATTTAACAACTGCAGAGGGTATTATTTTATTTTTTTGGTGGAACTGTCTAATCAATCACTTTTTAATTCAGCTGTCTCTGGCTCCTGTGTCGCCCTGGGACACTGAGCTTACATGTGGAGAGAAATATGTCTGGGGCTGCTGCTGGGCACTCTCCTTCTGGGCTCAGCCCCATGGGCTCCCCCTAGGCCATGGCCTCCCCATCCCCTGCCCCAGCATCTCATCTCCATGGCACCTTTGATTTATTGTTCCCATGGCTGGGCAGGGTGGGACCCATCCTGCTGGGGAAAGGGGGAACAAGGAAGGGCAGAGCAGGGCAGGCACTGGGACAGCTCTTGGGGTGAGGGTGCAGCTCCCCAAACCCAAGCAGGTGCTGGAGGAGCCAGCATGAACCTTGCTGGGAACTTTCATAGAATCAGAATCATAGAATTGGCTGGGTTGGAAGGGACCTCAGAGATCATCAAGTCCAACCCTTGAACCACCGTTGCGGTTGCTAGACCATGGCACTGAGTGCCACATCCAGGCTCTATCTCCAGGGATGGAGAATCCACTACTTCCCTGGGCAGCCCATTCCAATTTCCTACCCCTCCAAGTGACACAAGGCTCCTAGGTGATGCTCAACACTTGTTCAAACCTGCTTCTCAGGTTTAAGGTTTTTATTTTTCCTTCCCTGGACACTGTTCTCCCGAGTGCTGCAAAGGACCAAGCCCATCTTTGATGCCAGTTTGATCCCAGATTTATAGCCCAAGCCCTGAAACCCTCCACTGCTTGTGCAATCCTACGAGAGAATCACAGCAGAAAGTGTTTATTCCTATCATAAAAGATCTGTTTTAATATTTTAACATAAATCAAGCTGTGCTTTATGGTGACAATAAATTTGTTGGCAGAAACTGCCTTTGCAGCCCGAGGCAGTGGAGCAATTCAATTTGTTTGGTTTTAAGTGTTACGGAGCTGTAATAGAGAAGGGAAAAGTACAGATGTTTTGATTGAGTTTGCAGCTACCACCCAGAGTTGCAGGAGGCTAATAGAGGAGAGGGGAGGGTCTCCATTAGCCTCTCCACTTCCCATTTCTCCTTGGCCTGCAGCCCCATCACTCAAAGCCATCTCATCTGGGAATAACAGCTCAGAGCTGCAAGATGAGGAATAGGGGGAGGGTGGGTGTTAGGAAAAGAAGCCAGGCTAAACCAGATGTATAATGTGCATTTTACTGGTTTTAATCCCATTTTTTGAAAACTAATTACAGTCAGGACAAGCAGCACGTGAGAATAATGAACTGTTAGTGTTGATAATGGCCAAATAAAACCAGACTCATTCGTGATGGGTGAGAGGAGGGAGCTCTCCTCCTCCCAGAACTGAGCTGGGGTCACCCAGCATCCCCCAGCCCACTCCAGGCTCTGCTGAGCCAATCCCTCCCCACGTTCTCCAGTAATTTTTAAGGCATTGATATGTCATGTTTTATATGAAAAATATTCTCTCTGCTGTAGAGCTTCTTTCTGTTAATCACCCCAACTCCTTGGATAGATTTATTTTGCTGCTGTGCAAGGACAGCAGGTGTCTGGGAATTTGTGGTTATTTATTTAAGAAAGCACTCATGCTCCCTGGGGACCAGAGTCCTCACTAAGGCAGCAGAGCTGGGGCCAGGACAGGAGCCCTCACTGTCCCATCATATCCAAAGCCTGGGGCTGAGCAGCTCTCAGAGCTAAGGCCCATTAGAAGTCACTGTCAGGGGTGGTGCTGAGGAGGAGAGGTGGCCAGGGAGGAGAAGGCACATCTTAAAGTGCAGGAGAGGCTGTGCCAGGCTGGGCTCCCTCCTTCCTCCACCAGGACACAGAGGCAGAGAGAGAAGGGAGACCCAGAGCAGCTCTCAGAGGGGAAGGAAGGATGAGAAGAGATGAAACAACAGAGAACAGCCCCGTTCTCTGGCTGGCAACAACATGTGAAGGCAAGAGAGTGAAATGGGCACTTGAAGAGTGGCCAGAGCAGGCAGCATGGTGGGAAAGGCCTCAGCCCCCTCCATAAACCCACATCTGTGCACTCGTGCAGGGGAGCAGCCCCCACAGCCTCTCCAGCTTCCCAAAGGCTCATTTCATGGGCATTAAATTCCTCTCTCTGGCTCTGCCCAGCACAGCTGCCCCATAAATTTGCCCTCCAAGCTATACCACTACTGTCCCTTTTCCTAAATGAGACATAAGCAATAGCTACCTGTAAAATAACTTGCTAATTTGGCACTGAAGATGCCACATCAGCTTTCCTTGGGATGTTTAAACTCACTAGCAAGGGCTGCCAATGCCTGTTTGTCTCATCTGCTCCATCCTGAACAGTCCCCCCCAGATCCTCTCCAAGCAGCTCAGCAAGGACAAAGCGACAGCGCTCAGGCTCAAGAGGTGCAAGGGTTTTGCTTTAAAAACCATGAAGTGTTTTTATACAGCTCCAGGTACTCGTATATTCTCCCAGGAGGAGCACTTCAGGTCATATGGAAACCAGAAAGTCCTACTTGAAAACAGAGCTTGATTAAAAAGAGCTGCAGCTCAAAGCTCTGCTGTAGCGAGCGGTGACACTTAATGATGCAGCAAGTGCAGAGGGCAGGGGGATGAGAGGTGAGTGACATGCACCTGGCTGTGAACTTCCTTCAGTGTGGGGGGTTCAAATATTCCAGGTGAAAAGTTCTTTTTGTGAGGAAAAGCCATACATGATCTTTGCCCATGGGCCTCGGAGCACAGGACTCAGTGCTGTCTGTGGGGTGTTACAGAGATCCCCATCAGCCCCAAAAGCAAAGCTCTGCCTACAGCACAGCCCAAATTCTAAGACGAGCTGAACAGGACCAGCTTGAAGCCCACCCTAAGCCTGTGTAGAAAGAGCAGAGGGGGTATCAGGTCCAGTTTCAGCAGGGTTTCAGATTTTCCTCCCTGAGGCAGGCAGGGCTGAGCCAGGCTCTGCCACCTCCCCCTTCCCAGGAGCTAACACCCACCTCGTTTCAAGGCTGATTACCCTGCTCAGGAGGCTGGAAACACCTGGGTGTGCACAGCCCCAGCTCCTGCCAGCCCCACCCGTGTCAGGACTGGGTGATTCCCACCTCCCCAGCCCACAGGAATCCCTGCAGCTGGAGTCAGGGTCTGACCTACTACTGCAACAGCCCCAGGCAAGGCTGAGACAGGGGTAAGGGCTCTGGTGGATGGGTGCAGGAGCTGAGGGAAGTCAGGCTGCAGTTTCCTTCCTTCCCAGGGTGAAGACCCATATCCCTGTCCATCAGGGCTGCCACAGCACAGGAGAACAGGATGAGAAGTGTCAATGTAAACTCCTGGGCTGGAGAAATTCTGCTCTAAGGAAAAGATCCCAGATCCCAGGCAATCCATGGTGCACAAACAGGTTAATGCCACTAGAAAAAGAAAGTGTAACAGAACATGAAATTATTTTTGTCTGAGTTAGGGCTATTCCCACCCTAACTCTTCCCTTCATCTAGTACAGGAGGTTGGTGGAGGGGTCTCAGCAGACAGAAGAGACTCAATTCCCCCAAACTCCTGATAAATTCCATACAGCACGTCCCTGCCTTTGGGAGAAGGGACATTCTGCCTCTTTGTGTAGTGAGCAACCAAGGCTGGCTGCTCTCCTGTGTGCTGAGACCTGCAGCACACAGAGAGCCACGAAGGGACAGAGAGTGATGTCCCAGCAGAGCTGAAGGCAGAAATGGCTGGACATTTGTTAATGGTGCAGGCTGACAAGGGCTCAGCCCCAGGTCTGGGAACAGGGACTGTAACAAGGCTGAGACCACTCCATCCACACCCAAAATGGAGTTGAAAAAGTCTGTGTCCAGGTCTAACCTGTGCCACCAAGCCCGTGGCCTGGAAACTTCCCTTCCCTTCATTTTGCCTTTCCCTCACTTCGCAGTCCCAGAGGGAGAACTGAAACGCTCGAAGTGCCTGGAGCCCGGGTAAAGCAGCACATCAGAGTTTGGACTCACTGAGGACGATGTTTGCAGTGACAAACATGAAGCAAGAAAAGCCCCAGATGAGGACAAAGACAATCCAGAAGGTGTGTCTGAAAGGGGAGAGGTGTTTGTTCACTGTCCCGCTGCCGAAGACCAACTGGGTGTCCTTCCGGCTGCAGTACGCCAGGAAAGCCGGGATGAGATACTGGATCCCATTCCCAGCATAGGCTCCTGTGATCCCCACCAGAGACTCCAGATCGTGGGTGCAGAAAGCCACCAGCACGGGGGGAACCAGCGTGATGGCAGGGAAGACAATCCTATCCACCACCCAGGGGTAAGTCCCCCCTTCTCTGTGGAAAAGGGTCTTCCAGTTGTTGCGCAGCGTGACGGCGATGATGGGGAAGTTGGTGCTGATGGTGAAGACTGGGAAGAGGCCCAGGAAGTATCGGATGAAGGCAACGTTGATGATCTCACAGTTGGTGAAGTTGAGGGTGTACATGTCCATGAGGGTGTCGTTGCGGAAGCAGTAAATGGCAGTGAAGGAGAGGAGGCTGTAGAAAGCCAGGATCAGGATGTAATCGAGCAGCACGAGCTGGCTGACGTGCTTCTTCCTGGAGATGGGTGTGATGAGGGATGGAAGGGAGTGCTGGCACATGAAGGAGTAGACACAGACCCCAAAGAGATTCCGGATGCCCGACAGCTGAGCCATGGACGGGTGACCTTCTCCTTGGCCTCTGCTGATGCGGATGAGGGCCAGAATAATCATGAGGATGAAAGCTGGAGAGAGAGAAGGTTGCAGGTCAAGCCCAGATCTGTGCTCCCCACGACCCTCTTCCCATTGGCACCAGCTCTCCCTCTTGCTCCACAGGAGACATCTCCTTATCTCTGGAGAAGGTGGCACATCAAAGGCAAGGTGCACAGGAATTAATCCCAACTTGCTTCAGTGCTAGGCAGCAGATAAGGGAAGAAGCTCGGGACTGCCTTTGGCAGGCATCTCCAGTCTCCTTCCCACAGGGATTCACCCTCCCTCCCCAGATGGAAAACATCTGCTCTGGGACCTTTGGAAGAATACCACTAACATGGATGCCCGAGCCCATTGCCCCAAAGGGACTCAGCCCATGGATGCTCTTGCCACACACCCCATATTTCTAAATATCCCCAGATAGAGATGTTTGAGCTTTGACCTCTGAAGGAAGAAAACATTCAGCCTGCCTGCAGTCAACCCCAGTAATATTCCTACACATTTGCAACTGGAATCATGTGTCCAAGACCTCATCCAGGCAGATGCAGGGGAGCAGAAGCTCCTTCTGAGCTCTCCTGTCTCTGAGATCTGTCAAGCACGACAGAGCAAGAACCAGCCAGCCATTTCCTGGGCAGGAGGCACAGCCTGTCTGTAGTTAATCCCAGGGCAGAGAAGCCAGTCTGGAAGGGACTAAAGAAGCACTGTAAGACTGCCATTAAAATTCATCACTTCTAGGCACAAAGTCTGGTCGTCTACCCTTCACTTATGTCAAGGAAAAGCTGAACAACATTTTACAAAGCTTATCACAAAAAGCGACGTGATGGACAAAATGAACTGAGGAGATTGGGCTAATCTGAGCCAGAAGCAGTTACTGCCAGACTGTTATTCCTAGCATGGCACATAAAACCACCAGAAAACTAATTCTGGTGTCATAGAAATCACATCAGGCTGGGAAAGGTGATCATCAGCTGGCTAGAGTTAACAAGGAACAGGGGGAAAAAACACCCTGCCTGCCAGGGCAGCAAGCAGCAAGATTTACAGCCTGGTGCTGGCAATGGATGGGCCAGTGTGGCTTGCAGAGAGCTGCCTCCTGCCCTGATCTAAGGCCATCATTTGAGCACAGCCATGAATTACCAAGTAATGAGAAAAGCAACAAAATGCTGAGACAACTGCTATGGACAACTCTGGATGTCGTAAATATAAATACAGAGGAATTAAACAGAGCAGCAAGCACACAGTCCTGCAGCCTGTAGGAGGTGAGACACTGATGCTGTGAGCCAGGCTGGCTGATAGGAAAGGGGACAAGGACATGGGCTTGGTTTGTGCTTAGTACTGCTCTGTCTGGAGAGGGAAAACCCTGCCAGGGATGGGACAAGAAGCAGCAGTCACAGAGCAGCAAGGGAGCTGCTGCTGCTGCTGCTGCTTCTGCCCCCAGTGAAACCAGATCAGCCCTAACTGGGCATCACCTCCTGCACATCCCCACTCCTCACGCTGCCCTAGGAAACCTCTCACTTCCAGCTGCTTCCCAGAGCCAAGGCAAGTCCATGAATGCTGGACTGGAGAGGTGACAGCACCTTATGGCACCACAAGGACCAGGCCACTTTGGGTGTGTTGGGCTCTGTCTGCTTCTCCAAGAGCAGTCACTGAGGGCTATGGAAAGCACCAGTTTTCTGGCAGGGAGGATCAGGATCTCCTGAAGGATCAGGTTTCCAGTGGCTTCCCTAAATGATGGGGAGAAGTCTATTGTTTAAGAGGGTAGAATTTGTAACACTTGTTTTTCCTTAAATACTTCTTTCAGAAATTAAACCTCTTTAACTTTCAAGTTACAAGGAGTGATAATCCAGTACCAAGATCCAAACTGGCCCTGTTTCCAACAAGGCAAGCTGTGCTTCTGCTCTAGCATCTGCAGACACATGATCCTTGAGAGAGGTGGTGCTGGGTAACTGGAAGCCTCCTCTGCCTAATTCCAGCCCCAGAGGAGCCCACAGCAGCCCTGCCCCAGTGGTTGTGGTTTCTCTCACTCCCTACAGCTGAAGAGTCTCCAGCTCCTGGAACCAGAGAGCTCAAGCATTTGCATGCCAGATTTATCTGCCTGTCCCCAGGAGGAGGAAAGCCCAAAAATGAAACTCTGAAACCTTGTTATGCTGGATGATAAATCAAGATGAAAAGAAGATGACAGACTCTGACTGACAGGCAGACAAGAGGCAGCTCAGGAGCCTACAGACACCCACAGAGCTTCTGCTCACATCCTCCTCTACTTGGGACACTGGGCTGAAGGCAGTCACACCCACACCACAGGTGTCACCTACAGTTCCCACATGAACTGTCCAACAATGTTCCTTCACCAGAAAGACCCTGATGAAGTCAGACATGGGTTCATAAATAAAAAGCCTCAATCTGTTCCTGTATATTCAGGACAGAGGATATAAGCAACGTGCTCCAGAGATGAAAGACCTTCAGATACCGTGGCCAACAGCACCTAGAGCCACAAAGCAAGGTGGGCAGTGCTGCTGCTGTGGATTGTTAGTAGGTTACATGAAAACTGTTTTAAACTTTATACTGTACAAACACTTAAAAATCAATCAAAGCTTTTGCTTGTCCTGATTTTTAGCCATGCCAGACCCACTCCAAACACACCTCAGAGAGGTTTTGCTCTCAACAAGGCTCAGAGGACACTTCTACTCAATTCGTCTCTCCTCTTGAGATGTGAGCACCCTTTTTACTGAAGGATGGAAGTAAAGCTGTGGGCAAAAATAAGGGGCAAGCCATAAAGGGAAAGTGGTGATGAATATCATCATTGCTGCCCAACTGCCTCCCCTACAGATCCCTCCTCTTACCCCATGAGAAGCAAACACTGCCTCTTCCCAGAGACCTTGCAGACAGCTACTGCTGCCTGCCCTGCTTGATTCAGATGTCGATTCAGAGACAGGGCAGCTCTGCTATGGTTCTTGCAGGTGGAAGAGGGATGAATATGGATGAGCACACATCCAAGTAAGAGCACTACAGGAAAATATGGGAGCCTGGGGATATTAAAATACACATTTTTGTGAGCTTTGATAGAAGCGTAACAGAGCTGCAGAGAAGCAGTGAAGATAATTTATCCATTCTGAGTCTACAGATTGTTTTGCAGAGTCAGAGCAAACACCTTTGTAAGTGAAAAGTGCTGGTTTGTACATGAGCTTCATCTGCCTGCAAAAAGACTGTTGTAGTGGAAAAAAAAAAGCCCAAGGCTGAAACACATTCTCCCCTGCCCCCACCATGGTAGGTATCTGAAAGAAGAACTCAGAGTGAGAATGAAGTTCTGGCTTAACCCCCCCTTGCAGCCCTGGCAAGACACTGCTTTGGAGGTGTTTCAGCTGGTGCCCCACATCTGTCTCACTACTGGCATCTAGAAAATAATGGACAAGATCCTGAACTGACCCATGCTGGGAAACAGGGAGAAGTGTGCTGCCAGGTAATTCAGCAAGAGGTGGCTTGGCAAGGGGAAAGCAAGCTCAGAAATGAGGTTCTGCAGGGCTGTAGTGCTGGATAAGCTCTCTGTGGTGCCAGGAAGGAGGGCCAGAGATGGATGCTTCCTCCCAGGTTCAAGAGTGAACTTCAACCTTCAAAGCCTTGGTCCCAGTTAAAACAAGGGTGGTTTTACTGGCTTCAGAAAGCCTGGGGACAGACAGCCACAAACCAGGGGATGAGTAAAAGAGATACTGAGGACAATAAATAAAGCAGGACAAAGGTTACATGACCACCACTTCTATGTTAGAGTCTGAAAGATAAGACAGAGGAAGAACAACCCTGCACATCCCTTCCCCACATCTCCAGTCACCTCTCCTCCAACTCTGTCCCTGCTCTCATTCCTCCTCCTAGGAGGAAAGCCTGATGAGAACATCCCTGCACCAGCCTGCTATCCCTTCCCAGAGGAGTGATGTGCAGCCCCAGCCCCCTGCCCAGCAGCCCATGTCTGGCTGCTCCCCTGCCCCAGCCCCAGCCATTTGTTTGAGCAGACACATTTTTGGCAGGGCCATCCATCACCACTGCCTGACGGCCTGACAGAGCTTTCTTGTCAAAGCAGAGAATCAATATGCCAGGAAATAATGATGATAATGAATCACCCACCCCCTTGCAACGCACGCCACTCGCTTCCCTTTTCACACATGAGGTGGCATCATGGGTTTCAAGAGGAGGATGTTTCCCTCAGCTTCCTGAGCCCCTTCTCTTTGGAAGGAGGTAGAACCCCCCCCATTGTTCCTGATCCTCCATCAATACCAAACACAGCTGCTCACTCCTAAACAGAGGAATGGATCTCATTTAGTTTAACATTAGGCAGCTCTTTCAGGAGTGAGGGCATAAAAACATCTCTGTACACCCTGACATCAGCCTGTTTGACCTTCTGCACCCCTACCCATCAGTTGTGTTGTCTGCTTCACTACTGATGTCTTTCCAGGATCCTGGTGGTCCCCTCAGAGCCTGCTGCCTCCTACCACTGTACTGGACAAGTTTAAGAGCTCACTGCAACTCTGGAGCTGCCAGGTGTTCTGGATACTGTGGCATTCGAAGAAATAAAGCACAGTTCCCCATGCTGGCAGGACAAAGTATCTGAAATTGAGACATTAATGCTTAGATTTAAAACCTTCCTATCCAGTTATTCCTGCAGAAGCTATATCCTTACACGTGTTCATGACTTGTTCCAGCTCTATAAACTCTAGAACAGCAATGGGTAAATTTCTGCAGAGGAAATTTCTTCAGAGGAGGTTGCTACATGAAATAACAGTAAAGAGGTAACATAAAAACCAGGTTTACTCCATCAAGTGTGGGAGCTGGAACAGTTAAGGATCAGATTCAACAACAACAGAGCCTAAAACACCATCTCTAGGAAGATAAAGGATTAATGAGCACTGTGGGGAAGTAAGATAGATAGGTTCACAGAAGACAGCAATTCTCTGGAGAAAGATGTCAGAAAGCAAAGAAGGAAATTACTTCTCAGAAGAAAAGTATGAACAAAAATTGTGTGACTCCTTCCTCTAATGGGGAGCAGGGACTTGCAGGGACAGTGTCACCCTCCCTGCCCCAAAGCCTATGGCAGGATCTAATGGCAGGGGTCTATTGCTCATGTACAGGGGAAGCAGAGCCACATGCAGGGCAAGTGAAGACCACAGAACTGTGATACACCTACCAGGAAGGCAAGAAAAAGCTTCTTGGGCATTTCCTCTCCCCTACCACCTCACCCACTCTGTCAGGTTTGGCTAAGCTCCCATTGCAGCCATCTCAGACACTATTGCTGCCTTAGCCTCAGGCCAGGCACAGCCTCATTTCCACCACAAAGTGAAACTTTTTAGTAAAGTACCACCAGGACCTTTTTGCCTGTCAAAAGCAGTTCAGCAGAGCTTCTCTGCTACAAAGACCTAATTTCCCTGCTTTTCTTTATCATCTGGAGCACGGTTTTCTACGGCATAACCAAGGCTTTACAAGTAACCTCCCTCAGGCTGGTAAAAACTGCTGTGAGAGGGGCAGAGCTGCCTCTCTCAGCCCCCATCAGTCTTTCTGCACGGACATCTGCACACCAGTAACAGTTCACGGGGAGAAAAACAGCTCTGCACACACTGGTGTTTATCACGGGTGCTTTATCTCAACATATGGGATGGAAAAAGCAGCCAGCAAGGCTTGTTTGCTTCTGGTGGAAAATTACCCGTGTAGTTTATTGTCCTCTCTCCTCCGGTCACCTTTGGCAGAAGCACCACAAAGCCTCTGCACATCTCTGAGCTCTGCTGTTGACTTGGTCTCAGCTTTAACAGCCACTTCTCTTTCCACGTGAGAATTTACTCCTCTGTGAGGTGGGCAGTTGCATGCCACACATCCACTCCAAAAACCCGTGTGGGTACCACCAGGCAGAGCCTTTTGCAGGGCTGAATGTGCTCTTACATTTTCAGCTCCTTCTCCCGCTCTCAGGACTCCTCAGTTTGCCTCCTGCTGCCGGGATAAAGTGCTCTTTTCAGGAACGTCAGCTCTGCAGGCAGGAGCTCAGCACTCCTGTCCAGCACCACATGGCCCTCTCCATCTGCAGCTGAAGCTGACAAGGCTCTTTCCCTCTGCCTCACCCCACTGACCCCCACCAACAGCACTCAAATCAGCTCCTCAGCCAACAGCTCTAAAAGCAGGCATGACAGAAGCACAGCCTTTTAACTAACTCTTCATAAATATATTCACTTCTCTTAGTGAATTATTTACCCTGGCTCTGGCAGCAGCCTCCTCTGCTCCAAAAGGGATGCGAGAACATGAAGTAAATTTGGTTGAAGAAGCTTGTCAGAATCACCATGCAACAGTGTCCTGATTTACAGTCCAATTCCCTCTTCCTTACCACTCCTGTCCACTCTGTTCTGAGAAAGGTATGGGGCAAATATCCATTTTTAAAACCCCTTCCTTCACTTTTTTTGCTGAAAGCTCCATTTTTGATGCAGAAAAGAGGCCCCTTTGAGGCAGTGGACACTGGCAGACTGATCTCTCTCCAGGAGACTGAGAATTATGGCAAAGGCTGATATAGGAGGGGGTGACAATTCTCTCAGGCCCTGTGTTTCCAGTCCCTGCAGCTGAAAGGTTGTGGCAGAGTGACTCTGGGCTTCTGCTCTGAATCATCTCCAGCATGGCTGCCCAAGCCTGCAAGGGATGGCAGCTGAAACCTGCTCACAAAGTGAGATGCTCTGAGACCAGCTCTCTGCAGAGAAGTGCTGGGGAGTCCCGTAAAGAGCAGGAGTCTGGGGCAGAGAGAAAGAACTATCAAAGAAAATAGCAGATGTGGAAAATCAGCCTCACCAGCATGCTTTGGAGAGCCCTTTCCTAGTTTCTTCCCAGGAAGTTTTCTACCAAGTATATTGGAAAGGGATGAGACAGAGGAAAAAACCCAACAAAACCAAGAGCTTAATTCAGCCTTCCTGATTATTCGTGTCCTTTTACCCTCCACCTTACTGGCCAAGGGAGAGAGGTGGGGGAGGGATTTTATTTCTGGGCATATAACAATAATTTGTGGAGGGCTGGAATGCTGTATCTCGAGGGCTTCATTTACTTTAATAAACGTGGTATGTTCTGACTGTGCCACAGGGAGAGAGAACTGAGCCTGCAGCCACTGCCTCCCAAAGTTTATTCCTCTATAAAATGACTCTTTATTAAAATACAATACTTTCTAATAACTACAATACAGCATCAAGAGCAGTATATAGAGCAAATGTCCCACGTGGGAGCCATCTGGGAACATTTGTCAGAGACCATCCAATAACAGCAGCAATAATCATGCTACCAATGTCTTTAAAGCCAACAGTCCTCACCTATAGAGCTGAGCATCTCAGGCTGTAACAGGCTGCAATTAATCGGGTTAACTGCTTAATACAAAATAGTCCAATGTTTGCTGCTGAGCTCCACCAAGCCCTGTCCTTTTGTTATCTTTCCTAATCCATATCCTTTCCTGTGACGCTGCTAGACAGTTATTATCCAATATTATCCAATAATAAAGAGCTAGGGCCATGCCCCAGTGAGCTGTTCCCCTCAGCTTTGATAAGTGCATCAGCCTTGCATGGCTCAGCCCCTTTTGCTGTGCTGTGCCCTCCAGCAGCTCACCCCTAACACCACCCACTTGGATCAGGATTGTAGAAAGGATGGGGGAAAAAATGAGCTTGATACTCAAGTCACTTTAGGGAGCAATCCATTGCCACCATAGATTTGAACCCTCCAGGAAAAAAGAGCCTGGAATCCAAACAGCAGAATTGAAAATACCAACAGCTCCAGTTTATTGATGGCTTAGTTGGTTTAGTCTGCTGCAGGAGATGCTATGTTTCAAGCACAGACAACAGGCTCCCTGTAGCACCCATCAGGAACTCAGTCTTACAAGGCAGTTTGGGCACATATAGGAGAAGGCTGACAGAGCAGGCTGAGGAGCTTTTCCAGTTGGGAAAGGGATGGGAGCTTGTGCAGGCAAAGCTTACCCAGCCACCAGCTCCAGGAGCACAGAGCTCTCCAGGCACAGAGAAGGCCAGCAGTTCAGGCTCTGACTGCTGCACTGAATTTAACCATTGGCACTGACCCACACGAGGTGGCAATCAGTTTTGCAGCCAAATATGTGAGATGTTACTCTTCAGAAGACTGCCAACAGCTCCATGGCTCTGGAAGCCCCACTCTGCCTGGAGATGCAGATCCACCACCCGTGCTCCTATCTGTCCTGACAGGGAAAGGCCTTGCTGTGCCAGCCTTGTTTCCAGATGAACTCTCTGTGTTCAGCAGACACAGACAAGAAGATCCCATCTGTCTGGGATCCCTGGCACCACTCTACTTGGGCTTGCAAAATCTTCCTTCAATTTCCTCCTTTCAGTGACTTCAGAGGCACCTGTCCTGGCTAGGAGATAAAACACAGCCAGGTGAAGAGCTGATCCCTCCTGCATCTCCATGTTTTTTTAATGTTTAATTTCCAGTTCATGTCCCAGTGTTTAATATTGCCTTTTTTCAGAGACAGAATGAATTTTTTTCTTGTCCACGAGGTGTGGAAAGAGACTGTAGCTGTAGGCTTTGTTAGCTGATGTGCTGCCTGTGATGAGCACGAAGCTCTGGGCAGAGGCTACTGACATTTGATTATCACCAAGATCAGGAGAAAGAGGGAAAGCAACTTTCAAAGGCAAGGCTGACACTGTTAGAAACACCAGCAGAAATGACCTTCACACACAGCTACCTCTCCCTGCTGCCAAGAACCATCCTCTCAGCCACCATCATCTGAATTGCCAGTACACCTGGGGCAGTGCAGCTTTACATCAGCCACTGCTGCTCCCAAATCCAGGGATTTTTCATCAGGCTGGGGAAAAAGGTGCCCGGTGGGTCCTGCAGCAAGCATGCTGCAAAGCCTGTGTTGGCCTCCCAGCTCAAACTGGATCTGATTTTCACAAATCAGGGTGCAAAGCTCAGGTCAGCTGCCCATCCACACCTGCAGACACAGGTAAACTGAGTCAGTCAGTGCCCATGTGGGAAGTCTCAGCACAGCAGAGAGGTGGGCTGGCAGCTACAGTGCTCAGCTCTGCTGCTCAGAGTGCTGTGGGGAAGGGAAACACTTTCAGCACCACCTGGCTAAATGCAACTAAAGGAAGATGAAGAAAAGGCAGAGATTACTGAAGGTCAGAATCCACATCTGGCCACTGGCATTCAGGCAGGAAAAAACACCAACCAAGACCATTCTTTGGGATCCAAGCTCTAGAAGCACCTCCAGAAAACCAAACCATGTTTAACTCCCAGCCCTGCTTTTGGAAGAGGGGACAGCGGTGATGTGAGGACACTGGAGGAGAGAGCTTGATAAATCTTGGCAGTATGGGATCCATCCTTATCCTGGAATTTGCAGCAAGAGCTTTGCTCTGTTCCCTGCATCACATGGCTGTTTGATAAATCATCTTTCCTAATAAATCTATCCCTCATCCTACACATACGGAATCCGTTGCTCTAAGTAGCCACTGAGGTGCTGTCAGGGTCATTAAATATCATTATGTGGGGCAGCTGTTCCCCAGTGTGCTGAGGGAGGAATCAATCAGGCTAAGGCATGAATTTCCCCTACACTTCTCCAAACACTGCCTTTGTCCTTCTCCATCAAGTGACGAAAAAGTGGAGCAGTTCTGCCTTTCTGCCAAGGTTTAGCAGTCCTCGTACTGGAAGGGAAACCAATGGCAGATCAGGCAGGTGTCAGGTTGTCACAGAGACAGGAGGAGGTCTGACTGATGTCTTTATCAGGAAAGAGGGAGGGTGACTGGAAACAGGCCAGTGAGCTAAGTAGAGATTAAAAAAAAAAAAAAAAAAAAAAAAAAAGAACCCCATAAAACTTGCTTTACTACCACTTAATGAGATAACCTCTTGTTCTGAAGGACATGAGGGTTTCAAACCTTTCATGTGCTCAGGCAACAAAAAGGAAAACCAGACATTTAGGATTTTCACACCACCTGAGGTCAGGAGTCATTAACTCCAGCTGTTCAGCATCCAAGACTTTAGGGTTTAAATTTCAACCTCATTTTCCTGGGTGACAACTGCTTAACCCCATCTCAGATCTCTATTCTTCTGCAGGGACTGTCAGCCACTTCCAAACAGGATCACAGACCTTTGAACTCAGAGAAAAGGGACAATACCCCAGCTGATGTCAGGTCAAGAGTGTGTGTGCTGGGAAACAGTCTGAGAATCAGCTTTTCTTTCTACCTGTCACTGACCTGGAACAGAAATACAGCTCATTCTGTGCTTGAACAGTCTGGACTCATGAACCAGGAGACTTAACCTGCAAACATGCTGCTGTAACACCCTCTCTGTTAGCCCTGAATATCAATTACTCCATCTAGGTTACAGAAAACAAGAGAAACCTCAGCATAAGCCTCCATAAAACACACACTCCTCTCAGCCTTTAAGGCCAGGTCCACACACAAGTCAGGCAGCTGCATCTCTGGATGACAAAGGCACTAAAAAAAAGTAGCAATGTCTTGTTTCCCTTAAGGAATTCTCTGTCTTCCCAGAAGTTCTTAGCAGTACAATTTCGGAGACAACTCATGAGAACAGGGCTTCCCAAGGATAACACACATTGATTTGGAGGTTTCCAATGCAGCACAACCTATGCTAAAAAATAAAATACCCACAGATGGTAAAACTAAGGGCAGAAAGTCTGACAGAAGTGCCTTGTGTTCTCAGATCAACCCCAAGATTGTCTGAAGTCTGTCATACACATTCAGAAAGAATGAGAAACTTACTGCTGAGCAGCAACTGGTGGGTACCATGGTAAGCCCCTAGACACATAACTTCCAAATCCCCTCTGCCTCTCCCAAACATCAGATAAAAACTTCATCTACCAGCTCATGACTGATGGAGAACAATTTTTTTGTTTGTTTTAATAAGAAATTTCATCCTAGAACAAAAATCCTCTTCCTCAAAGATTTATCAGGCCTGGACAGTCCTCCTCAAAGAGGGTGTTTTGACAAGCACTTGCTTCCAAACACAAACACCTTGCCAAAAAGACACATCAGTGGCATGACTCAGGTTCCATCTATGGCAAAGAGGTGGCTAAGACTCTGCCAAGACTCACCTATCCATCTCATGAGGGATGTCATGATTTGCAGATATTTGGTCTTCTGCACATTGAAGAAGGTGAACGGACCCAGGAGGAGAGTGAATGCTGCCTGCAAGGACAAGAGAATTACACATTAGGTTAAAACCCAAAAATCCTACAAGTGAGATAGATTTGTCAGTAAAGCAAAGCTGGCCTTGAAAGTTCACCTCCAGACATGTCTGTCTGTCACAGAGCTTGCTTTGTTGCTTAATTTTACAGTTAAGTTGGCTGAGACACAGAGGGTCAAACAAGCTGCTTGGTATCAGAGAACATGCCTCGGGCAGAAGTAGAGCACAGGATCCTCTTGGCTCTCAGCTGCTATCACTGCTACTGCCTCCCTTTACTGACACATTTCAGTGAAAGCTCAAAAGGTCTCAATGCAGCCTTATGGAACATTAAATATTAAACTGTGGCCTCTTTTGTCTGGGTTAATGCTCAGTTTAGGTCTGGATAGCAATAGCTGTGACCAGTCTGCTCACGTTAACATTGATGGGGCAGCTTCAGGGTGAAATGCAGGAGCCAGCTCTACCCACAACATTATTTCCCACACTTTAAGCTGCTTGTTGGACAGTGTAACAATTAAGATGTTGACTTGGAAGCTGAAAACCTCTGCCAAGTGAGGGCAAAAAATAAAAAACAAAAAGATACTTATAAGAGGGAACTTCAGTCAGTGTGGGAATCAAAACCATTGCCAGTGAGGAGTCAGCACCCTCCCAGGTGTGCACTGAGAGGCACTGAGCAGCACCCAGAGCCCTGCCTGGTCCTGAGAAAAGGCTTTAGTGCAGGAAGACAGCAGAGGAGGGAGGGAGGTCTGAACATGAGCTGAGAGGAACTACTTGTGACAGGGAGACAAAATGGGTGATACAGAAGAGGGTGTTACAGCCCTGCCTGTGATCCATGGGATGGCACAGGCTTGAGATACACTGAGAGGTCCAAAGCTGTAAAGCAAGCAGCATCTAGAAAGCCACAGGACACAAAGTGCAGATTTGTTGAGCATCCCAAAGGGATTTTTAAAGACAAATACTCAAGATAAATATTTACACTTTGCTCTTTTCCATGACTTCTTAAAACAGTTCCAAAAAAAAGGTGTCACCAGAGGGGCAGAACTGGGACTTAAAAGGGCAGGCTGCAGAGCCTCAAGGTCTCTGTCGACCCCACCAGTCAGTGACAGAACAGAATCCAAGCTATTTTAAGACAAGTACAACGCCAAGAAACCTTTCCTGAGACAGTTTCAGAATATCTGCAAGGCAAATTGGAAATGCCTTGCATCACAAATATTCCCAGACGATCAAAGTAAACCCAGAAGAGGACAAGAGGAGAGAACCCTTGATTTCACACATTGCTCTGTCAAGAAGTATTCTGACCTGAAGCCATAATTTACACCAAGTCTTGTTTCATCTGCTTAAAAAAAAAAAAAAGAGAGAGAGAAAGCATGCACAGAATTCAGATTTGTGAAGCAACTGAACATCCTTGGAGGAAATAACACAGGATACAACAACAGCAGCATAATTAGCAAGACTAAGAGCTAAACTGGTCTTAACAGTTAAGACACTTCCAGTTTTAACACAGAATAGACATACAAGTCTTCCTAAAAATCTTCTCCCTCTTGGTCCTTTTTGAGCTTAGCTCCATTTTCCTTACACCCTCTCCTGCCCTTTATAGACTGTTCTAGGAGCCCCCCAAAGGGCTGGAAAATTTTTGACTGAAGAGAGATGTAGGTCAAGGACCCAGAGCAAACCAAGTTAACAATAATTCTCTTCCTGAAAATTATTCCCAAGTTTGAGACTTCATCTTGCAGCCTCCCCTCCCAATGCACCCACTGCTCAACACAGCCTCCCCTCAAAGCACATTAATAGCTCATGAGTCAGAAAGAGCTGAAACAGAGAGAGAAGGACAAAGAATGGGGGTAATTAAGGAACAGGTGTCTTCTGCAAATTAGAATGCACCAGAACCAATTGGCAAAACAGAAGCTCAAATCATGGCCAGGACTGACACAACTTCCCTGAGCACTGAAGCAGCTGGGTCTGGATCCTAGATCTGTCTGAAGCACTGAGGAAAGAGCTGTGCTAAGGTGGGTTTGGGGCACAATCCATTTTCTGGAGTTGTTCTCCAGTGCTCAAGGCATCTTAAGCAACTAAATCCATGACTCTCTCAACTCTCCCCCTCCTCTCTGGGCTTTACTGCTCAGCTCGTGGGGAAGAGATCAAAGTGGCTGTGCCTGAATGGTCAAATTCCCTCCCATCCTTTAAGGAGATCCATGTCTTCTGTTCTGAACAAGATCCTGGAGCTGGTCCAAAGGAACCAAGTGCAAGATGAAGTTCAGTAGCAATGTATTACCTTTCCCACTTGACACCCATTGGTGATCCAAAGGGATTTCCATGGATCAATACAATGTTAAGTCCTACAAGGAGATGAGGCTGCCTGGCTCTGCAAGGATCTGTGCCAAGCACTTTTAGGAAGGGAAACCAGAACACACACTGTCCTGCTTGAGGAGAAAGGCATAGCAGGGCATTGAACAGCCAGATTATCACTTCAAGGGAAGTTGTGTACAGCTCCAGAGATGCAGCACTGATCAGGAAAGAGGGGTCAGTGCCTCACTGATAACCCTGACACAAAGGGTGAGAACTCAGCCCCTGGATTTGAGGTAATCTGATCAGCAACCTTCAGCAGAGTCCCAAGGCCAGGATGCCTCTTTAAAAACACATCCCCACAAGGATGAGACCATGATGCTTAGAAGGAGGGTGTCTAAATTCTCTACCTTCCCCTGCCAGACACCTAAACACTCTTCCGACCCATTAATTAGTTTCATAACTTCTCCCTAAGGAAAAAGTAAGCCCAAATAAGCACCTCAGACATACACCCAAACTTTTCACCTAATGTTTTTCAAGCTCAAGACTCCCCCAGAGAGATATCATTTACAAAGTACTTCATTTACACATGTAATTCAAGCAATCCAAAACCTACATAGAGCACTGCACCAGGCAGCCCTGCCAGAAATCAAATATGCAGAGCTCCAGCACATTAAAAAGCTCTCTCAAGTTCTCCAATTCACCTCTTGAGCCAGCTGAGATGTTTTCTAGGAGCTTATCATTCTCTTCCTAAGCTCCAGCAAATTAACACAAGGCAGAATGAGCAAAGTCTTCCTTGATTAAAGATTTTTCTGCTAGTGAAGTGGTTTCCAGTTAGAAACAAGCAGGTGTACATGGCCAATTCGTTGTTAAGCAAGGTAAGGAAATCCTCCCTTTGGCTAAAAAGGAGGATCAGATCTATCAAATTCAGAGAATTGCAGAGAGAAAAAAATGTACTGTGTTTTTGCACAGACTGTTAGAGTGGCTCCCTAATTTCTCTCCAAGCTCCTCCATTAGACAGGAAAGGGCAGGCTGGTGTGGAGGGTATGAACATATCCACCAAGTAAACACAACAGACACAAAATTCTTTACTTTTCCTGCCTTTCTCAGGCTGAAACACAGCATGAAGATCCTACAGATTAACGACTAAAAAAACCCAGTGCTTTTCTTTGCTTTTACTGACATTTCCAGTCAGAAAACTAGAAACCAGTGAGCGTAGATGAGAGCAGAGCAGCTTGTCACCCTGCATCACACTCTGCTCTGCACAATAGCAGGAGCCATGGGATGGTTTTCAAGTCCATTCCCCCTACCCAGCCAAACCACAGCAGCACAGACACCACGGTTTGGGAGCTTCTTAGCCAACTACTCAGCTGACACCACTTTCTCAGCCTCTGCACCTGTCAGCTCTTACTATTTCCAAGTGAAAAGCAGGCTGGTCAACTCAAGTCTTCTTGCCACAGGGCAAACCAGTTGGGGCTTACTATTGCCCAGAATGTATTTTTATATGTATTTAGCCATTTCTAAAAGTATATTTTATTAAAGCTCTTATGTTAAAACTTGGTTACATAACCTTGTTTATTGGCTTATCTCAAAAAAGCAAAAGTAAGATCAAGTGTTAATAGGACATCTGGCAGGTTTTATCAGCTTAGTTTCAGGAAAGAGGACCACCAAGAGAGCTCTCAACCCCCCAGTGATGGCCATGGCCAGCTAATGCCAAGAGTCTTTCCTACCATACAAACATGTTGAAAACCCACTGGAGGGCTGTATTGACTAAACAGGTTCCCTATTGACCTGAAGGGCCCATGTATCACTCTGAACCAGTACAGCTCAATAGCTTTCATCTGCTTCCCAGCATGTGGTTTTTACAGGAAAAGCCAATAGGGCTCAGGAAGCACAATTAGCATCCCAAACATCTCTGATTCATGCATGAGATGCAGTAGTTACAGAATTACAGCTACTGCCTGCATATATTTGCAAGAGGACCATCTGAAAAACAGCTTTTTTCGTAACTGTCATCAGAACTTGCTTGTTTTCATGCTCCACAAATTCATCTGTAAGAACTGTGCGACTTTGGTGCTCTCTGAGTAATGAAAGTAATACAGGAACTGCTGTTTCTTCTTCCTTCAAAGTCTGGAAACTTTGAGAGGTTGAGCAGGAGCAGGGAACTTACTGGAGCAAAGTGAGACCCTGAAGATATTAACCTTGCCAAATGCAGCAACTGCTCCAGGATCAGAACAAGGTTTGAGAGATTTTGAACAACAATTTGTGTGGCACAAGCTGACCATGTCAAGGCAAAGTTAACCAGTGTGTTACCAGAGCTATGATCCCTCAGTTTGAACATGAAGATAGTAAAGAGCTGTTGTAATGCTCTCTCCTTAAACACTCTTCCCCATTATTTTTATTTCTCCTCTCACCCCCAGTGGTCTTCACCCTCATTCAGAACCAGAATTCACCCCAAACCAAATCCTTCCTTGGAGACTCTTGCTTCCCCTTGATAGAAGAAGTGCCACCATCTCACATAAGCTTTATTTCAGCATAGCATCAACTCCACCTCTACAGATATTGATGTTTAGATTTGGTAACTGACAAGCAATAGTTCCTCTTCCCCACAAATAACTCTCCTCTAAAGGGAGGCAAGCTAACATTTAAAAAGAGAGCTACTGGTTTAACAAAATGGATCTCTCTCCTTGGTAGACTTAGACACTTTGGCTGAAAAGCTGAGTTGAATGCTTTATCCAGGACTCCAGGTAGGGAGCATTCCCACAGCAAGACAAGACACCAATAGTAAGATGCAAGCACTACTGAGCAAACACCTCCCAGAGGAAACTTTGCTTGATTCAGTGCTCAGACACAAGGAAAGTCTCCTTGTGCATGGTAGAAAAAAGCAGAGATTTCATACACACTGTCAGGAGTGGCATTTCTGACACCCATTCTGCTTCTGCTAGACATCCCTGAGCTTAGAGCCATTTCACAGCCCAGATGAGCTCTGCAAGGACAGACAAAAGCATATAATAAAACCAGGCTGCACAGATACAGTAATCAAATCAGATGTTAGGAGATCCAGGGACTGGCTGCTCTGTTCCCACCTCAGGAATTATTCTCTAGAGTTTGTCTAAAGAGACCTCTAGGAGGAGAAAAAAAAAAAAAAAAAAAAAAAGATTTACCAGCACTGACACAGATCAGAGGTTTTATCTCTGGCTGGAAGCTTGAACCAGACCTATTGTCTTCAGTAGAGTAGTTTCTTATGAACTGCTGTTCTTATTCACATCCTCAGGGAATTTTTTGAGCTGACTTTGGAGATAAATATTAAATGTAAGGTGTTTTCCCCACTCCCACTTAGGTCTCCTAGATAAAGAAAGCAGAGCTTTAAAACATTTCAGAGCCAATTGCTGCTACACCAACACCTACCCACAGCCCCTGGGAGCTCCTCTGTGCCCAGCAGCAGGCTCCAGCCACTCGTGCCAGGACTTCGGGTGCTTTTCTGCTAAAACATGCCAAGGGAAAGGGGTCTCAAGTGCAACATGCTCCCTCTGCCATCTCTCCTCCCCTTCACTGGGGTGACAAGGCCACGTTTCTTGCCTGCATGAGCTCATATCTCAAGCTAGAGAGCCAGATGGCACATGAGTGAGGGCGGGGATCCAAGCTTTTGGTGGTGAAGCTTTACCCCTTGCAGTGGACAGTACAAATATAAATACATGAAAGGAGTCTGATTGTTCAGGAAGGAGCTTTTTAGAGAGCTGAAAAAAAAAAAAAAAAAAAAGCCTAAGATCCACAGGCTCTCAAGGCTGGAGGCAGGGCTGCAGCGTGGACCATGCTGATAGGCAGCAAGTTATCAGCAGACAAGTGATTATGAAGCTCTTAAAGTTGGTTGAAAGGGAGATAAACCAGCACAAGAACTGCTCCAAGAAGTTTAGAGGCAAAAGGGATTTTAACCTCCAGATCCCCTGTAGAGTTCAGGAAGTCACAACAGAGGGAGGATGCAACAGCCAGACATCCCACAAGGAATATTTATAGATAAAGAAACAAGGGCAGTTATGCTTGGAGTGCAGCAGGCATCTGCTGCCACAGCAGCTCCAGTAATGAACACACAGCTCCTGGGACACCTGGCAGAGGCTGGAAGTCAGAACTCACACCAAGCACATCAGAGCCATCACCCCCCTTTCTCCCCTGTCTCTGAAGGAATGGAGAGGTAGCCCCCAAGAACTGACACCTCAGCTGCTGCCAGGATGGTTTGTGCCAGCAAAATAAGCAACATTTCACCCATCCATACCAATGGTACCCACTGAGCTACCACTCATGATTCCTGTGCCACAGCATTCCCAGAGCTTCTTCCAAACAGAAGACCTTCTGCAAGAGATGCAAAGAAGGACCTGTATCCCCAATACTACCTGGGTTAGTGAATCTAGGGATTTCAAATGTCCTAGCCCAACACCAGCTGAAGGCAGCTTGCTTTCGACTGCCCATCCAGAAAACCAGTGAACTTGTCCCAGCTGATGTCACTGCAAGCTGGGATCTTGCTGGGATCCAACACACCAAGGACCAGGCAGCAAATGAGGAGCCTCTGTGTGCAGCTCTGGGAGGTCAAGGCCAAAGCAGCAGAGGGATAGTCAGGCAGTACCAGAGGGTGCTGCTCTGCTCTCCTCTCCCCACCTTTTCTCAGGGCCTCAGTCTGTTTCTGGAGTTGGCCCATCTCTGAGCACCAGGAAATTTTCCACTTTGAAAAGAACACCCTGGAAAAAACAGATCTTCCTCTTCTTAAAGTGAAGAAAACAAGGCACAAAGTGTTTTCTAAGTCATTCAGTGCAAGGATTGCAGTCCCTGGCACACCTGGGGTGTGCAGGATCAGAGCCAGCAGCAAGCTTGCACTCTCTGGGGTAAATACACTTCCATTATAATTTTTCACAACGAGAGGAAGATGGAGGCCAGCAATAACCCCGAGGTGACAGGTATCTAATTTTTCATCATTGCAGTATTTATGGCACAGCCATTTGCAGCATCTTGTAATCACTTTACCTCCTCCTTGACCCCTGGCTCCCCCTTATTCTGCATCTCCTAATTGCATCCAAACAAGCAAGAGGGAAGCAGCAAAGTGGATAGATACAGGAGAGCTGGATGGTTGGTCTGTGATACTTGGAAGGGCAGCAGAAGAGCTGCAGAGCTAGATCTGGCTGAACCTCCCCCTGGATGAGCTTGCTTTGACCTCCCATGGGCTGTGAAACAAGAGCCTTCCTCCTTCCTGACACTGGGTAACCTTGAGAAGCCATCCCCCACCTCCCCTCTTCATTAGCATGGTAGGAGAGATTAATGAGTTCCTTCCAACAAAGTGTGAAGACACAGACACTGCCCAGAATTCCTGCATATTCATAGCCTCTCCTGGCAAAGGACTGGCAATGAATTCATCGTGACTACTGAAGCCCCTGGGTTAGAGCACACAGGGAGGGAGACCTGGGCCAGCCATGGATGCAGAGAGGACCCTGCCAACATCTCATGCCACAAACTGCCCGAGGTTCAGCAGGATGATCACTCCTGAGGGCCACAACACAAACTGTGCTTCCACCAAGTCAGTATTTGTCCTCTTTACTTTTCCCCCTACAAACTTTTCAGCTGAGCTCCACCGGATCCTTCAGCTGCCCAGGGGATGCAATTTCAGGGACAGCATCATCCTGATCTATCTGTCAGGCAGGAGTCACCCGCAGGGAAAGGAAATGTCTCACACTTTGTAATTACTTTGCAGGGGCACAAAAGCCACAGATAAAGCCCTCTGGCCTGGGGCTAGCAGGGAATCTGCTGCTCCCAAACTCCTCCTTTCCCTTCCCAGCACAGTGCACACCAAACTGGTGCAACAGGCTTCGGAGATCAGCTCTGCCTGAGAGCATTATACCGACTTCAACGTAGAAGATAAATCCCAGCTGCATTATTTGTATTTATAGCCCTGCTTACAGAAGCATGAGCCACGTGGGGGATTTGCTGATGTCGTCCAAAAATCCACATTTTTGGATAAGAGCGTCAGTGATCTCACCCAGCCGTAAAGTGCAATTTAGGAGGAAGTTAAGAAGTTGCAGACTTAGTTTGAAATATAAAAAGTTACCAGTCTGTCCTGCCCCTCTTCCTTCCACAACCTCTGGTAGTGTTTAAGTGTGACAGCCCCACAGTTCTGCAGCCCTGATGCTTTCTACCTGTATATTAAGGAATTAATGAAGATTTCAGAAGGAGAGATCAGGAGTGGTGCCTTGCTGAGTGAAAATGCTGATGTGAATCAGGCAGGCAGCAAGGTCAGACCTCTGTTTAAAAACAAAAGTGGTGGTAAAGCACTGAACAAAATACTGGAAAATAGGCTGTTAAGAAAAAGGCTGGTATTGCATCTCCCAGGGAAGTGCTTAGCTGACTTAACAGATCTTCTCCAACTCGGATTTCTAGGATGCTGTCACTATCATTGCATGAAATAACACTGCACAGGGGAAATGTATTTATACTTATTTTGTACTGACATGTTCTGAAAATGAAAGATCTGAGAGTCTGCTGGAACAGTTAAGTCTAAAGGAATCTTAAAAGGCCCTTTTTAAACCCTTACAACTCGATGCAGTGGGCAGGTGATCACAAACAGATACCGGATCTGACACCTGCCCTGTTGTGAAAAGGTTGGTTTCCAATATCAAGAGACAACAATGTCAGCTTGAGTGCTGTGCTGCCCAAGTGAGCTTCCTCCAGAGGACAGCTTTATTTTGGAAAAGCAGCAGCATGGCCTCCCAGCCCTGCCAGGGTGGCTCTGCTGGGCAGTAAAAGCCAAATAAATGGTATTGGTGAGTTTGTAACTTGCAGAAGGTCCAAGAAAGCAAACAGAGATACAACTAGAGCCTTTTCTTTGTTCAGTTTGTTTAGCTGGTTTGCTTCTGAGGCTCATGCCCACATTCACATAACTCAAACCAAGCACTAAAGTGTGCAGAACACTCTTCGGGGAGAAGCCAAGTGCCTAAAGAAGCTCAGAGGTCTCTGCCCATCACACTCACTTCTCTGAAGGGCTGGTAGCACCTGCAGCACATCAGGGCAGGCAAACACCCAGCAGCACAGCACCCTTCCCTTCCACACTGCCCTTGCCAACCAGCTGGTGATGGCAGGGGGAAGGATTGGCCCTTTGGAAAAGCATCCAAGTGACAGCTTTAAGCTCCACTTAAGGAAAAAAAAAACCCACTTCTCATTGTGAAGTGAACAGACAGCTCTGCACAGAACACACAACCCAGCCCCCTGCACCATTGATTTTCCTGTTAAAAGAGACAAGTTAATCCTTTAAACTTAGTTGCTTCAAACTGTGGTCTTAAAATTGCTTCACTGTAGTACCAAAGGCTCACTCCTACCCAGCCCCAGCAGTAGAGGCCAAGTCCTGCCTTCTGGCTGATCCTTCTTTACTCAAAAAGTGATCAGTTACACGGAAAGCAAGCAAAAACAAAAACCAAAAACAAAACAAAAATAAAAAACACCCCAAAACAAAACCCACAAAAATCCCAAAGACAAAAAAAAGGAAAAAAAAAAAGCAAAAAACCAAAAAAACACACACCATAAGCTGAACTCCAGCTCCTGGGTCACCAGTACAAGTTTATATTCCATTTTCACAACACTGCACTCCTCCTGCCAGGTCAGGAAAAACAGTTATTCACAAGGCCAGTTGTTATCTGAAGTTACCTTCAGGTGCTTTAGGAAACACAAGGGTTGTGGGAAACTCCAGAAGAGAAAGTTATCTGTCACAGGCATATGATGAGGGAGCAAAAGAATTTATTGACAAGACCACGTAAGAAGAATGGACCAGGATGAAGGAGGCAGGATTTATGCTGTGTGCCAATTTCAACCTTATTAGTTTCACAATAAAAAATAGCTGAGTATTGCTTTCCCATCCCACATCCAGGCATCATTTATTTTAAACAAACTTGGCTGCTGGTCCTTCAGCCACTTCAGAACAAAGCAGCAACTTAACTGACATTACTTTTTGGAAGCTGACTAGATGAGAGGCATCAGAAGACTCCAATCAGCTCCTGAGACCAGGCTTTTAGCCAAGCCAAGCTGTATTTCAGAGGCACCTGTAGCAGTTACAGCTATTGATATTTATGCTTAATGCAGTACTAATTCCTCTGCTGCCACAGCAGTGACTCAAAACTCAGGTGCCTGCATATACAGAAATGCTGTAATATTCTGGACCCATGAGAGGCTTTTCTTTATTCTGAAGGCTTGCAGAACTGCATTATGCACAGAAGTAGCAGCTGCTTTTTTTGTACATTTGTTTCTATTTCTGTATCAGAATCATAACAAAATGCACCAGTGCCTTTGTGGTAGGGAATGTAATGTAGAATCTTTGGCAGGGAGGTCTCACCATTAGTAACTTCTTACAGGATATGATGCTAATAGTGCCCAGTCCTGCTGCATCCCTACTACAAGCTGAGATAACCTGGAACTATGCTACAGTTTAAACAATTTATTTATAAAAAAGATAATGGCTTCACACCACCAGGTGTGTAAAATTCCATCAGTTTTCCTCCTCCCTTTTCCCCTGGCTCACCCTGGGAGCCCAGGCCAACCACCCCAAACTTTTTTGATTGATGTGCTGTGAAATCAACCCTCCCTGCTCCAGCCACCTGCCACTGAAGCAACCACCTTCCCCACAGCTGGTTCTCAAGGTCTCTAGACACAGGGACCTGTAAGAATAAATATCCAGGAGACAGCAGCTGTGACACATTTAGTACCGGATGCTGCTGTGGGGCACAGCTGAGGGAGAGAGGGCAGAGGAGAAGCACTTGCTGCAAAGGGAACAAGTGGAGCAAACCCAGGTGTCCTTGGGAGAAGTGCTCTGCTTGCAGCACTGCTCCAGCTCCATTTCTCCAGCTCCCAGATGGCAAGAGACAGCTTAGATCAAGCACGGATGTTCAAGCACTGCTGTGAGGGCTCCTTTCGTATCACTGCTGGGAGGTAAAAAATAAAACACAAAAAAAACCCCTAAACCCCCTCAACAAAGTAAGCCTAGAAGACGTCCATGGACAGAGAGGCCACCTGAGTGAACAAGCTGATAAAACTATCCTGGTGCAGGAAAACCTATCTGGAAAGATTGGTTTTGACAGCAAAAATCCCAAGTTCCTTTACCCAGAGCAGAGGGTGCAACACACACACACACACACACACACACACACACACACACACACACACACACAGAGGAGTCAGGGAGGAGAAATGCTGAGGAGGGAGGCAGAGCACGTAGAGCAGCAGCACACAGGCAGCTCAGCCTGCACCCGCCGAGGGCCGGGAGCTGAGGCAGACGGGATCGACATCACCACTGATCAGTTCAGCCTCTGCATTTCCCGATTAAGTTCTGCTGGCACCGAGCACTTGTGTCCTCAGAACACCTCCTGCTCACCCCCCTGCCCTGCCTCCCGCTGCTGCAGCCCGGCCCCGCTCCGGTGCCCGAGTGTTGCGATCAGAGCATCGGGCTGGGGTGACATTGTCCCCCTCCTGAAGAGGGACAGTAAGAGCCTGCGAACCCGCTCGTTTTATTCACCGCACAAGCACGTTTCCAACTGGGATAATCTCCATTAAACCATCTGCGCTCCCATCCTCGCCCGGCCCGCACCCGCTGGGCTGCCCGCGTTACTGCAGCATCTGCGAACCCGCCCGGGCGGATGCCGCCTCCCTTTCCCCATCAGCTGAAAAACCAGCAGAGACTCAGACGGAACAGATGCACCTGGGCAGCTCTGACACGCCACCCAGCCAGGCTACCAGGACTACTTGTGCCAGTGTCTCCTCTGAAAGGCATCCGGCTTCCCCTGGGAATCGAAGCCGTTTCCTTCCCATCCCATCCCGGGTGGGACGTGTCCCCCACCCTGCCAGGAGGAGGGGTGAGAAGAGAGGAGGTTTTAGCAACAAGGGCTGCCCTGGTGCAGGAGACAGACTCTGTTTGCCAGGTCACGAAAGCACTTTGGATCAGAGGCTCTGAATGGCTGCTGATCCCCAGGATTTAATCTCTTACTTATCTCAGTATCTGCTTTCTAGAAACCGGGACCATCACGTCAGATCCCTGCATCTCGGAAACAGAAAAATGAGGAAGTGCTGGGATGAGAGATGGGGAACTTAAATCCGCAGCCTAGACAGAAGGTGCCCAGCTGACCCTCCAGCCAGCATGACAGAGCAACTGCTCTGAAATGTGAACTCAGCTCGGGAAGAACTCGACCCTGTCCCCAGCACTGCCATCGAGACAGCCCAGGGACTTGGGAGCCACTTCAGCTCTCGAGGACATAACAGCCTGGTGAGGGATCTGAAGCAAAGGCAGGAGAGGCATCGATCTGCTAGAACTGTAATCAGTGCTGGCCTTCAGCAAGGTGATGGGGACAGCTCACACACACCTTGCTCCCACCCCTTGTGCCCTGCATGGTCCAGCCCTGGGACACCATGGCAAGGCTCACCTTACACACCTCCTGGGACTCCTACAGCCCCAAAGAGGAAGCAAGCATTAGCAGCAAGTGATGGGACAGAAGCAAAAGGCTATTTTGGTATTCTCCACACTTGCCTTCAATTATTAATGGCAAGCCTGTATTTTCCAAGGCAATTTACAAACAAGAAGGTAGATAACCATTTGTTCAAAGGTTAATAGGGGCCTAGTGGTCTCTGAAGACTCAGGCAAGTCACACTTAGGTATGAAATTCTGGAGCAGCAATAAAGATGCTGCACAGACAACCAAGTCTCAAGAGAAGAATTTAATCTGTCTAGATATTCTCATTATGTACATAGTTTTCAGCTTTCATTCACACTGATCTGAGCAGAGACAGCTTCCAGAGGCCTTTTTGCACGATAAACCCTGAAATAGGATTTTTGCATCAGTCATTATTTCTCCCTCCACCCCCAGCTCAAAGAGTCAATGTTTGAAATGGTTTTTGTAGTAAAGAAGACAGGACGTAGGGAGAGCAAGTCGACAGGAGGAAGGCAGCACTGATCTTTGGCAGACTGGTGGTACTTGGCACAGGAGAGCTCCCATTGGCAACATTTTCCCAGAAAACCTCAAATAGATTATTTCTCCTGATACTCCAAAAAAAGGCTTTCTGTGGGGCCACACACAGAGTAAGAAATATAGCACTACATGCAGAGACCTGCTTCACTGGCACAGGCAAGAGGTTCCAGTTGCACCCATGTATCTTGCTCCTTAAAAATCACTTAAGCCTAAATACAGTACTAAGATGAGGTGAGAAAACGAGTGGCAGGCAGCTAGGACAAAAGGGCTGATCCAAGAACTCAGCCGCTTTCTTTTGGGATCACAGTGTCCATCTGTCCCCTTGCCTCAGGGGAACCTAGCCTGCAAAAATAGACCTTGTTTGTCCACTGAAATGTGGAGCCTGAATCATTCCAACGAGTGAGAATTCAGAAAAGAAAAAGTCAAGAAAACAGAGCAAGTTCTCTGGGTATGATCCCTTGGGGATAAGAGGATAGCTTTGCTTTTGATGCATCTTGGCCCTCCTCACTTTTGTGTTGCCTTTTCCCTTCAGAAAGGCAAGTTTCAGATTTTATTGCACATTCAAGACTTCTATACACAAGAAGCTGAGACAAAATTTGTAGAGATTGCTATTAGTCACTATTATTTTTTTTGCTTTGAGTCAAATGACTTCCTGCTCCTGCCCTCCCAGCCCCAGGTTTCTCTCAGAAAATTTAAGAGCTACTGGTCACTATCTGTCCAGGACAGGGGGAAAAATATTAGCCAGCACAGTCTCTTCAGAGGCAGCCCAAACCTGAAGACTGTGTCAGTGCTGTGGGTCTGAATGCTTTATGAATTATTACATCTTTTACCCCTCTCTAGGGAAGTCCTCTTTTTTGCTTTCTGGAGAATAAAAAAACCTCACGGATCAAGCAGGGAGTGGGACCAGCAGAGCTGGATGTGGAACAATTACCAGTTTGCTCCTATATTCATTCAGGAAAAGTCCTAAAGTCCTTCACAAAATCCCCAAACTGAGGTAATGCTGACACCAGTCTTCCCAACACAGAGACCATGGGTTCCCCTCCCTCACTGCTACATTCTCCCACAAACAATCCTTCTCTGTTTCTGAGGGGAAGCAGAGAAAAGCACCGAGGCCTTCATCTTAATTACTGAGCAGGGAAGGATTAACCACTACCAAAGACTTTGCAGATATTTATTCTCCAAATCCAGAAGACAAGCAGAGGGAAAAGCTCCTCTGAGAGTTATGTACACAGACAGCAAGTCTAATGCTTACACAGTCTTAATTTTTAAATTTTTCACATCCTAACAACAATTAACTTCATGAATTATAGACATAATATCTGAGAGATGCAGGCAGTAATTAATGCATGTCTGCCTCTTCTGACTACCTCCTTCTGCTGGGTCAGGGAGAGTTATTGAAATTCAGGAAGGAAATCTTCAATCTTCCTGAAGTTTTAAAGAAAGGGATTGAGACACAATTTTAAAAAGCAATAATATTTCTCTTAAATAATTAACTAGGCTTTGACATTCTCTAATATTTCGGAGGCCCAGCTCTTACTTTTGCAATAATGCTGGAACAAGTGCAGTCAGGGATGTGATTCACTGCAGGTACAAAATGTACTAAACTGCAAAATTGCTTCAAATGGTCTTTGCCCCTTGATTTCTCTGCACACACACAGCTACCTTCAGACCTTTTTCTTAAAATTCCCACCTAGATGCTTAATAGAAGCCACGCTATAGAGCTCTTTCATATCTCCCTCTTCTCATTTTGCCCTGTTGACATCTGTCCCCAGGTATGAGCTCTCAGTTGTCCCCGAGCTCAGAAGAAGCAGTGTAACATCCTTTGGGAACAACCTTGATTTCACAGCAGAACCACAGCACAGTAATAGATGCAATAGACAATCCTAAACTAGACAGAAAGCCATTACTAAAGCAGCATATAGCATTGGATCTTGTTTAAGTGCCATGTTTCCATCATCTCTCAAAAAGCAGATTCTTCTGCAGCATAAACAATTTTACTCACATAAAGAACACACTTGAGAGAGCTTAATAAACTCCAGTATATTGACAGCAATTACCTCAGAGCAACAATCATGCAGCCACTCTACTGAAAAGAAAAACCCACCCTTTGGCATGGACAAATCACCTGCTTAAACATATAAAACTACTCAACATGAAGGACAGAACTCTGCTTAAACTCAAAACCTTAAGGATCATTCTGATGGCTACCAAAAGACAGCCATGGCACCAAGAACACAGGGGGGGTATTTGGCCAATAGGGTCAGGCTGAACCAAAAGCTTCACTCAAACCACATTATCCCTACAGGAAAAAAAAAAATCCCTATCCATGAGAAGCAAAGGTTGAAAGGAAATATTGATCATCCCAGTTTCAGAAACTCACCAGGTACAGTCTGTAAGCATCAATACGACGAATTGGCCCCCAGCACTTGTCTGTATCATTGTACTTTGTGCCATCTCCAACACTGCAGGAATGGTTGCCAGTGGCACTGCTGGGAAAGGAGGGAGAAACAAAAGACAGTAATTAACTCCTAGCAGATGTCCTCCCCTCTACTGCATTCAAGAAAGAAGAATGAACAGAGACCAGAGCTGTCCATTCTTCTCCCTCCCTGAACACCTTCTCTCCATGCACTTTCTGGACCAACAGAACAAGTCACTGAGTACCATACATTTAAAGGCAAATTCTTGAATTACCTGTAATTTTTTTTACAAATTTGGTCATTTGGTCATCAAGTTAGCAAGTTTAGGTCATATATAGATCAGTGATACTTTCCATTTCCAAGTCATGAGTCCAAAATCCAGCCCAGATTTGATCAAATCAATCTCCTTTCTTAACTTTTTTTTTTTTTTTTTGAAGAAACTGGTCTCAGTTGTGATGTCCACGATGTGATGTCACCACTTGCTGGGCACAGGTCTGATAAACATCACACACCTCTCAGCTCTTACCCAAAGGGACAGAGAAGCTAAATACTGCACAGGTTATTGCAATCCAACTAGAGCAACAAGTCCCATGTTGGCAAGTGCTGATGCTGGAAGTACTTCACACCTGAGGACTCATCTGAAATCAGGTCAGCCACTTTTGAGCCAGGCAGCAGGCACTCACTGGGGAATACAAAGCAACTTCACCTTCCCACCCAAGTGATGAGCTGTCCTTGAGTCATTTCTCCCTTCCCTTCTTCAGAAAGCAGAGCTGATCCCAGTCAGACTTATCACCCCATCAAACCCCCAAAGCCTGTGCTCCTCTCTGGGAGCACACAGCCCCACAGCACTCAGCACACTTACCAGGTCACCTGCATGAGAGAGACTGGGACAGCTGCAGCGTAGATTGCCAGATCTCCATAGAGGTAAATAATGATGCAGAAATAGAAGAGGTTGACACCCACTGCAGGAAAAGGAAATACTGTACAGAGACAGCAGAATACACAGGACATTTTGAACTCTGCCCTTCAAACACACCATTTTTTCCAAGGACTTTAATAAATCATCATTTGCCTCCATAGGTCACTTCTTTCTGCAGCAAACTCCCCCCATGGGTCACATCAGTTCAGGGACCCCAGGCACAGCACAGGGAGGGAGGGGACATGACATGCCCCAGAGCTCAGCTCTGCCTCATTCAGCACCTGTCCCTGACACTGGGACCTCTGGCTCCAGCTCATCCTCCAGTTGCTGGTCAGCACCAAGAGGTCTCACCCAGGTCATTCACCAGATGAAGCTACAGGCAAACCCCAAGCTGATGCTCACAAACTTGGTGGAAGCACAGTCTGGTGAACAGGGAAATGCAGAGAGGAGATGCTTTAAGTCTCTGAAGATTCCAAATCCTCTGCTTGCAAACCTGCAGGACTGTGACATTAGGGATTTGGCCCCACAGAGCTCAGGTTCCCCAGGGCTGAAATGGAGCTGCTGTGGGAGATTCCTTACCAACAGCAACTTGAGCCAAAGCAAAGCTGCAAAGCTTTAAACTCTGTTTCTGCCATCCTCTCAGCACCCTACTGCCTCAGTGTTCCTGCCCAACACTCTTCTCTTGGATATGTTCAGGTTTTTTTGAAAGCTTGCCCCTGCCTTCACCTGAGATTAAAAAAAAAAAAAGCCTTACACAAGTTAATTGGGTGCACAGAACAGCTTTACTGGGGCACCATAAAACACTGCTGTAGAGGGCTAAAAGCTACTGGAATAAATATGTGCTTGATGAGAGCCTGTGGTTTTCTTCCAAGCAAGTCAGGGTAAGTATCACCAAGGAAAAAAAAAATAAGATGGAATGTATTTTAGTTCAGAGAAAGGTGAGCTACAGAAAACACTGAGGAAGTTAACAGTGCAGGAAAACTGCTCAAGGAACCTGCCCATAGTTTCAAGCTGTGGTGCCACCTGATGCTTAAGCCTAATGCAGCTTGGACAAATGGAGTCACCTCTCCCAGCCTTCCATGTGACAACCCTCAAAAAAGGACAGAATTCCTGCAGGAGTGTAGGCTGCTGTCTCTGTAGTGCTTGTATACCCCAAAGTTTTACTGTGTTCTGCAATCAAAGTGCCCCTGGATCTCTGGATGTCAGGAAACATTAATAGGCATTCTCCATCATTTAAATGAATTATTCAATGTGCTGAGCCTACTTAGCATAAAACACTCCTAATAAAAATGGCTGTATTGGGAAAGCAGCAAGAAAACATCCCTGCTTCTGTAAAGCAGCACATTAGAGTTTGTCTTAAGACAAATGGAGATCTTTCAGGAATTGTCAGATCATTTCATAGTTTTCCCCTTGTTTTTTTCCCTATGGGAGATCTAAGATGGCTTCACAGTTAAGGACTCTCTGCACTGTTCCGAAGATGGCAACGAGCCATCTACTGGTTTTCTCCAATTTCCTATTTTTACAGTGTTTTCTTGTGGAACTGAGAAGTCATTTAATTGCAGTAAAATATAAATATAAAATCAAGGTTGAAGATTATAACAAATACCTGACACAGGACAGAAGCTGCAAGACACACTTAGCACAGGACTAGACAGGCTGATATAGAAGTTGTTCTGGGGATCTGATACTGATCTCAGGCCTTAACCACCCCCCAGAATAAAACTAACACAACCAGCAAAGCCACCACAGCACCCCCAGGTACCCACCAGCACACACTATGCCCCTATTCCAGTGACAACTTCTCTGCCCATGGGATATACACGTGAGAGACCTCTCCCAAATTCTTCCTCTCAAAGGCATGAAGACTTCAGCATCAGTTTTTATAAACTGCTACTGCCCCTCCCTGATCAATACTTTCATTTATTTCCTGAGCAATGTTGGGTGGTTTCTTTTGGGACAGAGCAGTCATTTATTCCCATAATGGATTCTGAGTATGACACATGTGCCTAGAATCCATTACTGCAATAAATGACTGTTCAGTTCCACAAGAAAACACCCAATGTTGCAAAGAACAGTTCTTCAGAGCCAGCTTTTTTTCAAATAGCATACAGATCCTTCACAGTCTAAACCTGTGAAGCACAGCTCCCTCTAAGAAAGCAGAAAGTCTGAAATAGAGATTTATCCCTAGCTCACCTCCCAGGGCTGCAGATTCAATTCCTGTCAGATTGCTGAAACTAAAAATCAGTCAAGAGAAAGGAGAAGAGAGCTCACTAGAAATCAGAGCCTTTGAGGTCTATTGCAAAGCTTTCATCAGCCTTCCCAGTGAAGGCTGTAAAGCCCTCAGATACCTTGGGTTTGGATCCATAGCTTGTAGATTGTGAGCAAAAACCCACCCAGGCATTTGCTGTCTGGGAAACTGCAGAAGTTGGTGCTTGCAGCCAGGAATTCCCAGGCATGGCCCAGTTTCTCAGCAGTCCTGACTGACTGGTCACTGAGCAGCTGCCCTTATTAAGGCCTTTTTGTGCCACTATCAGAAGGAAGCACTTAAGGAGGAGCTGCAGAGGGAGGTACTTGTCTCCTTCCTCTCTGCAACTGCTCAGCAGACCAGAGGGTGTCTCTGAACCAGGACTCAGCAACAGGATGGTGACAGAGCCTCACTGCTGAGCACAGGGGAAAGGAAAGCAGCAATCGAGTTACAGCTTCCCCAAACTCTTGCTTCCTGCACCTCCCATCTAATCTGCAAGTCATGAGTTATTCCAAGCCATGATCTGCAGCTCTTCCAGCTGCTTTCTTGCAGATTCATCCCTTCCCCTAGGGCTGAGTAGGTCCGGGGCTGGGGGGAAGAACCCCAACACAAATCAGATAACTCTGGCTAAAGCACCATTAAGAGGAGGGATTAAGGTTTAGAGTACTAAGCACTTTATATCACTTTGCTAGGATGCATCCACCAGTTCCCAACAGGAGAGGACGTGTGTTTCCAGCACCCTCTCCTGGCTGAGCAGCAGCCAGCATCAAGGCAGACAGGTCCAGAAGGCAACTGCCCAACATCTGACTGGCTTTGGGGGGTCCTTACCATCTCCCCCAGTCAAGCCCATGCAAAGCAGGGGCCTCCTGGAACTTGTTTATGGAAGCAATCTGCCTTCTGTGATCCCCCAAGCCCTCCAGAATCTCTACACCTGAACTCTCAGCAATGCTGCTGAGCCTGCTACGTGGTGCTTGCCCTCAAAGCACTTCCCAAATATTACTCCCCAGAAGATGACAGACAGGGAAGTGTCCACAGTATTTTACAGAAGGCAAAGCATGCAAGAAAACTTGCCTAAAGTCAGAGCCAGAGAGTGCTACAGGCAAGACTAAGAACAAAATATTGAGTTCCTAACCCACACATCACCTCCCCTCCTTATGACTACAAAAGCAGCAGTCTGATCCAAGGTGGATTATTTTGATAGTCCTAAGTAATTTAAAACTACAAAGGCCAAGAAGAAGCATGCAGGGAAATTAAAAAGTTTTCTTTTCTATTAGACTTTAAAATCAGCAGTCATATAGTTCAAAGAATCTTCACTCCTTAAGCCCAGCTGTCCTTCAGAGGCACCAATCTTACACTGGCATAAAGCTGATGTAATGTAGTGGAAAAAACCAGCCCATGGCATCTCTGTAAGGCAGGCACTGAACAAGAGAAAATGTCACTTTTGACAAGAAATGGGGCCTGACAGGCTCAAAACTGCACAACCATAGTGTCTCATGATTTTCTGGCTCTGCACAGCATTTAAAATGCACTGCTGTACAGGTTTCAGAATAGCTAACATTGTAGTTTGCATTTCTATTGCATGCAGCAGTGGGTATGGTTTTATTGCATTACAGTTACAAGTTTGTTCCCTAGCTACAAGTGACATTTAAAAGCAAAAAGCCAAGACAGCTGCCTAACATATGCACACCAGGGATCCAACAAGCAGTTGGTGACCCCCCAGAGACACAGAGCTCTCAGCTGCTCTCCCCAGAAGTCTGGTTCCTTCAGATTGATACTTACAGAGAAGTTCAGGGAAGCCCAAACATCTTATCCTCAAATACTACAACCAAGATGGAACCAGTGAACACTAGAGCTGGGCTCTACTGCTTTAGACAGTAAAAAAAAATAAAAATCAGAGGATAAATGCAGTTCAAGTTTACATTAAGAGCAGTCAGAAAAGGCACTGACTTATACTTCCCTTTCTCAAGAAACTGGGCCCATCATCTGCAGTATTTTGGCTACTTCTGCCAGGACCACAGCACTCTCCCCTTTACACAGGCCACTGAGAGAGGACAACACTTCTAGGTGGAATCACCACAAATTTATGTTAGAGCCCTACACACAACATGCAGGAGCAACTGAAAGTACTTCTGAAGAATGTCAATCACTCACCTTTATTGAAGAACATGGAAGCCATCTGGCCCATTTCCACCCTCTCAGTGATTTCAAAGATATTGGGTGAGCCACGTCTCTCTGCAAGTTGAAAACAAGAAGTGTTTCCATCAGTCCCTCCAATAAACCCAGACTATTTGAAAATGCTTGAGATGCTCTATTAACAGTTTGAAGGACAGTATGTCCAGCTCCACAGCTGCAGAGTCACTGGTCCAATTGCTCTGCTGAAGTTAGTTTAAAAGTGTTGTCAAAGAAAGATGTTCTCATCTTAGTGACCTAGCAGAAAAAGATCTTTATCAGACTGCAGGAGGTGAACTGAATCCTCAATGAGTCTTATCTTGCAAGTGTTAAGGACTTTGGGGTGTGAGCTGGTGAAATTAAGGGTGAGATGGACAGAAGAGTCCTGCTTCTCTTGCTGGAGCCCAGAGGGACCCTGTCTGCAGGGAAGGGGCCTCAGCTGGAGTGGCAGTAGAACTGGGTACTCACGCACTGAGAGGATCGGTCGCGTCTCTGCTCGCTCGTAGCCATCCTGGAGGAGAACATCACTGTCAGACACTCCAGAGGAAGAATCCTCATCCTCATCATCCTCCTGAGAAAAAGACCAGACCACTGCTGAGATGTGACACCACCAGCATCATCACCCGAGTATGAGAAACTCAAAGGAAGGTCCCAAGCTGGGACCTGGTGCAGGAAGAGCAGAAGAGCAGAGCAGGCTCTGCTCTCCCAGCCCAGGTCACACACACAGAACAGAGCCCAGTTCATGCAGTGGTTTTTGGCATTCACAAAGAAGTCAGAAACTTGCAGCTGATCTGCAGGGCTGCAGAACTGGTGAGAAAAGTATCCAAACACAGAGTCTTAGCTAGTCAGAGTAGACAGCTGTAGCTCCTAACTCCAACCCAGTAACACACAGGCAGGGATCTAAATCAATTGTGCCTCACACTGATAAAAAAAAAAAAAGCCACTAAAGCCAAGACTCAAAGCCACAAGTTTTACAGCAAGGACACACCAGCACTGCCCACTCCCCAGGATACAGCTCAAGAGACATCAAAGACATTCCAGGCTGTCCCAATTACATGGCCTGAGATCAGCAAGGATCTCTAGACCTCAGCACCCTCCAAGTGGCACCAAATCTATTGGCTGCCACCTCTCCACATTCACTGAGCTCCTGGGCAAGGAGAGCACAATCAGTAAGAAATGGGAACAGCACAAGAAGATTTTTCAAAGCAGGAACAGAAAATCCTGTACTTAACGAGCAACCCCACAGGGAACAGCCGTATTTTATATGGCAAAGTTAAGCACAGCAGAAATTTATTCCTTCAGAGTTAGCAACAAGGCAAGGCAAAGATGCAGAGGAATCTCAGACCAAGTCCTACAGGATAAAAGCAGAAGAGAAAATGGCAAAGGAAACCCCACACAAACCTTTCGTTTCTCCATCCTCTTCCACCTCAGCTGAGCATTGGCAGCAGCCATGGCTTCCACCACAAAGGTTGTGGTCATGTAGCTGGAGAGAGAAATTCAATTGATGGCAATAATAGTCAAGAGCTGTCACTGAAGGGAGAGAGGGAATTATTCCCATCTGTTTGCAGAAGCAAAGCAAACCAACTCTTTCACCAGCTCCACACACACACACTGCATTTTTATTACAGGATTTCAACTCAGTTTGCTGCTCCCTTCTGTTCTTGAGATTAAGATGTTCAAGCAAACCACAAAACGTAGTAAAATAGAGCACTCCTTCAGATAGAAAACACTTCGGATACCTGGAAGGCACTTTATTAGTGTTCCTAGGGATCTAAGAAGGGAAATTGACTTCCCCTTTGTTAGAAACAAGCTTCCTTCCTCTTTTTAGGGCCTAGAACGAACACGTTCTGAAGTTTATTTATTAGGGCCTATGGCAAAGGTACAATGGCCCCTTAAAGAATCTTACAAATAGCATCAGGAACAAAGCAGCAATATAAGATAAAGGAACAGATCACTGCATGCAAATAAACTTTGCTAGAGCTCAGGGGAAAAGCTGTCCATGGAGGCAGCAAGAGCCAGTGATGGAAGGAATATCATTATCTCAGCTAAAAACACTTCTATAATGAAAAAAAAACCCCACTAACCTCAAATCGATCTTATTTAAGGCTTTAAAGTGCTTCCAGAACTGGAGTCACTTTTCAAGCTGAAATGAGAGATCAGCTTTGCAAGAATAAAAGAAAGCAGCCCTGTCCTGAGGCCCACGTGGCAGTTTCCACCAAGTCTCCTCTTGCACTGAAGGATTCCCAGTGGGCATGAGGAAATCAGAAGCAACAGAACAAAACCAACAGGGCAATTCATGGAGGCAGCACTTTGAGCTGTGTCTTCACAGTTTAACCCAGTGCAGTGCTGGAACACAGGTTTGGAGATTTGTGCTCTTCTGCTGACCTTGAAGGGAGTGTCTGGTAGTTTTAACTCAGCTGGTGCTGAGCTTCACACACTGAATTTACACTTTTAAACTGATCTGCCCTTCAGAGCTCCCAGTTACTGCTGCTCTGTGGTACAGCAAGCACAAAGCCTTGAGGTGGGGAGCTGGGCAGCAGTACTGACCACACAGTGCTTATCTACAGCAGCACCTCACAGCTCTGAATCAAAGGCACCTTCAGGCTGACAGAGCTGGTTACTGGCAAAAAAACAAAGGTACCTCTAAATTCCATTTTCACCAAGAGCGGGAGGGGATTTGGTTTTATTTTATTGTAAAAACCAAGCAGGAAGCAAGCAGCAATTCAGAAGATGGCAATTCTATTTATAACCACTCAGACATCAGTGCTGTATCAACAGCCTCCAGCTCCACCTGCTGCTCCAGCAGGGAGACATCTGGGCAGAGCCTCATGGAGAGCCAGGGTGAAAATCATGAGACCAGCTCCAAGGTCTCAAGCAGCAAAGATGCACAGAGGAGTAAGATGGGCCTGGCTATACAGTCATTTGTTTCCCTGACACTTCTGCAGCTGTTCAGGGAATTGGCAGAAGCCAAGAGAAAGCCAAGACAACAGGTCTGCATCCCATCCCAGGTCTGCATCCCATCCCATCCCAGGGAAATGACACCTGGGACCTGGTTGGTGTTTGGGGAACTGATCAGAGGCAGAGGCAAAAGTGAGATGCACCCACAGCAAGGACAGAAACAAAAAAGGAAGCTAGGAAAAAGGTCCCAGAAGACTCTGGACTGCAGAAAAGATCTTTCCCATCAGTCAGGAGATGGGCTGCAGCTCCACACTGCTGGCAGTCAGAAAATCCATCCCTCCAGATAAAGCCCACAGGCAGCACAACTGCAGAGAGCAGCAGAGGGGCAGGATCACTCAGAGAAGCAGCACAACTTCAGCACTGTCCTTACAGCCCCACCCCAACCCCCTAGAGACAACTCATGTCCTACCTCATAAATCCCAGGAACAGGAGGAGGAGGAGGCTGACAAGCCACCCTGCTGTGGCAAAAGCCTTTGGCATGGTCAGGGCTCCTGTCCCAACGATGAGGTTGAACATGTAAACCAGACCAACCTGAAACCATCCAGAGAATCCAAAATGAGTTTCCAGCTGGGCCAGGGATAGCCAAGGCAGCTCACACACACACACTGATTTAAACAGAGAGTAATCTCTGTGAGGAAGCAGGGTGGGAGCAAACCCATGCTGGAAATAAATGTAGGAAGGGATTGATTTAAAAAAAGCAAACAGAAAAAAAAAACCACACACACACACAAAAAAACCAACAAACCAAAACAAAATACCCATAAAGTGAGCATAAAGGTAACCTGGACAGGAGCTTCCTGACTATAAATTTAGCTGAACTCAAGATCAAAAATTGCACCAAAGTTGTTGTTTGGCTTCTTTATATATAGGTCAGGATCCCTCCAAAGGACAACCAGTAAAGATTTGTGTCCAAGTACATTTTTCTAGGTGTGAAGCAATTCATATCAATAGAGCTAATCCTCAGAGACCCCATGAGCACTCCTGCCCTACATTCACTGACATAAGCAAAGCAAATTCAGCTTTTGATGGGTCTCTCAGAAGGACACAAAATTCAACCACTGCAGCTTGCAGAAGAGTTCTTTTCATTCAGTTGACAGAGCTGTCATTCCCTGAGCACAACTCAAGTGCCCAGGGCCAGGACTCACTCTTCAGTGAAGGACTCTTGAATAAAAACCCTCAAGTGATTCTCTCTGACTTTGGTCAAGCTGACTGAGATGGGAATGGTGCTCCTGTGTTTAGCCTGGCCAGAAATCTTCAGGGAGAGAAGAGAGTCACAGCCTGTGAGGTTAAACTCCAGGAAACCTATGCAACACTAACTTAACAACATAAAAGCAGGTGACACCAATCCTTGAGGGTCTGGACGACCCAGTTACTGGCTTGTTCTCCATTTTCTCACTTGTGACCTATTTCTGCAGTTAATATCCAGTCCTTCTAAATTCAGTCATTAACACAGGGATTGAAGTTTGAAAGCATTTGAATGCCAACACATGAATTTCAGGACTGGTTCTATGTTGAGCAAGTTCAGAAAAAAATAAAATTAAAACCAGCACTTTATAAACATCTATTAAGAGCTGACATTATAAGAACACTTGTGGCTATAAAAACCAGAACTTCCAGTAACACAGGAAAAAAAAAGCAGCAATTGGCCCTGCAGCTTCACAGGACACCACATTACAAGGAAGAAACATCCTCATTACAGTGGTTTGAAACAAATTACTACAACAGCTGCAAAAAGGTAAACTTTAATGTTACATAAATATAAAACAGAGAAGCAAAGTGGGAAAGTTTCCATGGCACAATTTGCTGTGTTTGTGCTGACAATTTGGGCTGAAGAAAATGTTTAGGAGATTGGGTAAAAGGGTGCAAGAACTGGCATGGGAAATGATGCTTTTTTTAACAGTTTTAAACTCTACTTTAAGCAGGCACCATCCCTTCTCATTATATAAAGTGATCTGTGATATCAAAGCCCCAATAACTACAAACACAAAGCATTTTTAAGTAGAGTTTGATATCCACTCTCTCTTGAAACACTGAGGTTATGTCCATGGGGAAGCAGAAAATAAAACACTGAGAGAAGAGGATTTTGAAAAGACTTGTGAGCAAACCCACAGAGAGTGGTACTTACATAGGGAGAATAAAGCTCTCCTGTGTCAGTGATGCCACCAGCCATGGTGAAGACAGTGGAGAAACTCAGAGCAGAGCAAGGATGGGGTTTTGGGAAGGTGTTTGCAGCTTCTTTTTCCCTTAACCTAGGGGAAACATCACAAAGTTGTGTGAATGCTTTTGGAAGGAGGGGAAACTCACAAGTCAGCTTTTACACATCAATCTTCTACACAGACCAAAAGTGGGTTTCAGCAGAACCTTGCACTTTGGACAGACATGGCCCACTCAGCAGAATCCCTTCCTTCAAAACTCTACTGAAAAGTTTTCATTCCTGTTAAACTAGTTTAAAAGTAACCAGAAGGCCCTGCCCTTAACACAGCAAGAGATGACCAAACCTCACCTTCCACAAACAACCAGAGGGGCTGTTTCAGACACCAAAACCTCAAGAGGAAGAATGCCTGCCTTGAGGATGATCTCATACTGCTGCACGTGCCTCCTGCAAGCCAAAGCAGTAAATAATAAAAATAATAATAAAAAAGTCTGCAGCCTCTGCATGATCTCAAACACAGACATGAGCAGATAAATGAAAACACTGGACTGATGAAAGGAATCAAGGCATTCTTGACATGTACCATGGCTTCCAAGCAGAAGTACTGGGGGGATGTCACACTGCCTTAGAAAAACTAAAGGGGGAAGGGTGAACCCAAACCTCCTGAAAGGTTTCAGAGCAAATAAACAATTAACCAGGGCTGAATTGTTTAAGGGCTGTCCCAAATTCCTCACACTTCTACACACACTCCTACTTCACCACCCCAGCTGGGACAAACCAAGCACAAACTTCACAAGCCAGGAGCACCTCTGGGAAACCCAAACGCCTGATGAGCTGACAGAGACACAGCCCAGGGTAGGTGACACAACCCATGGGGCAGCCCTGTTCCTCCCCACACCTCTCTGCCGACCCTCACAGCCCAAACACCCTCCTCGACTCCAGACCCCCAGCCCAACAACCCCCGGGGAGCAGCGGGACGGCGGGCAGGGACACAGACACCGGGGCACGGCCGGGGGAGGCCTGGCCCTGAGGGGCCCTCACCTCAGCCCGGAGGGGGCTCTACCCCACAGTCCCCCAAAGCCTACTGAAGCCCCCGGCCCCGCTGCTTCCCGCCGCCTGCCCGGGTTCCCTCCGCAGCTCGCCCACCCTGCCCTCCCCGGGGAAACTCCCCGAGCCCCTCAGAGCCCCTCAGAGCCCCCTCTGGGCTTTCCCCCCCACCTCCCGCCGGGGCCTTCCCGTTCCCGCTCACCCCCTCCCCAGGCCTTACCCTGACTAAGGGACCCCCTCAGCGGCCTCCCCAGCACTGCTCGGGGCACAACCCCCCTCAGACCCCCCCAGCCCCCCCGCACTGTGCCCCCCACACCCCCTCCCCTCTCCCAGCCCCGCACCCTCACCCGCAGCGCCTCGCGCCGCCGGCCCCGCCCCTTCGAGCGCCGCGGGGCGTGAGGAGGGGGGGAGAGGGCGGGGGTTCTTATAGCGCACGCGCCCCAGCCGGGGGAACCCTTCCGCGCACGTGACCGTCCCCGAGGGCGGGGCCGGGAAAGCGCCGAACGCGATTGGTGGGGAGGAAGGGGCGGGGCGTGGGGTGTGTGCGTGCGCAGGAGGGCGCGGCAGGTAGAGAGTCACGCGCGAGACGGGAGCGCTCAGACCCGCGGAGCTCGATCCCCGCTCAGCCCCGATCCCCGCTCAGCCCCGATCTTCCCTCAGCCCCGGTCCCCGCTCAGCCCCGGTCCCCGCTCAGCCCCGGTCCCCGCTCAGCCTCGGTCCCCGCTCAGCCCCGATCCCCGCTCAGCCCCGATCCCCGCTCAGCCCCGATCCCCCCCCTCAGTCCCGATCCCCCCCTCAGTCCCCGATCCCCCCCTCAGTCCCGATCCCCCCTCAGCCCCGGTCCCCCTCAGTCCCGATCCCCGCTCAGCCCCGATCCCCCCTCAGTCCTGATCCCCACATCGGTGCCGATCCCCCCTCAGCCCCTATTCCGCTCAGCCGTTCAGCCCCGGCCCCCTACCCCCCCCCCCCGATACCCGCTCAGCCCCGCGGGTCCCGATCCCCCCTCAGCCCCAATTCCCCTCTCAGCCCCGCGGGTTCCGATCCCCCCCGGCCCCCCCTCAGCCCCTCACCCCATGGTGTTCCGGAGCAGGATGCCTCCTCCTGTCATGAAGTGTCCCCTGTCAGGACACTCAGTCCCGATCCAACCCTGTCCTGGGTAGGGGGCAGCAGGGGCCCGCGGGGAGGCTGCTGTGTGTGTCCCGGTGTGAGCTGGGTCCTGTCTGCACAGACAGAGGCTGCCACTGGCTCCCGATGGGCTCTGCCAGCCCCTGGCCTCGCTGGAGACACGGAGTGGGGTGCTGTGTGGGGAAACCATGAAGATTAACCAGAACACCGTGCTGCAGGGACAGAGGGTGACCCTGGTGCCATACACTGCTGCACATGTGCCCCGGTACGTGGAGCTCTGCACAGTCTGGTTTCACTTCTCTTTGTAAAAGTGTCCTGTTTGGAAATGCTGCTGGCTTGGGAGCCACGGGGCCCTTTTCCTCCTGGGAGCCACACTGGAAAGAGAACCCATAGGAATGCAATCAGTTTGGCCCTCTGTGCTCCAGCAGCAGAGACCCTTGGCAGGTCTGTGCTCTTTGCCAGCTCTGATGACAAAGAGAACTTCATCTCTGCCACTGTGTGCCCACAGAAGTGGAAATACCTGGCTGTGAGTCTGATGTCTTCTCCTAAAGACAACAGAAGAGCAAAATTTCAACGTGTAGAGCCAGCAGGATGGTTGATAAATGGAAGCAGGCACACAGGGAGTTTGTAATGTGCTGACCTGGGCAGCTGCAGCCTCAGCACGAAGGTGTCAGTGTTAGTCTTATTGTCAGTGTCCAGGAGATGCTGTGTCAGTCTCTGTTGGGATGAAATGCACAGAAACTTGGTACTTTTTAAAACATCAGGTTTGCATCAGGCACTCATCAAACCCCAGGATGGACAAACTCATTAAATTTCCATTGATTCCTGTGTTAGATATGGGGGAGAAGCTCACAGATACCTTGAAGTTGCCAGGGTAGTGCTTCCAGAACTGATTTATCACATCCTGATCCTTCCAGTGCTTGTGGAAATCTGCCTGTGAAGCCTTAGCTCAGGCAGTGATCTGGGTCTGGGTCTCCCTGTCAGGTACCATGAGTGGATGCAGTCAGAGGAGCTGCAGCACCTGACTGCCTCTGAGCCCCTCAGCCTGGAGCAGGAGTACGAGATGCAGCGCAGCTGGCGGGAGGACACAGACAGTGAGTGCCTTCAGCATTTCCCAAGAGGCTGGGAGTGGTGAGCGGGTCCCTGCTGCCCTGTAAAGGCCCCCAGAGGTCCCAGTGACTGGGTGCTACTTCTTGAAGTGGATGGGATGTGAAGCTACAACAATAGCTTCAAACTGGCTTTTTGTTATAGCTGGTTCACAGTGAAGTAGAGAATGCCTGGGGCTGTTGGTGTCCTTTTTATGGAGTTTTTCAAAGATTACAGTGTTTTACTTCCCACAGCATGATGTGCTGACCTGCTCCTGCACAGTCAGCACTCCTCAGCTCTGATCATCATAAAAAGGTGGCAGAGGGGTTGTAATTTTTATTGAGTAATTGAATTACTCTATAATAACCTGATAGAGGGGTGGTGACTGACTTTGTTCCCTGGCTATCCTACAGGTAATGAATCACTGCCCATAAAATCCTGATCGAAACAGTGAGCTGCAGAACACTGAGGCTGAAAAAGACTTCAGTCAGAAGCATTTGTCTTAGCTGGCATTCAAAGCAAAAGTAAAACAGCCCAAGTGAATCACTAGATCTCCTGTGCACCAAATAGTTCTTTGCCCAGGCTTGCAACTGAGTGAGACAAGGCAGAGAGACTTCACTCATAGGATGAAAGTTTTCATCCTCCTTAAATAATCTGTTTCATGTCTTGGTGGCTGCATTACCCTCACTCCAGGTTTCCCAAAATATTTCTTCTGTTTCCAAGGATGGGAGCAGGCACTCTTGGCGTGGGAAGCCCAATTATTAGCTCTTCCTTGGCTGTTAACAATGTGGGAACTGTTGTTCCTCTGTCCATGGCATGCCTCTAATGTCACCCTTCAGTAATTCATGAATAATTCCCATGGCAATGCTGCTGCTTTTGTTCTCCCCAGAGTGCACCTTCATCGTGCTGGATGCAGAGCGGTGGCATGGGCAGACGTGTGGGGATGAGCACTGCATGGTGGGAGATGTGAACCTCTTCCTCACTGACACAGAGGATCCAACCTTGGGAGAGATTGAAATTATGATTGCAGGTCAGGTTCTGCTTCCTACCTTGTGCCTCTGTCACTGTGGCTGAGGCCAGCTGCAGGCAGGTGTTTTGTTCAGCAGCTTTTTATTCTCGTTGCTTTACCACAGCTGCCCAGCCCTGGTCAGCATCCTTTTGTCTCTTCTGAGGTGCCTGGTGTGGCTGATTTGTCCCTTGTGATGCTGACTTTTGTGGCTGTCTCTTTCAGAGCCCAGCTACCGAGGCAGAGGGTTTGGGAAGGAGGCAACTCTCATGATGATGTCCTATGGTAAGGGTGGCTCAACACATGGGAACAGTGGGGATGTAATCTAGAAGCAGATATTCCCAGTGATACAAACAGGGCAGTAAGGGACACATCTGCCCCACAAACTGGAGTCCTCTGCCTTCCTAGGTGTGGCAGCCAAGCAGGTGTGAGAAACACTTCTCTTTCTGATTCCTTTTGCAGGAGTGAAAAAGCTGGGGATCACTAAGTTTGAGGCAAAGATTGGTCAGGAAAACGAAGCCAGTATCTGCATGTTCAAAAAGCTTCATTTTAAGGAGGTGCAGTAACAACCCCTCTTCTTCATAGGGAAGACATGAGCAGTGTGTGCCCCAAGACAGGGACTGAGCTGTTTTTCCTCTGTACACCACAGGTTGCTGTGAACAACGTTTTCCAAGAGGTGACACTGAGGCTGGATGTCAGTGACCAGGAGAAACAGTGGCTCCTGGAGCAGACAAAGCACGTGGAGGAGAAGAGTTACCTTGAAGTGAAGCTGCCAGCTGGGGCGCTGGAGACCTGACAGACACATCCAGACACAGCCCTGGTTTTCTGGGTGTGGAGGACACCACTGAGTCAGCAATGAGCTTGGCTCTTCTCATCTGTCTCCTTTGGTTACTCTGTCATTGTGTCAACTTTACACCTTGTTGCAGCAGCCAGGAATACTGCCTGAAATTTGTACCTGGAGAAGAGCCACTAATAATTCACAGGCTTGACTAGGAATCACTGTAACTGTGACATGCTGTTCCAGCAGAGCTTAAAATCATCAGCAGTTGATCCTGATGCTGCCACTTTCTGGACAAGGAGCACCCACAGTTCCTTCTTCCCCTGCCTTAGAGCCGGATTCATCAGTTCTACAGAGCCAGTTCTCAGCATGCTCGTGGCTTAGGATGTTTTCTCTTGAATAAAAAACTTGGCCAAGATTTGAGGTACCTGAGCACAATCTGTGAGCAGCAGGGCTTAGCTTTGGCTGGCTTTGGCAGCTGAAAGGCTGGTTAGAAGCTGTGAAGGGCAGCGAGGGCCCTTTTGAACCCTGTTTTCTGGGGTGTGGTGGGTTGCAGGGGGGGCACTGCTGGGTCCTGGAAGAGAGAGGCAGAGGTGTGGGTGAGCACAGCCAGAGGAGACGTGAACAGGGTGAAAATGATTGCACCCAGACCAGAGCAAAACCTGGCTGGGGGGCAGGGGAGCAGCAGCTGCAGGAGGGTCACAACCCCCTGAGTTTCAGGGCTGTGCTTTGGACCAGGAGACCTCAGTGAAGGGACACTGCACCTCGTTGTACCGGGAAAACACAACCGAAAGGGGACAGACCTGAGCCCCTCTTCTTCAAGGAGCTCAGGATTTAGGCAGAAGCCAAAGAGCCACCGCTGCGATGTGCTCGAGATCTGCTGCTGAAGAAGAGGCAATGCCTGACTCCCCCTGGACAGAGATATTAATGCAGCTCTTCAGCCTTACCTTCTCTGCCCCGCACTCTCCACAGGAGGGAAGTTTGCTAAGAGGAGAGGACAGAAGGTGAGGATAACCGAGGCTCCTGCCTGTTTTCCCGCTGTAATAGCAGCCGTAATGGCCAATTCCAGACCAGAAATTATTTGTTCCAATTAGAAAGCAGCAGGTAAACAGCTTTCAGATTTGCCCAGGGGTGTTTTTGTCTGAAATTGGTAGACTGTGGAATTTTTAGTGCCTGTATTTTTAGGGCCTGGAGGTTTTAATTTTCCAATTTTAGTTCAATTAAAATACATCATTCCTGTGACTGATATTAAAACCGAGTGTGGGAACAGTGTATCACAGCCTTTTAAACAACAAGTATTTAGTGTGGATTTAGTTGTAGCAAAAGCTTTGTGGGGTAATAAAGTGAAGAGCAGCTCTGCTTCCAGCTGGGATTACCATGACGAGGGCCACTAATCCTTGTGCTCTTCGTCACCTGCTCCAGGCACAAATGGATTCTGTCCCCCAGAACAAGATTTGCAGAACCTGCAGGGTGAACTGCAGGCTCCATGCTCCTTCTCTGAAGCCTTTCACCCCTCAGCCAGAGGAGCAAGGTCAGACTGGCAGGGAACACGTAGCTGGAGGTGGGATTTGCCCCACTAAAAAGTCACCAAGGTGGGGAAAATCCTTTCTTTTAACCTCTGCTGCCAGGGTCGATGGGGGCACAGTGCTGCCCTCTCTGGCCCTGTCCTGGCTCCCTCTGCCCTGCTGGTTGCTGTGGAGCCACCGAGCTCCCTGCTTGGCATCCCAGGTCCCAGCAAGGCCAGCACGATCCCCTCCACGGGCGGCTGGGAAAAGCCCTCCCCCTGGCAACTTGAAACAAAGTTGGGTCTGTCCCAGACCCACAGTCTCCCCACTGGGCTACGGGGGTGTCCCAGCAGGGATCAGCCAGAGGGAATCAGTCCCCAGGATGCCCTGATCAGGAAAAGAGACAAAAAATGCTCCCAGGACCCCAAAATGCTCCCACTCCTGCCCCACATAAGCAACCCCATCACATAGCACTGCACCCCATCACAGGCAGGGACACCCTGCTTGTCCCGAGGGGTCTTGGGGGGGTGAGGTAGAAGGAGGGGACAAGGACTCCAGGTTTAGGCTGCCCCCAGCAGAGCTGCTGCACTCCAGCCAGACCAGCAGACACAGATTAGAGCCTCACATCCCCCCCCCCTCGCCCCCTGCACTTCCCAGGGGATTAAAGCCATTTAATCACCCCGAGGCATTAACCCACAATGGGACCAGCTCCTCCCTCCCCCATTCCCCCAGCCTGGCCCCACTGGGTGCCAGGGGGCACCCAAATCAGCCCCAGTGTCCCCCAACATCAAGAGCATTACCTGGTTCTTTCCCCAGCCCTGGCAGCACGGGGAGCCCCCAGTGAGCCCCTGCACATCCTGGAGCTTGGAAGGATTTAGGCTTAAACCGGACGTGTGAAGTCAGGAAGGTTTATTCCAGTAAACAGAATTTCTCTTGAGCTGGACAAGTACGAACAACACCCGATCACAAAACACAGAAACAACACATCCACAGGAAGAATTTCCACAAAATACATGTTTTTCTTTTTAAAAAACAAAAAAAAAAAAAAAACAAAAAAACAAAAAAAGCCAGTGTGATTGGAAAACTCTTATCTTGGAAAAAAAAAAAAAGTCTATTGAGAAACCTTTTAAATTAAACAGTGTTGGATTCAAACCCTGATCAGCTCTGTCTGCAGGAGTGAGCTGGAGCAAAGGAGATAATTATTGCTGGCTCCAGACACCCTCTCCTCTCCCAGAGTATTCCCAGGGGTGAGTTGCTGGGGGTTGCCCACTGTGCCAGGCACTCATGTGGCTTCTCACACCCACTGGGACCCGAGGGGCAAGGGGACAGGGCCATTGTGGACGGAGTTTGCCAAGTGGGGTCAAACACCCCAGGGAGGAATCACTGTGGTCAGTGGCCAGGCAGGTGGGGCTTGCTAAAAGTCACTAAAAGCCTCATATTTTGCAGTTAGAGGGCAGTTTGGGAAAGAGGGCTCAAATGGAGATGGAGTTTGGGGTGAAGGAAGAACCAAGGAGCAGAAGGGATCAGAAGTTTTGGCCACCAGACCACTCCAAATCCTCCTAAACCCCTGCTTGTTCCTATCAGGGTGTACACGGCTCCAAGGTGGAGCTGCAGGAGCACCCCAGGAATGGTTTCACAGAGAGGGGCAGTCCCCCAGCACCCACCCAGCTCTCTCCAGCCTAAAACCACCACCCAGGCACCAGCTGTGGTGATGCTCACTGACCACCCTTGGGTCAGGGTGGTGGGGAGTGGCCTCATATCCCCACCAGGAGCCTGTGATGGAGAGGATGGGGATGCAGGAGAGGTGGGTGCAAGGCTAGGGGGGGTCAGTGGACCCTGGCCCTCCACCCTGGGTCCTTCACAGGTTGCTGAACAGTTCGTTTTTCTTGCTCCAGTCCATCTGGGGTGCTCGCTTGCTGGTGCGCTTCTGGTGTGCCCGCTCCTTGGCCACTGCCAGGGGGATGTCAAGGTCCAGGAGGGAGCTGGATGCTGAATGGTGCTTGTCACTCTCCTGTGCATCAGGCTGGAGGGGGCAAGAGGCTGTGTCAGCTCCTCTGTGACCCCCCAGGACAACCCCTGTGGTCAGCCCAGACCCCATTCTCCAGCCACCACCTCTCCCTGACACCCCCAGCCCTACCTCGCTGTGGCTCTCGCTGGAAACAGGGGACACGGCCACTGGCACAGGGCTGGATGGGCTCTCAGACACAGAGTTGGACCTCAGCTCTCCACCATTTTCCTTGGGGGTGGGGGAACAGAGAGTGAGTATGAGTGGGGCAGCTGCAGCCTGTGGGTTTGGGAACAGCCTGCAGAGTTGTGATTCCTGCTCAGGGGGCCACAAAATTCATCCTCCCCACACGTAATCCCCTGCAAGCTCCAGGCTCATAAATACCTCCAGTGCTGCCCATCCGGAGCAGGGAAGGATTAAACCCCAGCCTGACTGCCCCAGCTTTAGAGGGAAAAGGAGGAGGAGGAAGGTGGCTGCAGGGCTGGATCCCAGCAGCAGAACAACCAGCCCGGCTGTATGCTGAGGATGGAGGAGCAGGAAGGCATTGCAGCCACTTCCATGGCACTCTGCCCCACAGGCAAACTCCTTCCTGGGAAACACCAGCTCTTGGTCCCCTTTCTGGTGGCACCTCCTCTGGTGTGACAGCCTGGCAGCATCCCCAATGACATCATGGGCAAAGGGACACCTGAACAAGCAGGGTGTGTGTCCAGAGATGGGCACAGAGGGATTACAACCCAGCAGAAGCTCTCTTACCTTCTCAAGATCTCCATTGGCAATGGGTTCTGGCAAGGGACCTGCAGGGTGAAGGCACAGGTGCTGGGTGAGTTCAGGTTTTTTGTCCCCTCACCAGTAGGCACAGCAGTGCCCAGCAAAGGCTCACCCAGTACTACCCAGGGGCTGGCTGGATCCCACATTTTTAACCCACCCCTCACAGCCATCCCCACAGCCCAGGGAGATGCTGGCAGGCACCAGGTACATTCCCATGATGACAGCCATGACACAGAGCCCAGTGAGACACCCCCCCCAATCTTCCTGGGGACCACTGTGACACCAGTGATGGGGTCATGGCCGAGCCAAGGCTGTGGAGGAGAGCAAAGGGCAGGTGCTGCCTGTTCACTCCCCGAGCCATAAACCCTGCCAAAGTGCAACCTGGGCCATAAACCTGCCTCAGCCCCTCCCCAACCCAGCAGGGAGATGCCAAAGCCAAGTGACCTTGCTTGGCTCTGGGGTGATGAAACTCCACCTCCTCCCAGGGCTCAGGGACACCCGCAGGTTTGGTGACAAGGTGACCCAGAGGTGACAACTCCCTCCCCTCCCTGCAGCAGAGCCCCCAGCCCACCTGTCAGGTGCTCCTCTGAGGGCACCACTTTGCACTTCTTGAAGAACTCATCTGTCAGGACATCCACCACCAGCAGCGTGGTCTCGTCACCGCCTGCCTTGATGGCTGCCACCACATCAGCGTGCTGCTTGCCCTCCATGCACACCCCATTGACCTGTGGGCATGGCACCGTGTCACTGCTGGGTGACCTGCTGGGGCCAGGGGACATCTGTCCCTCCGGAGCTCCATGGAAGGTTCAGGTACCAGTTCCAGTACCATGGAAGGTTCAGGTACCAGTCACAGCCCCAGTACGGCCACCCCACAGGCCCTGCAGGTACCTGCAGCCTCGCAGGGATTAGCAGTGAAGCAAACAAAACCTCATTAAAAGCAGATTTTCCTCTGAGTGATTAGCACAGGATCGCATGGACAAAGCTGTCAGGGAGCAGCTGGTGGGGCAGGGTCCTGGGGCTGGCAGGAGATGGGCACAAAGCCCTCGTGCCATGGCATGGACCCCGGAGAGCCTGTAGTTTATTCCCAGAAAAGGTGGCAGCACCATCCCCTGATGAGCGTGGGGCAGGGTTAATGTTAGGTTAGGGTCTGGTCCTTGCCCTCATCTTGCTTGGCACAAACCCTGTCCCCATCCCCACCCCAGTCACGGCCAGCAGCAAAGCTTGGGGCCACCATGCACCTTGTCCTCAGCCTGCCCCACCCCAGGGACACTCCTGCTCCAAGCAGGGGACAGCACATCCCACAGACAGCTCATTAGTGCTCAGCAGTGCTTCTGCCACCCCCCCCACCACCTGGCTGCACCCCTGGGAGGGGACCAGGCTGGCATGGGTTGGGAGACACCGGGGTTGGAGACACCACCACACATCACACACATCTCTGGGATGCCAGGGAGCACTGAGAGACCCCTACCCCTGTCCCCCAGCACACCTGGATGATGCGGTCCTGGGGGGCCAGCCCTGCTGCCTCAGCTGGTGACTCAGGGTCGATGGCGCGCACGTACTGCCCCGGGCGGCTCTTGTCACTGTGCAGGTTGAAGCCGTAGCCATTGGGCCCCTTCTTCATGTGGCACAGCCGAGGTCGCAGCTCCTCCTGCAACAGGGACAGCCTGTGGGAAAGCTGCTCCTGACACCCCCCCAGCACCCAGAGACCACCAGGCACCTGCTTGGGTAGCAGGGACATTGGGTGGCCACCTGCACCCATGGACACCTCCATTTTGGGACACCAGGTGCTGAAACATGCCGTGACCTCAGGTTCTAGTTAATTAATTAGATGCAGGGCACACTAATTGCAGCGAAACGTAAAGGAAACATGTTATTAGGAGTGTCCCCAGACCACGTTCTTCCTTTTGGGATCAGGGCTGCAACTGCCACGTGAAGGTGGAGGAGGAAACAGCCCAGGCTGGCTGGGAAGTATCCCCTTCCCACCCTGTCCGATCCAACCCCACCCCATCCCATCCCATTCAACCCCACCTCATCCCATCCTACCCCACCCAGGAAGACTTTGCCAAGAGGAGCCAAGGGTGCAGATCTCCTCCAGCCCCCCCTCCATGGCAAATCCAGTGGTGGGACCAGTGGGACCTCCCCTAGCTGGTGCTGGCAGGGAGGGGCATAAGGAGCTCCAGCATGGAACAGCTCCAATTCACACCCCAACATGACCTTCTGTGATTGCAAAACAGAGAAACCAGCTTGACCAGGGCAGCAAGATGTGGGATATCCACCTCTCCAGGAGGAAACACCCAGCTCATCTGTACCCAGTTTCACCCTGACATGTGGATCCACCAGCAACCAGAGCTGGGGCAGCCCTGCTCCCACGAGCCTGTTAACAGCACAGTTCCCCACAGGGCAGCAGTGAAGGAAGCAAGAGCATCCCAGGAGTCTGGCAAACAGGAGATGCCTTTGTTTGCCCAGGATGGAGCAGGATTCCTGAGGAGCATCAGAGGAACCAAGGGACATGGATCAGCTGCCTGCCTGCAGCATGGTCAGGAGAACTGCTCTGACCCCAGCACCCAAACACCATGTCTATCTATTTTTATATAAAATGGTTTAACCCCCTGACCACCAGCTCCTGGGCTTTGGTAGGACTCTCCCAGCAGCAAATCTGTGCTTGAGCTCCTGTAGTATTCCTCACCAGGGGGGTTAATATTTACTATTTTTTCTGAGCTTGTTTGTTCTCCTTTGGTACCCATAGCACTGCTGGGGACCCACACTGCAAGAATTTCCCCAACCACACCCACACTTGTGCTGCTCTTCAGTCCCCTGGACAGCAATGTTCCCTTCTCACCAGGAAAAACCCTTGCCTCTTGCAAGGAAACCCTAACCCTGGGGTGCTGGCACCACTGCAGTGGCACGTTCTGCATGGACCAGGGTGACACATTTGCTATCACTGAGCCTGATGCTGTGATAAAACCCCATTCTCTTGCACAACAGCTTCCTGCGAGGTCAAGGCTGGTGCAGCCCCAGCACTGCTTGCCAACACCCCAGGGAAGGAGGCACGGGCCAGCACCCAACTGGCTCTGCCAGGGAGCAAAGGTGAGGCCGGGACACACCAGTGATGGCAGTGACACAGGACCCACTCCACCTGCACCCTGAAGAGTTGGTGAAGGCTCCTCTGCAGACCAACAGTGGGCTCCCTGGCTGTGTGGAGGAATGGGACACTGTGGTTCCACCCATGGTCATCCAAGGATGGAATCACACCAAGGCTCTGCGCTGGTCCCTGTGCCCGGGGGGCAGCAGGTTCATGGGGTGCCCAGGGTGCTGTGCCTGCACCCTCCACCCAGGCAGCAATCTCCAGCAAGGGGGAAACAGAGGAGACCCAAAGCAAGACCCAAAAGCAGGAGCTGCTGGAGCTTGGAGGAAGGCAGCACCTCCCCAGGTCCCTGCCCTGGGCCAGGGAGGGGGTTTGGTTTCTGTGAGCTCCCGGTGCCCTTGGCAGCACCACGGGGTTGCTCCACACCGATAGCTCCAGACAAAGCCACGGGGAGCACCCGGCAAGCGGCGCTGGCAGCGCTCCCGGGACAGGAAGAGGAGGAGGAGGAGGGAGGACTTCACTCCAACACCAACACAGCCCCATCAGCAGGGCTCTCTCTGGACCATGAATCTGGGGGGTTGCAGAGAGGTTTGATAGCCCTGCAGGGTGGACAAGTGCCTCGGGGCAGGTCACAGCAGTGAAGGAGGCTCCAAGGCGAAGGTGGAAGCCCCAGGTGCAAGGGCAGCCGGGATGAGCCCACAACCTGACCCCACAACATCCCCCCCACCAGCAGCTGGCAACTCCTCCAGCCCTGCTGGCCAGGCCACCTCCACCCTCCCCAAATTCCCTGTGTCAGGAGAAACCCTGCAGGCAGCCACCATTCTACCTCCCAGAGAAAAAAAAAATATATAAATGCCTTTGATGCTCCAGCAGCCACATCCTGCAGGAGAAACACCCAGCTCCAAAGTCCCCCTGGCCAGAAGGGACCAGAGGTGAGAAGGGTTGAGGTTAACACCCAGGATGTGGTTAAAAGCCCCACGGCTGCAGGCCAGGAGCAGAATAGCAGGAGAACGGAAATGCTCCTAATTTCTATAAGCTTTTGCATCCTCTCCTCCAATGCCAGCAGCCCTCCCACCGTGCTGGAGCAGGGATTAGCAGCCAGAACCTCGTTAGGAGCAATTACAGCCTCCAGAGGGGAGGGCAGTGGGGGAAGCTGCACTTGGTCCCCAGCACAGGCATCAAGTGCTCTCCTTCTCCTCTGCACCCAGGGGTAACAGAGGGATATCTGCCCACTGAGATGCTCACTTGGGCTGGGGACATCACACCATTGCATTCCACCCTGAAACAGGATTTGGGGCATCTCCAGACTGTTCCCCTCCAGGAGTATTGTTGGACCATCCCTCCTCAGCACCTTCAGCCACCCAGCAGGTCCAGCAGCCCCGGGGACACAGGGACCCCAACTGCACTGTGTGCCAGGACCTGCTCCCAGCCCCCGGCAACAGCAGTTTCAGGGCAGCTTTTGAAGCCACAAGTTCTAGGAAACTCCCTGCAGCTCTACAAGCAGCAACAAGCCCAACAGCAGCAGCAATCCCTGTTGCTCAAAGAGAAACACGACGGCTCTGAGGACACCCAGGCCAGCAAATTCACACGGGTCCCGAAATCTGGCTCACACATTTGGGCTTCATACAAAGGGGATGCAAAGCAGCCTCCTTGCAGCATCCCTGTCACGTCCCGTTTGCCTGGAGCTGCTTTTCATGCAGCTGTCTTGAGAGGAAATTTAATTCATTTCCTAATTAGACACTAGCTCCCCCCAGTGCTATGCTCCCAAATGGGGGGAGGATCTGCTCCCTGTTGTACTCCAAAACCCAGTCCTTGAGGCTCACTCGGGTTTTATGAGGAGGGGTGAGCTTTGCTGGCAGGGAGGGCTCTAATTTAACATTAAATTTGCAAGAGGGAAGCCCAGGGCTTGTAGGAATAACCTTGCCCTGGTAAAAACAGCCACAGATGGTGCCAGGGTGTGGGATGGCTGCCACTGCTGCCCCACAAACGCTCTGTGGTTTGCACCAAAACTTTCTCAAGACACTCCCCAGCAGCTGAAGCCTCCGGAAACAAAGGCAGGAGGAGAACAAAGTGCCAGGGCTCCCTGCTGAGCTCTGGGGACTGTCCCCACAGCACGGGGCCCCCGGAAGCAGAGTGGCCCCCGGGTGTCAGACTGTCACCTCGCTGGCTCGGCGTGGCACAAGAGGGGTGAGGGGCTCAGCTCCTCAGCTGCCTCCAGGGAGGCTCAAAAGCTTCGCCCCAGCATCAGGAGGATTTGAACATCCAGGATTTCACAGGAAAAAAAAGGAAGCCCTTGACAAACCCCCCCAAACTGCCTCAGCCCATGCCCAGCACTGGGAACTGGAGGAGTGGTCTAAGTCCCCCCAGTACAGGGGGGTCCCAGCTCTGCAGGACCCAGCAGGTTTTGGAGAGAGGCTGAATCCTGCTCCAAGGTGGGAGATGACAAACCCTGGGCAGGGTATGGGTGCTGCTGGCCAGCTCTCCCAGCAGCAAGTGTCTCCAGGCTGGTTAAGCAAATAAAGGCAAGTCCAGCCCAATAAAACAAACAGGACTCGGACAAATGCAAACCTCCTGCTCCCCACTGCAGAGATCCCAGGGGAATCCCACCAGCCCATAGGGCTGGAATAGGGGGGGATGGGGCAGCAGGCATCGGCTGCCCGCCAGCAGCCAGAGAACAGGCACACCAGTGTGTTCCCAGCTTGCCAGAAATCCCTTTCTGCCCGCTCCGGCTTGGCTCGGCATCCCGCCCGGCATCTTCCCACCCTCCTCAGTGGGTGCCCAGCTGGGGTGATGTCTCCAAACCCACTCGCTTTTGCTCTTCTGCCCCGAGCACCGGGCCCTGTGCCCAGCCACAAGATTTTCTGCTACCTGTTGAGAAACCATCTGGGGCTGTGCAACAATGTCACCTGGGGTCACCCACTTCCTGCTCCTGAGCAGAGAAACCATCTGTGGCAACTGTGCAAGCTGCATCCAGAGTGTCACCCCCAAACCTGTGAGGCATCTCCAGCCAGGGCTGCACCCCCAGCTCTCTGCATTGCTCTGGCTGGAACAGCCTCCAGGAGCAGGCAGTTACCCTGTGGCATGTTGGGATCCTGTCCCCCTTGGTGACATCCTCAGCCCCCCAGGCCTGGCAAGGGTCTTACCTGAGCTGCATTACCTACATCTCTTATTTTTCCCAGCCAACAGAGAGATTTCCAAGTGGAAAGCAAAGCACAGACTGTCTCACTGGTCCTGTGACACAGGGAAGGACACACACCACAGCCCTAAGCAGGGAATGACCCAAGGGATCAGGGATGCCATAGGGGACAACAAACAAGCAGGACAGTGACAGGGGTAGAACTGAGCTGAACAGGAGGTGTGGGAGTGGGACTTTGGCCAGGCAGGGATGAGACCACTGCCCCAGTAGGGGACAACGAGTAGCCAGCACAGGGCTAAAGTCCAACAGGAGACACAACTAATAAAAACTCCTCATCCTCAGCAAAACCCCGTGTGACACAGCTCAGTGAGGCACCAAAGTCCACCCGGGGCTCAGCATCAGCACTGGGAAGGCCCCGCAGAACAAACCCTTCCCCAGGAGCTGAGGCTCAAGCCAGTCCCACCAGTCTCCACCCCAGCTGGGCTTTGAGAGCAGGTCACAGGAGCTCCCCAGAAGGTTCCCCACCCCAGGGAACACCAGGAACCTGCTTCCCGGGAAAACCATCCACATCTCTGTTGTAACAACAAACAAACGTTTTACTGGGTAAATGAAAAAGAGTATTCTCTCTGGCAGCCTGGTCTCCTAGGAACAGCTCCAGCCAGGAAAGGTCAACTCTTTCTCAATTCCTCACCTTTCCACATCGCTTTGTTTGTGCAACCGCTGACTCCCACGCGGCCGAAATTCCTGAATTGGTGTCTGTATGCAAGGACAGACGGACGGGATCCGTCCCCTGAGCCAGGAAAGGGCTCTGCCACCTCCACCCCACAGCGGAGACCAGACATGCTAAGTGCATGAGTGACTGCCACCGACGCCTGTAGTCACAGGTCCCCAAAAAAACACCCTCTGCCTTGTACTCTGGCGCTGCTCCGTGCCTGTGCATTAACCCGCTCACCTGCACGTCGCAGCTCGCCAGCCCTTTCACTCCCTGGTGCTTTTCTCACCCCGCTTTACCAGCCCTGCAGCACAAGGAGGGGCCGAAGGGTTCATGGGCATGATGGGCTGCCCAGTTACGGGTCCAAACAGCCCCGTGCAGCCGCCTGCCCCTACTCGCCATCCAGCACGGCTGCTGGGGAAAAAAGTTAAGAAAAAACCACCCAAAAAAACCCCCAAAGCCCCTCAAACCCAAATAGAATAAAAAAAGACAAGCAGCAGGGCGCGGCGGGGCCCAGTGCTCCTGGGGAGCGGTGTTTAAAACAAAGCGAAAAAGAAAAACGAGAACGAAATCGCACAGGGCACCCGGGGACACACAGCGGCTGATGCGCCCGCTCGCACGGCTGGAAGGACCGGAGCGGTCCCCGGAGGTTCTGACCCCATCTCGGACACCATCATTTCTTAAAAATCACTTTTCATCGCCCGAGAACCCCCTCGATCCCGTGTCCCATCCCCCGCCCCCGGACGCCCATTTACCCGCTGGCCGCCGCTGGGCTCCCGCGCCACGGCAGGTTCCGCCGGCTCTGGGACCGCGGGGGGCTCGGTACTCGCCCCTCCCCGCTTCTGCAGCTGCTCGTCGGCCACCGGGTCCACGACGAGGAGACTGACGGCCCCGGCGGCGGCGCGGATGCGCTCCACCACCTGCTGGTGGCTCTCCCGCTCCACGTTCTCGCCGTCCACCTCCACCAGCCGGTCGCCGGCCCGCAGCCCTGAGCGCTCGGCCGGAGAGCCAGCCTCTACCAGCCGGATGAACTGGCCCGGTTTGCCCTTCTCGCCGTGCAGGTGGAAGCCGTAGCCATCCGGTCCCCGCTCCAGGCGGCAGAGCCGCGCCGCGGGGCCCGCGCTGCTGCTCATGGCGGCCGCGGGACGTCCCCCGCCGACCGCACCGAAGCCTCTGAGGTACCGGCCCCCGCCCGCCCTTCTTATACTGGTGGGCGGGGCGCGGGGCATGAGGCAGCCAATCAGAGGGAGGGGCGGGACGACGCTGACCAAAGAAGGTTCGTTGATGGGTGTGGTTATTCAAATAAGGATGCATTGTGGGTGGGGTTATGTAAATGAGCTCCCGCCTCAGGGTCGCCCTGGGCTCGATGCCTCTGGGTCTCGGTGCTCGCCCGGCCGCTCCCCGTGGGGCTGACAGCTCCCCCCGGGCCTCCTCCGTCTCCCCCATCCCTCCCTGCCTCCGGTCTGTCTCCCCCGGGTCACCGTTGCCAGCCCCGGCGGTGGTTGGGGATCCGTGGGGTGTTTCCCGCTTTAACCGCTTCTCCCGGGCACCTTCTGGGTCTCCCTCGGAGCTCACACTCCCTGTGGCTTCACCCCTTGAACGGCCCGGGGACTGCTCCGCAACGCAGGGTTGTAGGGATGTTCGGATCCTCAAAAGCGAAATTAAAACCCTCAAATGAAACTGCGTGGAAAAGCGGCAGGGGAGGCCGCGCTGGCCGGTAACCGGCGGAATGGGAGAACAGCCCCGCTCCCCCGAGCAGCCCCCGGCCCCTGCTCAGCACCCTGGAGCGGAGGGAGTGAGGATGGGGACACAGGGGAAACCCGGGGGATTTGCTCTGCCCCGGCCCCGCAGTGCCCTGCTCCCTGCTGGGGAAGTGGCTGCGGGGGGTGATGAGGGTGCGAGATCCCGGGTCAGGCAGGGCAGAGCGAGGTGACAGCCAGCCCGGGGTGCTGTGCAGAACTGGCCCCTGACCCCCGGGATCGTCCTGGGGAGGGTGGCTTGGAGATACCCTCAGTGTCTCCCCTTCCAGGCTTCGGGCCCTGGTTGATGTTCAGGCTGTCCAGAGGTCCCCTGGGCAGCTGGGATGGTGAGCGAGGGGGTGACAGCAGCAGAACACTGTAAGACACATCCCTCTTGGGTAGCTCTGCACCAAACCCCTCCCACGGGGACCCCACCAGCCGAAAGAACCCCCCCGGTGTGCTTGGGGGGTGGCCACATTCCGGCTCCTCGGGGCTGATCTGGGTGTGACCAGTGGCTCATTTGTTTCCTCCACTCGGCTGAGCAATCATCAGCGGCCGCTCAGCCCTGAGAAAGGCGGCGGGGAGGAATCCCACGGCAAATGCCTGGGGAGAAGAAAACCAGGACAAGTGTCAGGGTACGGTCCCAGAACAACCGTGGCAGCAGCAGGAGGGGGTCCATTGCCTACAGCACCGATTTGGCACAGCCCTCCCCTTAGCAAAGGATTAGTGAGCAGCACAGCCCCACGAGTGTGAGTGTTTTGGGGGGTGATGGAAAGAGGGGAACACATTTTGGGAGCGCTACCCCAAGTCAGGAATTAAAACCATCTTCAAGAGGGCTGGTTTGAGCACGCGACCGTGATAAGAAGGAAAGACAACAGCACAGGAAACAGCTGGAGCTGTTATTGGGTCCGGCAGAACCCGTGGGCTGGCAGGGTGCAGGGAGTACCATGACAGCCCAGCTGCCTCCTCCTGCCCGGGCCCTTGGCGACTCAGCCTGACGTGAAGAGACCCCAGGCTGGAGGGGGGGAAAGCAGAAAAGAGCCAACGTCTGTTTGTGTTGAAGCCATCCAGCATTTTTTGCAGACATCAGCCAAGCGGCAGCAGCGATGCCATTGGTGGGAAGACAGAGTTATTTGGGGAATGCTGGACTCCGCACCATGAGAACAGCAGGGGAGGAGGTTGGTTTTAATTTAACAGGCCATGTTTACACTTCCCCTCTCACCTTTGGACTGTCTGAAATGTGCAACGAAAAGGCTCAGTGGGGAGGAAGGGGCTGTGGGTGCTTCCCCCTCCCCAAGGCTGCTCCCAGACCCCCCCTCCAGCCCCAATGCTCTGCAGCACTTGGGTGCAGCAGCCTCCCACGTCGCTGACTTGGGGCAGGGATTTCTCACGCAATAAAAAAAACAAACAGGCAGATGCAAAGCCTCCATAAATACCCAGCTTTAATCTGTAAACTTGCAAAGAGGGACCCAGGAGTAGAGCAGAGACAAAGGAGGCCCCAAAGCTGATGAGAGGCAATCAGCTTGGGTACAGGGCTGGGGAAGGTGCTAGAGGGGATGGATGTGCTGGACAGACCCTGAATCCTATGTGCAACAGTGCCATGCCCTCTGTATCCTCTCTTCAGCTAAATAACCAAATATTCACTGTCCCACCACCCTGGGAAGCACTTGAGGGAACTGGAGGGGTCACAGGGCCAGGCTGAGCACCAGGATGTGCAGGAACATGGGACCTGCTGGTGACCAAAGTAGCAGCCCTTGCTGGCTGAAGCATCTCAGGCATCTGCTCCCCAGAGAGTGGGTTTCAGCAGTGATTTGCCAGTGGCAGGAAGGACCAGTGGCATTATATATGCAGTGGTGCCAGAGAAATCCAGCATGCCCTGGCACCCAGCTGCTGCTCCAGGCCACTGTGGGCATCTCCTCCTCAACAGCTTCAGCTTGCATTTTGTCTGGAGGGATTGAAAAGAAAAAGGCTTTTCTCATAAAAAAAAAAAAAAAAAAAGGTCTCTTAATTCCTGTGGCTAGAAGAGGGGGGAAATGAGGGGGTTTTCACATTTCTATGTGTACTAGAAGTGCCCCAAGCACAGCTTGGGTGCTCCCAGGGGAGTTGTATTTCTCACAGCAGCTCAGGAGCAGGGAGCTGGCTTGGCCAGGCACTTCCCAAGCCCAGGCTTGGATACAATGGGGACATCAGTGCCCTCATGGTGGCAGAAGGATAAAAGCCAAGAGCAGCAACTGCAGCAGTGAAGAGCCACGGCTGAGTGTGGGGCAGCCCCAGGAGGAAGAGATGAGGCTCCTTGGAGGGAAAGCAGAGCCCAGAATCCCCAGGGAGTGCAGTGCTGAAAGCAGGGATGGCTGCAGGGGAGGGCCAGGGCTGTGGGGGACCTGGCTGTGGCCTCTCCAGGGGTCTCTTGGCAGGGCACGGGGCCACATCCTGCAGTGTGCTCAGGTCTGGAGGCATCACCAGGGCTTGCTGGCCAGGCTGGCAGGCATCACACCACCATTCTTCCTCCCGTGGCACCTGGTGAGCTCCAGACAGGGCTCTGCAGGGCAGCAGGATTCAGCCCCTGGATCCTGGAGTCAGGATGATCCCTCTCCTCGTGCACGTGTCTCTCCCCATCCACGCCTGGCTTGGCAGAGCCCGGGTTCCTCGGGTGCTCGAGGGCAGGATTGGGCCCCTACCCTGCCTCCCACCTTCCTGCACCCCTGGGGCTGCTGGCTCCTCCTGGCTGCTCTCAGGAGAAGGCACAGCACCCAGATCTCTGCTTCTGTGACTCGATGTAGTCGTGGATCTGGAAGCGGGGCTCGTCCGGGGGCTGCAGCGTGCGGTCCTTCAGTTCCCTGGGGTGGTGGGGCCACGTTACCCCAACCCACCCACTCCAGTGCTGGTGTGGGAGGTGGTGGGGATGCAGGGGACATCTCCCTTGTCCCCCATGTACTCACTTGGCAATGGCCAGGAAGGCCAGCTCCACGTTCATGCCCGTTTTGGCGCTCGTCTCCATGAAAGGCACCCCGTACTCCTGGAAGGGCAGCACAGCCCTGTCAGCCCCCAGCCCCAAAATGTCCTGTCCCTCCCAATTGTCCCCATCACCATGGCTGAGGCTTAGGGACAAGGTGCTGTCCCCTCCCTGCCTTGCCCCCAGGTATCACATATAACCAGCTGCCACGCTGCCTGTGCTGGAGCCTGGCAGGTCCAGGCACCCAGCAGAGGAGGTGACACGGGGACCCTGAGTGTGATGTGTGACTGCTGGGGGAGGACTGCAGCTGGGTCAGACCCCGGCAGGGCTCACCCTGGCCAGTGATGCTCCATCTTCTGTCCTCACAGCCCGCTCACTGGTCACATCGGCCTGTGGGAGGGAAGGGAAGGAAGTGTCACCATGTACCAGGGCCAGGTGACACCCTGGGGACATGTAGGAGGTGGGTGGTATGGAGTATGGGGGGAGCTGCCAGGAGCTGGGGGCATCAGGGACCCAGCAACATTCAGTGCCCAGAGGAGAATCTGGGACCAGTTGAGCATCTGAGACCTGGTGGCATTCAGGATTGAGGGGACACCCAGGACCTGGGGATGCTGGAGACCTGGATGCATAGAGAACCCAGGGGGTTTTCTGGTGCCTTGCTGGGCATCAAGAACCCAGCAGCATCCAGGGGGCACCCAGTCCCAGGAGAATATCCACCTGGAAACATCTGGGACCACAGAAAAGAGTCTGTGACCTGGTTGAGCATTTGGGACTTGGGGCTACCTGGGATCTGGGGGTGCATCCAGAAGCTGGATAGCATTCCCTATACCCAGCATCATCCCCTCCCAGGACCATCCCCGTCGGGAGCCTCAGCCCGGTGCTGCCCTCCCCTGGCTGCCGGGACACGGGCTCCCCGAACCCCCCCTAAACCCCTGGGGTCACCTCTGGGCCTGGCTGAGCCCAGAAAGCAGCAGGTCCTGGGGGAGGATGTAGCAGGGTGTACCCGGCTGGCAGGAAGCTCACCCCCCCTCCCAGCTGCATCCCTCCCTGGCCACGGGGACAGCATGGCACAGCGTGGCACAGCGTGGCATGGCACAGCAAACTGTGGGGTGAAGGAGTACCCTGCACATACCTTATTGCCCAGCAGCATGATGACCACATCCTTCTGGGCATACTCATGGATCTCGGTCAGCCAGGCCTGTGGGGCAGCAGGGCTGTGATGGGGACAGCACCACCCTGGTCCCTCCCACACCCCCGTGATGACAGGGAAATGACTTTATTATTTTTTTTTTTTTTTGGTACAGGAACCATTCCAGCCTGAAAACGCCCTGTCTCCTGGCTAGGACCCAAGCCTCTGTGTAGCTCACATCCATCCCAAGCTGCCTTTTCCCCCTCCAGCCATTTCCCTTCTCCCTAACCCAAAAGTCACCCAGCCGTGCAGCACCCAGCCAGGCACCCCAGGGATAAGCTCCCAGCCAGCTCTGTCTGGCCAAAACAGCCAATGCTTTTATGTAGAACATGCTTCAGACTGTCCCAAACACCCCGCCAGCCATGCTGGGCAACTACCACCTCAATAAACCCCTTCCCAAACCACAGAGGGGACTCACACGGATGTTGTCAAAGGACATCTTGCTGGTGATATCGTACAGCAGGAGCAAGGCTGGAAGGGAAGAGGCAGAGGCATTGCCCCAGTGCAGGGATGCACTCCAGCTGCTCTCCCCCATCCCCCACAGACCCCAAACCCACCTTGAGCATCCCTGTAGTAGGCGTGGGTGACGCTGCGGAAACGCTCCTGGCCTGCAGTGTCCCAGATCTGCCAAAAAGTCACCCCAGTGAGAGCAGGGAGGGGACCCCCCCCCCCAAGCTGGGGATGTCCCTGCAGCTCCCAGCCCACTCAATGATCAATCCAGGGGCTTTTTCCAGCGGCATGGCTGGGAAATGCTCACCCCCCCCTCCCAAAGCTCACCTGCAACTTCACCTTCACGCCATCCACAGCCACCACTTTGTTCTGCAGAAGAGAAGGACAGCAGGTCCATCAGCCCTGGTGTGGAGCTGGCCAGGCCCTGCTCTTCTGCAGCTGGCGGGGTGAAGCCAGGCTGCCCATGGGGCTGAACACTGAAGCCTCATTGCTACAAACCCTGTTCCTGCTGGGGGGGGGGGCCGCTGAGGGACCCCCTCACAGCATCCCCCAAGTCTGGGGTGGAAAGGGGCAGAATCAGGACAAGGCAAGATACCAGCCTGCTTTGGATGTGGTGCCTTGCTCATCTCCTACATCCAGAACCCCTCTACTGGGCTTCTGGACCCCGAATGAGCCAGCTAAGGATGGAGGCTGCCCCACAAAGCCTGGGGACACTGACGTGCTCCAGCTCCTGCCCACCTGGCCAGGGGAGGAACTGGGAGGAGGAACACAGAGCTGAGGAACTGGGAGGAGGAACACAGAGCTGAGGAACTGGGCAGGTCTTGCATGAACTGTGTGCAAATGTGCATTTATAGTAACACCTTGGCCTGCTTTTATAATGTCTGCCCACCATAAAGCCCTTCCACCAGGATTCCTCTGCTCCATATGCTAAAGGAACCATCACTGTCCTAAAAAATTGGGCTATTTGCAGCAATTTGAGACCTTTGGGTGTTGTGAGCTGCCTGGGGATGCTCCAGCTCAAGTTTCCAGGCTCATGGGAGACTTGGTTGGTCCTTCAGGGTGGTCACACACACACTGAGCTGGGGGGCTGCAGGTTGCAGCAGTTTTATCCAGCACAGGAGGAGGAAACCTCCCAGGTCAGGGCAGTTTGCAGACAAACATCAGGGATGCTCAACCCTGCAGCCAGGCTGGGAGCAGGGAAGGGAAGGAGCATTTGCAAGTGAGAGTTATCAGAGAGAACTTAAGCAATCACTGTACCCACTCAAAGTGCAGGGACTTCTCTCCAGAGACCCAAGAAAAGAAAAGCAGGAGTTACCAAAAGGGCTATTTTAAGAGTCTTAAAGAATTGTACTTGGAGGGATGATGCTGGAAAGAGAAGACCCCTAGATATAATTTGGTCCTGGAGTTGTTTGAAATGGAAATTCAACTGATGTGGAGGTGGCCAAGTTTGACAAAATGGGCTGAATAAAACAAAACCCATGCCCTAGGAGACTCAGGTAATTACCTACCAGCTGAGAGCTGCTGGAGGGCAGATGTGCACAGGGTAGAGCTGAGGCCACTCCTGGGGCCACCAGCACCCATCCCAGCAGTGGGACACAGCAAATTTTCCTTCTTTCATGACTTCATTGGAAGGCCAGGCTAGGAGACTCCATCCAAAGTGAATCCCCAGCCCTCTTCCCCTGCCCTGCTCACTGACATCCCCTCCCGTAGCATCCCCCCTGCAAGCCAAGAGCAGCCCAGGCAGCAAAGAACCAGAGCAGTGGTGGAAGCAGAGGAAACACCAGCAGCACTCAACACGTGTGAGCAGAGCTCTGCCCAGGGGACCCCCCCAAGCACTTCCAGCCTCCTGAAACCCAGCTCTGCCCTGCAAACAGCTCTGCCTGACCCTTCAGCCCCACAGCCACCCTGCAGACAGGGAGTAACAGGATGGGTTGTGCACAGATCCTGCGACCTTCACAACTCCTCAAAAGCCCATTTCAGCCCTTTCAAGACACAAAATCACAGCCAGCAGTGTTTGCCCCCTCGAGCTGGTAGCCTCAGCCTTGCCAGTGGGGTGTGCAGCTGCTCCCCAGGCACCCCCAGCTGGGATGGGCTAGAACCTGGATTTCTGCTGATTTAAAGACAAGAGGGGATGTTCCCAGTGGGTCCTTCTGTTACTGCTCTCCCAGGGAGAAGTGGAAGGGTTTCAGCAAGCACCTGCAGCCAGCTGGGAGATTATTTGGGGTGCAGAGGCTGGAAACCCCCAGCCTCCCCCCCCTCTCCAGCACCCAATTCTGTCCGAGGTGTGGGTTGGGGGATGGCAAGGGCCTGGGAGTCTCACCCGGAAATCTATGCCCACGGTGGCTATGAACATCCTGGAGAGAAAGGCCCCGTCTTTGAACTGGAGCAGGAAGCAGGTTTTCCCCACGCCTGAGTCTCCAAGTAACATCACCTGCAAGATGCGCGCACAGAGAGGTGTCAGTGGGACAGGGAGGGGTGCTGAGCCCCCAAGGTCCCTTGTGTCCCTCCATTTCTTCCCTCAGGACTGGTCCTGCCTGGTCTGGGGAGCCTCGTGGGAGCTGGGGATGAGATGGGGTGGGACCCCTGAGGGTGCAGCCACGCAGTGCCCCAGGGCAGCCCCCAGCCAACAGAGGAGTGAAGAGCACCAGAGGAGAGCTGGTGGGAAGGCAGGTACCATAGCAAGAAGAAACGTTTCCTGGCCAACTCCTGGCCATCTCCTATCCCAGGAGGCTCCTGGAAAACTGGCCAAATGTCTCAGACACATGGAGCCACCTTCACCCAAGCTTTACACCCAGCCTGGGAGTGCCCAGCCCAAGGGCCTGAGCAAACCCACTGTATCTGGGAGTCTCACCCTCCCGATGCCCAGAGCCCTGCCTGCCACAGACACCAAAGCAAACACTGCACCTTTTCCCCTCCTGCTAAGCAAACAGCTCAGCCCAGCTCCCTGATCACCACAGCACCGCAGGACCTGGGCAGGCAGCAGCCAGAACCAGCAGTGGTACTGGTGAGCACAGCTTAACCCACTAACCCCACTCACCATGCCCCTCCCTGCTCACCAGCACAGCCCTTTCCTGCTGGGCAGTAATCACCCTGAGGCTGACTGCAGTTCCTTGCCTAAAAATGGCAGCAAGCAGGACACTGGCAAAAAGCTCCATCCCTGTGAGCCCACCCTGGGGGGACACTGGAACCTGGAAAGAAAACCTGGGCTGGCAGGGCAGAGGCAGTGAGCCATGGCCACCGTGGGCAGGGGTGGCACAGCAAACATCCTGCAGGCCAACCTAGGGCTGGAAATGTTTTGCCTCCTGCTAGTTCACACCATTGATCAAATCCTTCCCTGGGCCACCCTGACCCAGCCCAGGCTGGGGTTCTGCTGGGAACACCACTTGGTTCTACCTCTACCCTGCTCCGGGTCATGTTGGCAACAGATTTAGCCCCTCAAAGCAAAAAATAGCCTTCCACTGAAAGGAGTCAGAGCAGAGAGGATAAAGGCAAAGGAGTAAAAGGAGTTCAGGGGAGGTGGCAGCTTTGGGAGACAGCAAGGCAAAGCAGGGGGAGGCCTTGGGTGTGGGACTGTGGGTGCTGGGCTCAGCCTGGGGCTGTGTATTCAATTTTTCAGGTAAAAAGATCATAGGTCCCATGCCCCCCTCTGTGCTGCTGGGAAGAGGAGGGTGCTTCCCCGGGAAGACCCTGGGCTGAGCAGGATCAGGGGTGACACTTGGGGAGGGGTTTTCCACCTCAATGCCTGGCAGGGGGATATGGGAGGCTGCGGGGCCCTGGGCTGGCTCGGCTCTGGGGGGAGTGAGCCCACATCTGCTTTATCTGGGACCACCCGGGACAGGGGCAGGGGCAGACAGGGCTGTGGGGGCTGAGCTGGGGCCGATGCCTCTTTCTCCTTCCTCGGCCCGCAGCCGCTTCCTGAGCACCACCCCGGCACCGGAGGAAGCGGGCGGCCCCCTGGATCCCCTTGGACCCTCCCTCGTCTACCCGGGATTGGGGGCCCGAGTCCCAACCTCCACCTCCAGTAGGTCCAGCCCTCCCACCTCCTCCCACCTTGCCGGTCAGTTCGTAGTCTGGGGGCAGCACCGGGAGGTCCCCGCTCCCCACCAGAGGGGTTCCGGTCTCTACTGGATGGGTCCCGCTCTCTACCGGAGGGGTCCCGCTCTCCGCCTCCCCGTCGAGGTTGCTCATGGTGCGTCCGATCGGAACAGCTGAATCCCGGGGGCGATGAGAGCTGCAGCCCCCACCCCACACGGCCCGGCCCGCCTTCCTCCCTCCTCCTCTTCCTCCTCCTCTTCCCCGGCCAACGCCACACCTCAGGCTGTGTCCCGGCCGTTTTCCTGCCCAGCCCGGCAAAGGGATGAGGAAAAGGAGGCTCAAGGCTGGAAACTTCACCCCACTCCTCCTTGCACCCCCACCGCGTGGTGCTGGGGTTTGCCAGGGGCTGGGCGGTACCGGAGGGCGGGCAGAGCCCTGGCACGTCCCCTGAACATCTCCCCCACCCCCGTCACCCAGGGGTGCGGGGATGGAGACCCCGCTGCTGCCAAATCACTCCCGGCCACACCGGCTCGGTGGGGACGGCAGCTCCCGCTCCCTCCTACCCCAGCCCACCCCAGATGGGGAGGGGCTTGGGGTTTGCCTTGTCCCGCTGCAGCCCCGACGGCTGCCGAGAGGGGCCCCGGCTCAACCCCGAGGCGCGGCGGAGCAGGAGGAAACCGGCAGCAGCGGCGGAAGCCACCGTGGGGCTGGGCCGGCTGCCGGGGCCACCCCCATCCCGGGTCCTCACCCCTCAGCATCCTGCTCCAGCCCCTTGCTCTCCAGGTGAAGGCCTCACGGCTGCAGGAGATGTGATGGCAGAGTTACCAGCTGCCTCTGCTCCTGCCCCAAGTGCCTGCTCCTGCCCCAGACAAGTTTTCATCTGCCTCCTCGGAAAGGGAACCTGAATTTCCAGTCCCATAACTGTGCTCAGACCCAGACTTATAGTTTATATATGCTCAGTGGCCAGAGCTGAAAGCTGGAGGCACTTGGAGCTGCTGGGAGCAGCTGAGCTCCCCTGCAGCTTGCTGGGTAAGGGGGCTGGAATGATGTGGCAAACCTTGCTGGTGCTCATGGAGTGGCCTAGACAGGAAAAGTGTCTGGTTGAGCATCACCACCACATGGCAATGTGTGCTGCAGGAGAAACGAGGCAGCCAGGATCTGGCAAAGGTCAGAGGAGCATATCTGAGCCTCCTCTACCTGCCCAGGGATCACAGGGACACCTTTGGCTCTCAGCCTCCGAGCTGCTTGTCCCCAGAGTCCCCATCCCAGTACCATGGTTCCATGGTTCCATGGTTCCTTGTCCTGAACTAGAGAGAAAATCTGTGTGAGCAATAGCCTCCTCTTGCTGAGCCCCAGCTTTGCCCTGGATGCTGGGGTGATGCTCTGCAGTGAGCTCCCAAGTGCTGTCTCTGTCCCCAGCTCCCCCAGGAGGGGACACAGACACTTCAGAGCCACTCACCAGCCCCGAGGCAGCTCTGTAAATAGCACTGGATGACGGCTGAGTGCTTTTCCCAGGCACTGCTACCATCTGCCTGGCTTTTCATCAGGGCCCTGGGATGTACAGGCAGGACACAGGCTGGCTGGGAGAGCGGGGCTGCTCCAAAGGCAGAACCATAGGGGCAGAACCATTATGACTGCCCAAATAAAAGTGCTGCCTGCCCCAAGGGTGAGTGAGGCTGCACAGCTCAGGCACCAGGGATCAGGCTCTTACCGTAAAACCGATGCCCACAGTGGCAGAGAAGGAGCCAGGGATGAACTTGCCCTGGTCAAACTGGACCAGCAGAGATGTCTTCCCCACACCGCTGTCTCCAACCAGGATTGTCTGCAAGGAGCAGATCAGAGGCATCAGCACATGGGAGCAAGGTGATGCTTAAGCCTGCAGGCACAGTGTGCAGCCTGAGCTGGGTGTTTGGGGAGGGGGTGCTGGGGCAATGCACACAGCAGGATCAGGAGGGAGCAGGGAACCCCAGCCCTGGCAGAGCCACGAGCCCTGTGGCAGCCCCATGGCACAACTCCACTGCACAGCCCTGCTCAGCAGCAGATTGTCCCCATGGGCTGCTGGGTGCCAGATGGCTCATCCTGCTGCTTCTTGGCCTTCACTGTCACCTCTGGTTCTGTCCAGGGAGGAATTTCCACCCCTCTGACCATCTCTATGATAAATGGAACGTGCCCTGGGCTGGGCTTTGGGCAAGAGCCTCTCTGTGCCCTCTCCAATTGCAAAGAGGTGGAAAAGAAAGCAAAGCACAGCTCATCATGGAGGGTGAGCAGAGAGATGCTCCTGCCCTGGCTGGGGAAGCTGCTGAGCAGAAGCAGCCTTGGCTCTCACAGCCCTGGCAGAAAACCTCTTAAGGAGGACTCTGGAGGTGCTGGATTAGGTCCAAAACTGTTTATTAAAGAAAGCATCTCCTGCAGCTGCTGCTCACAGCCACCATCAGAGCCAGGCAGCCCCTCCAGGACACGGGGCTGTCTTTATGCTGCACTAACACTGTGGTCTTGATGTGCTTCTTCCCAGCAGGATGCTGGGTTTAGAGTCATGCAGTCCCTCTGCCCTCCAGCCCTTCTTGGGAAGCCCACGGGCTCTCCAGCAGGGAGCAAAGCTTACTTGTGCCTGAGCTGAAGGGATGAGTGAGCTCTGCTGTGACATTATCATCACCTCCTGAGCCAGCCCATGGCCCTGGAACACCCACTGCATCCCTGGGGAGCCCATCTCCCTTCTGCTCCTGCCTGAGTTCCCCCATATTCCCAGCCTAAGGGAGATCAACAGTCCAAATGCAAACCCCTCCCTCCCCTCTCTGCCTGTGTCTGGGTTTTGTTGGGAAACATTCCCATCCTTTCAGGAAACTGAAAAGGTTGAGATGCTTCCAAACCTTTCACAGCATCACAAGTGAAAATAAACACTCTGCTATCTGGCTGCTTGCTCAGAAGTGGGTTTGGCTCTGTCTTTCAGGACATGAACATTCCCAGAGCTGCAGCCTTGACAAGCACTGAGGCAGCCCTAGGACAGTGTCCCCTCTGCCAGCCCTGGTGCTGGGACTGACCTTCCCCACTCCCTGCCTTCACTTCTGCCAAACTTTGGTGCATCTGGTACTTCCTTCCTTGATCTGTGTTCAGTTCAAAGAAGCTTCAGCAGCCCAGCTCTGTTTCAGTGCACCTCAGCCCTTCAGCCCCACACCAGGTGACATCTCAAAGGCCACTTTGCCACCAAGCAGGAGCTGTTGATTCTTTCTGACTGCCAGGGGAGCCTTCATGCACTGCTGCTCCCATCTCTCCATCACCCTGCACTGCAGGGTTAAACCCAGCCTGGCACCACTTCAGGCACTGCACACTCCTCCTGGGAAAATGCAGGGTGGATGAGCATGGGGAAATGTGTTTAATCAAGTGCCTGAACAGCCCTGGAGGATCACGACCCGATTTCACACCCCAGCAGGTTTTGGGGGATGCAGTCACACATGATAGCATCCAGCCCAGTGGTTCTTGCCACCTCACAGACCCCAGAGGAGTGGGGTGATCCAAAATCCAAGGAGCTTGAGGACCACAAACACACAGAAACATGGGCTAGCAGGACCCCAGCATCCTGCTCTGCAGAAATCAACACCCCATAACTTGCCCGGAGCCTCTCAGTGCTGATTCACGTTGGTGAATCAGTGTTTTCCCTCAGAAAAAAACATCCCCAAATCCTGATCTGCTGAGCACAGCTGTTGGCAGGCGGCAGCTCTGCACCTCTGCCAGCCACACAGCCCCGTGTGCTGAGAGGCAGCAACATGCAGATCTTCTGCTGGAGATCTCTGCCTCCTCCCTAAGCAGACACGGGGCTGTTTTCGGGTCACTTGTACATCCAGAGCAGCCCCCAGGCTGGGAGCCTGCACAGGAGCTGGGGGGTGTGGAGAGGCAGAAATCTCTGGGTGAGCCCTTGCACATGGGCCAGAGGAGCTGGGTCACCCCTTTCCCTAAGGGAAATTTTCTTGTCCAACCCCTCCTTGTCTCTGCCCTGGGGCCCAGGCACATTCCTTGTGCAGAGAGGGATCTGCTCCAGAGCAGACACACAGGAAACACCCCAGGAGTTCATTACCATGGGTCTCACACATTCCAGTGCTACATTTTTTTTTTTTTTTGGTGCTACACTATTCCTAGTAAAATACTGGTGCTGAGAGGTTCAACAAGCCCAGCTGCACCCTGTAGTGCCCTCCTTGGGAGCAGTTAATGCAGAGAAGGACATTAATTATGGAGGGAGGAGAGCTGGCTGAAATGAGGCACAGAAAGCCTCCAGAGCCCAGAATTTACAGAGAACATGTATGAAAGACAGGCTCCCCTATCAATAATTTAATAGGAATTTAGAATAGACACAACTCAGGAATTGCTTCATGACTTGATAATAGTAAAAGTTGACCTGAATCAGCCAAGAGACTTTCCTAGGGACTTCAGGAAAAGCTCATGGGCTCTGTGGAGGTACAACCCAGTGGAACCACCTTGGCTGTGAAATAAACACAAAAGAACTAAAACCCCACTGTGGTGTGGATGTGGCTACCCAGCCACTGAAACCTCAGGTTGGGATGCCCAAGTTCCAAATTTACCCTGCCTCTTGTCAGCCCCCTTGGCCAGAGCCACACTAAATGTAGACTGGAGGAGCCTGGCAGGTTTCATCCCCAGCCCCAGGGGATGTAAGGGAGGGAGAGGTGCCCTCCACAGGCTCTTCTGCTGCTCTCAGAGACTTGCTGAAGCCCCAGACCCAAAGGTTTGCTCCCAGGTTAGGATGTATCACAACAAATAGTGTACGTGCACCCCAGCACAGCTGCCTGCAGAGCTCAGCCAAGGCAGGGCACAGGGAAAGGTCTGAGACCAAAGCTGTGGCTGCATTCAGCATCCTGCCACCCTACTCATGGTCTCTCAGGGATGTAATACCAAGATTTATTTTTACCTGCTCCACATACAAAATTGCACTGCTTCTCTCTTGCTCAGAGCAACTGGCTGGATGCCACCTCAAGCTGTCTGGCACCACAGGGACACCTCAGAGCTGTGCCCACCCTGCTTCAGCACTGTTTTACTGTGACCAAGCCTCTTACATTGGGTCAAGTCAGAACCGAGGTCCCTCTGCCAGCCCTGCTGGGTCCTTGCCCTGGCAGAGGCTGAATTTCAGTCCTACAGACATGATCTCTAGGGCTGCACATAAAAAAAAAAAGCTGGCAAGGTCCCTGGGGATCACTGTGTGCAAACCTCCTGCTAGCATCTTGGACCGACCACAGCCCAGGGGCACATCCCTCTCCCCCTGGGCCTTGTTCCACCTAACAGATCCAAGCATCCAATGGGAGGAAGAACAGTTTGGATTCAATCACCTGCAGGCAGAATCTGTTATTTCATGCCAAGCAAAACTTTTCTGGAATAGCCCAGAAGAAAACCTTTGCTTTTCCCACTTTGATTTTTCCCCTGGTCTGTTTCTTCCCTGGCTCTGGGTTTAGCCACCAACCAGAAATCACTTAACCTTTGCTTCCAGAGTGCAAAGCTTTCTTGGGGTTTCTCAGCATGTCTGAAATGTGATTCCTTGCTCAGAAACAAGATCTAGCAAGGTATTTGCTGCCTCACGTCCTTGGAGTGAGAGCAGGGCTGTTTCTGCACAACAAGCAACCCAGCCAGGAGCTGCAGCAAAATACCCAGGGAAATGGCAGAGAATGTGGGCCTGGGATGATCATTTTCCTGGGCAGCTCTTCTGCCCATTTCCACCAATGTTATCCCTTTCCTGCAGCAGCAGCTCGTTGCTGGAGAAGAGAGAGTTAAGGTTCTGCAATGAATCAAAGTTTCTTAAGTCATCCCTGGAGGCATGTCCTGTGCACTCAGTGTACAGCAGGAATGTGAGTTCCTAGTAATTGGTATTATCCAGCTAATCACGGGCTGGGCACGTTGCCCTGGGTACAGAGGGATAAAGAATAGACTGGGGTTTGTGAGAAGGGATTCGCACAGCCCCAGCCCGTTCCCCAGCCCTGCCCTACCCCCTGCCTTTCCCCCTGCTCCCCAGGGGTGTCGGTCCCTGCACAGCCACTGGGGACTGCAGCAAAGCAGCGTGAGGAGAGCAAGAAGGACTGATAGGTGGATCCGGCAGAGATCAGCGTCTCCTCCACAGCTCCTGGAGTTGCAGGGCAGCGTCTAACTGCAGGGAGCTGAAGCCCTTCTCCAAGAGAGCCCGCAGCACCCAGATCTTGTGGGGACAGCAGCGCAACGCTCCGTGCGGTGGAGTTACAAAACAGTCTCAGGGACTGAAGAGAAGGGTTTTAAAGGAGGGTAGGGATGGGCATCTCCTAGGACACTGCTATCTCATGACAGGACAGTTGCACCTCCTTAAGCTGCCTCTGGAAAACACAGCCCCGGGATGCAGCTCCTCCCCCCACCCCTCTGGAGGTGCGCAGGGCTGTGCCGCGGGGCTGGCCCCTTTCCAGCTTCCAGCAAAGATCGCTTTGCTTCCTGAACATCCTCGATCCTGCCGCCCCCCTCCCCACCGTCACCCAGGAGGTGACAAGGACCCGGACCAAGGCCGGGGAAGAGCTGCAGCCGCCCAGCCGCCTCCTCCCCGCCACACCGAGCCAGGATTGGGAGGTGGCAAATGGATCCCACCAGGGCAAGAGGAGCGAGGAGGGAAGAGGGACAGAGTTTGCGGGGAAGTTCAAGCAGGCACAGGCCCCGGCGCTCCATGCCCCCCATCCCACCCTCCCACATGCACTTTGCAGCCCCCTCCCCTCCCTCCAAGCATCGCGGCTACCCCAGCCCTACCTTGTGCAGCAGGGTCTCGTTGTATCCGGCCCCCCCAGACACCCTCCCCTCCATACCGAGGGGTCATGGGCTGACTGCTGCTGTTGGTCTGGAGAGGGATGGGAAGGGGGGGGGGGGGGCAGCTCCGGGCCGCTCCGGCAGCACCGGGGACAGCACCCGCCCCGCCTGCAGCACCGCGGACAGCGACCGCCCCGCCGGACCCGCAGCCCCGGTACCGGTTCAGCTCAGCACGGATGGGTTTAGCCCGGCTGGGTTCTGATCGGCCCGGCTGGGTCCGGTCCCGGTCTCCCGCAGGTCAGCGGAGCAGTGCCCGGCTCTTCGCCGCTGAGCCCGCCCCGAACCTCCGCCCGGGAAAGGGGGGTGGGGGGCAGCCGGTCCCGCCCGGGGGGCGGGGAGGACGTGGGAGCTCCCCTCCACGCAGGCAGGACCCGTGGCAGCTTCCACACGACTCCTGGTCCCTCTTCTGCTCCTTCCCATCTCTGTTTGCTCCCACCTCACCCCACCCCGCCCCCCGGCTCCGCACAGACTCCGTCCTCACCCGCAACACTGGGAACGCTGCGGGAGGCACCCAGGGGCAGAGTGGGGCCAGGAAGCCCTGGGCAGAAAGGTTTCTTATCGCCAGCACCCATCACTCGCCAATCTGTGAGCATGGAACACGGGCAGCTGTGCTGATGGAGCCGTGTTTCACTGCAGCTCATTGGCACCCAGGTTCGGGAGCCCCACAGCTGCTCCAGCTGTCACCCCCCCACCCGCCAGCCCAGGCAGCTGTGAGGTGATAAAGCACAGAGCTGGGCGGGGGGCCCAGGGTCAGCAGTGTGTCCCCTCCCCAGGGACAGCAGTGTCTCGATGCGAGAAGCTGAGAAGATCTGAGTAGAACTTTACAAAACTGCTGCTAACCCGAGCCTGGCTACCTCAGCAGCTCCCCTGGCAACTCACTCACTGTATTTACAGAGCCTGTTAGGACCCTGCCTGAAGTGGGAAAACAAACTGTGTTTAGAGACAGGAGGAATCTGTGCCTAAACCTGGAGGTGGCAGTCGATATCTCATTGAGATCCTTCTATTTACAACTCCCTTTAGAGCAATCCAGTGCTGTCAATCAGGCTGGAAAGATATTAATCTTTACTGGGAAGTTTATTTAAGAGATACTCGGTTCAATCTCCAGCTCCCTCCTTCCAGATCAGCAGATGGCCCCGGGCCAGAGGAACAGACCACATTTCCAAGAGCCATCTGCACCTGTCTAATCACTCAGACTGCCTGGGCCTGACATTGCTAATTATATCTGCCCATTTTTTCCTTTGATTGTGGAGATGGTTCTGCCAGGTCAGAGGGTTGGTCTTGGAAACAACGAGAAAAGTTAAACCAGCCCAGAGGGACTGGGAAGTTTTGGGCTTGCCTGAAGCCAAGAAGTTAAACCCAGACCAGACACAGCCCATCCTTGGCCTCAAGCCCTGGAAGATGATCAACACAAAAGCAAATAATAGCATGAGCCATGGTGTCTGGATCAGATAATTTAGAAGTGGTATGGCCAGCACCATGGCTTAGCACAGAACAAAGCCACCACACAAAGAAGAGTAGAGCAGCAGACCTCAGAGGGACCTTAACAAACCCAGGACTATTCCCTGTCCTCTGTAATATACAAAAAAATTGTGAAAAAGCCCAGATGTGTCAGCACAATCCTTTCCATGGGTATCTCAGTGCTGTGATCCTCCTTGAAGATGGAAACCTCACACTGTCTCCTGAGCCTACTGCAGACCTTTGCCATAGGCACCATGTGGCATTGCCCTGGGCACACAGGTCAAGGCAACCTCCCCCAGGGTTAGGATGGATTTAACCTCTAGTGAAGAGGGGAGGAAGCCCCCAAAGTTCCACAGGGCTCCAGCCCTGCTTACCTCTGGAGGAGGATTCCCAGCACATCACTGCTACAGGAGAGGCCCCGGGACTCAGAGAGCATCCTCAGACCCCTCTCAGCTCCAGCAACATTTTACCTTTACCTAAAGAGCAGCCAGGAGCTGCTGCTGGGTGAGCAGAGCCTCATAAAGCCAGGTTCTCCTTTCCCACTGCAGGCACTGGCATTACACCAGGAGCACATTTGGCCCCGCTGGTTTAAGGGCGCTCAGGAGGCAGGAAGGTTTCCCAAGGTTTCCCATCCATCACGACATCTCCGAGGGTAATGCAGCCTAATGAGACAACACAGATCTCCGGCAGGAGACAGGCACCGGCACAGACCGGCGCCATTCCAAGGGCTTTGTGGCTCGGGGGGGCTCTGCCCCACTGCAGATAAGCGCTATCAGAGCAGCTTTATCAGAGCCTGACACCCCCATCACACACATAGTAATGTCTTTCCCCACCAGCCCAAGCAAAGCTCTTCTTCTCCCAGACCCCAGCAGAGGTTCCTGGGAGCCGGCCAGCACTTTATAGCCCCGAGCAAGCGCTGAGCAGCTGAAATCCGTGCGGAACAATGGAACCGGAGGAAATGACCTGCGAACTGCGGGAGAGATGTCCAATGAACCTGCAGTTTAGCTCCATTGTTTGCTCTGGTTTGCTGGTAGATGGTACACTTGTCTGTTTGGCTTGGGAAGCTCAGTTCTAACAGTGCAGGGTTTACAGGCAGCTCAGGAGTTTCTCCCTCACTCTCCTCCTCGCCTCCTCTTGCTCATTTCCAGTCCAGATCCATTAGCCTGCTGCAATATCTCCCTGATCTGCCCCTGCAACAGTTTCTGGGGGGAGATCTGAGCCCCTCCCCACTCATTCCTTTCCCGTGAATCAGGGAGGAGCCAGAATTTCATCCTCTGAAACTGCTCAATTTTGTTTTCTTAATTTCACCTTAAAACCTACCCTCCTTCCTTAACTCTTTCTGGTTGAGGAATTCAGGCTAACACACAGCCCAGAGCAGACCCTCCACCACCATCAAGTCCTTATGGATTTCTCTTTCTTACTCAGTCACAGAGATCTGGGAGTGATCTGGGTTTATCTTGGTTATCTGAGATGGCAGGGGAAGGCAGAGATCAGAGTGTGCTCCATCATCCAGCACTACAGGAGCTTCATTAGCAGTTCTTGTCTCCAGCCTTATCTCCTGAAGACAATTTCACCAAAATTGCCCAATCTGCCTGTGAAAACACAGTCTGAAACTCCGATCTTATCTTTCAAAGGTCCCTGGATCAAATACCAGAACCAGGGGTTGGAAATGCCATTGAAGCCCAGAGTAGGGGGTGGAAAGGCTCAGCTGGGATGTATTTAAATCACCCCATCCAGGGTTAAAAGCCCGGCACCTGCAGGGGTTGTGATGTGTCTGGGCAGCCCATGTTACCCTCATGGTTCCTGTGTTCAGCTCTAAGGAGCACACAGGGAGGGGGGGTTGGTGTCTGGTTGGAGATGTGACCTCCACCTCCTCCCTGTGACACCGAGGTGCCCTGGAAAGGAGGTGATGCATGGCCCTGTTCCCACACAGGCCTCAGACTTCTGCTTCTTTATTTTTGGCTGCTGTCTCATTCCTTTCCCACAGGGGCTTTGCACGGAGCAAAGGGCAGGGTGGGCTGGAGGGAGGGTCCTGGCCCACCCGAGTTGCAGGGGGTCCCATCCAGTTCCTCCAGCCCCCTTCTGTTCATATATCAGGATTTCAGCAGCCTATCCTGGAGGGATCTGCAGAAGGAAAGACCCTGGTTTGGGTATGTCTTGTCATCTCACCAAATATAATCACTCTGCTGCGAAATGGAAACCTGCACAGCAGGTTTAGAAAAAGGAAGAAGAACCACAAGGGTAGAAAGAAAATGAAATGTGGAGGTGCTGCATGAAGGGCCCATGGACAGCCCTGGGGTGGCAGCCTGGGCAGGGGGTGGCCAAGCTGGATTTGAAGCTGAGGAGAAGCTGAGCTCTGCCACAGCCCAGGGGAGCTCCTCTGAGTGCTGCTCTGGGGGGCAACCGTGAGCCTCAGCATCTGCAAGGAGCTCCAGTGCCAAATGGGGAGTAGGAGCATGGGGGGGAAGCCTCTGCAGTGATGCATCCCTGCTGCACGTTTTTGCCTGAGCCCCAGGATGGTCAAACCTGGGCTAAAAAAGCCAGGGGAGAAGGAAGAAGCCCCACACCATCTCAACCACTCTGTCCCAGCAAGGCCCAGTGGCAGACCTGCCCTCCAGCCACTCAGCCTCAGCCCTCAGGGTTGTGTGGCAGCTCTGGGCCTTGATCACTCCCTTGATCACTAAACCAGATCACTCCCTCTCTCCTCTCTCTCATGCCCCACATCTCCCACTTCCCCCCAGACCAGCTCAGTGCTGCAGACCCCAGCAGAGCCCAGGGCTGGGGCCAGGCACCCACACCCCCAGGAGTTGGTAGGGCTCAGCTCTCACTTTCAGCTGAAGCACTGCCCTGGGCTGAGCTGCATCCCATGTGGAAGCCTTGGGAGGGAGAGGACCACCCCTGTTCCTCTCCTTCCCTCTCACTCCAGCCCCAGAGGATCAGCTCTGAGCATCCCAGTGCCCAGTGTGGTCCTTCTCTCCCTCCCAGGTGTCACCTTCTCCCTTGGGCTCCTCTGCATCCTTCGCAGGAAGGAACAGAACAGTGCCCAAGAGTGCCCCCCTCCCAGGCACACTCCAGTGCCCATCCCAGGACCTGGGGTATAAGCCCTCCCTGGGCAAGGGGCTGTATGGAACCTCCCCCTCCCAGAGACACAGAAATCCTCTCCCTGTGCCACCTCTCACCGAAGTCCCTGCTGCCCCCCCCTGTCCGGGCACCGCTGCAGAGCCAGCCCACAGCCCCCTCCACAGCAATGAGCAGGACCTGGCAGAGGTGAGGGCAGCATGGGCAGGGACCTTGTAGTGTGGCAGCTTGTCCTGGGAACCCCTCACGTCACCCAGTTGTGCCCTAGAGCTGTAGGAACGTGTTGTCCCCTCCTCAGGGTGGCTGCAGTGACATGGAGCAGGACCCAGAGAGCAGTGGGATAGACACAAACAGCCTGTGCTGGGAGGAGGCAATGGGGATCCCCAGCTGACATTTCCCAGGAGAAGAATATTGCTGCTTGACCTAGCAGAGCATCCCTCATGAGCACAGGGACCCTCTGGGTCCACTCCTGGGGATGTCCTTGTGCTCACCTCTGAGGATGTCCTCGCTGCAGCAGAGGAGGCCAACGGGTGGTGCAGGAGGCTGCTGTCCCATCACCATAGCATCTTGGCGGGGTGACAGCCATGCTGGCACTGTCCCCTGATCCCCAGGACCCCAAATTCCCCCACCCCTGTGCCGCTTCAGAAGACTGAGCAGCTGGTTAGAAGCCAGATCCCGTGTTCCCCTTTCCCTGAGGATGAGGAGCAGGATGTTTTCCCTGCTGGCAGCAAAAAGCACTGCTTTGGGTTCAGATTATTCCAATAAAGAAATTCCTCTGCAAAAGAAATCAGTCTGGAGGGGAAAGGGGTCAATGTGCTGTGTCCAGAGCCACTCTACTGCTGCTGTCCCCTTTGGGGGTCCCCAGGGTCCCACAGAACTGCTGAGGCTGCATTAGGAGGGGACAATGGGCACCAATACTCAAAGCAGGGGAGACTGAGTGACTGGGAAGGCTGATGGAGCCCTGGCTGGCTGGGAAGGCTCCAGCCTTTCCAGGAAGGCTTATCAACAGAAAGCAAGTTAGCAACCTCCTCTCACTTCTTTAATTTAGATCTTGCTGCTATTTGCAGAGCCTCAGCTGACAGTCAGGCAGTTCACTGGAAATGAATGGGTTACTTGTTGCTCAGATGAAAACCCAGAGCTTCCTCTTGCCATGGCAGGGAGATAAGGAGGGCACAGGGGAAGGAGCAGCTGAAGCCTCCCACAGAGCTGGGGGGTTGTGTTTTATGCTCTTTCTAGGAAGCATCCAGGAAGGAAACTGTTAGCAAGGCAGTTGCCAGGGAAGCTGCTTTGCTTTTTTTGTTTGGGTTTCTGAAAGTTTTAGAGAAAACATTAAGTTTGGGGAGAAAAACAGTGTCATGGTGGAAAACCCATGGCTGTGCCAAAAAAAGGATTTGGGGGAGGAAATTAAACACTTCTGCTTGAGAAAATAGAAGCAGCCCAGCCTTGCAGCTGCCTTAGGAGCCAAGGAGCAGCAGTGCAGCTGGGATGGCTCTCCATCCTCCCAGTCCATCATCCCAGTCCAGCACAGCTAGGAGAGCATCCTGGCAGTCTCAACAGCTCCATCCACAGGGGCTGACCTGCGTTAATTCCACCCCAGTCCCAGGACCCCAACTCTGGTTGGGCTCTGCAGGGAGAAGGGGCTGTGCTTCCCACTGGGATGGGCATCGCAGCAAAGGAACCCACCAAAAATTGGTGTTTTTCTGGGAGCAAGCAGCTGTTTCAGAAAGAAAGAAGTCTTTCTCATGAGCCACCCCCCCCCGTGAGTCATGGTCCCTGAGCAAAGGGGAGGAAGGAACTGCCTTAAGGAGACATCGAGGCTCTGTGAGTAAACACTGCCCAAGAAAGCAAGAGGAGAAGGAGGTTTGGGAGACTCCTGGGACGCTGGCTGCATCTGAACCTGGCTCTGTCCCCCTTGGTGAATAACAGCAGGAGAAAATCTGCATCAGGAGAGAGCAGCTGGAGAATGAAGATTTTCCTCATTTGGATCCTTTTTCCAGGTGAGAGCTGGGAGCACAGGACAGGGGGTTCCCACCCCACTGGCTGTGGCAGAGCTGTGGGAAGGCTGAGACAGAACCAGCCCGGGCAGCCCCCTGTGGCCAGGGCAAGAGCCTGGTACCAGCTGGTACCATCCTTCTCTTGTGCCCAGTGGACAACTACAGTGAGTGTCCTCTGAGATATGCTCGTGTCGCTGTCACACAAGTCCTGGGAATAAGGCTTCTCATCTGTTTAACAATATTTCATTTGACAGGGGCTCTTTTTATTGACTGGGCACATCTCAGCACCACTCCCCAGCACAGACACAACCTCCCTCAGGACAGGGGGTTGTGAGCATCCCGGGCTCACATCCCTCCCTGTTCCCCAAGGAGATGCTGTACATGCTTGCAGCACCTCTCCCTGTCCCTTGCAGGTGGCTGGGCAGTGACAGGCCCCACACAGGTGACAGCCGTGCAGGGTGGCTCGTTGGTGGTGTCCTGCAGCTATGAGCCCCACTACAAGCTCTACCCAAAGTACTGGTGCCGCCCAGACTTCCTCTGGATTTGCTTCACCAACATTGCCCAAACGAATGGCTCAGAGGGGATGGTGACACAGGACAGGGTGTCCATTGGGGACAACCATGTGGCACACTCGTTCACACTGATGCTGGAGGGTGTGAGACCAGAGGATGCTGGCTGGTACTCCTGCAGGGTGAGGAGGAGGCTGTGGTTCAGCCTGTGGCACGACACCGAGGTGATGGTCTCTACAGGTAAAGCTGGGCTGGGAGTAAAGCAGAGATGTGTGATGGAGCCCCTCACTTGGGTCTTGGTGCTGGGGACAGGAACGACTCAGCCAGGGGTGCACAGGGGCTGTCAAAAGGGGAACAAACTCCTTGCAGGAGCTGAGACCTGCTGGAGGCTGCCCCAGAGCAAATCTGGGTGAGGGGTGGAGGACACTGCTATGGAGTTTGCTGCAGAGCAGGGCCTTCCCTTGGTGACCCTTCAGTGTCTCTGCTTCCATGAGCTCATCCTTTGGGGTTCCCAGTCTCTCCCAGTTAAAGCTCCCTTTTCCTCCTCCCCATTGCCCTATAGCCACCTCCTGCACCTCCACAGCCAAAGTCTTGGGGTAGAGACACCCCCACAGAGAACAGAACAGGGTGCAGGGAGCTCTCTACTTTCCTCTGACTCTGTGTTTTATTCCCAGCTGTTTCAACCACAACCAGGAGCAGCCATATGAGCCTGTTGGACACCAACACCCACACTGAGGAGCACCCAGTGCTGTGAGTCAGGGCTTGGGGTCTAGGCGAGCCCCCAACAGCATCCCTCTGCCTAAGACACCTTTTTCCCTACATGTGTCCCCAAGCCCTGGGTCCCCCTGGCTGCAGCAGCCCCAGGGAACGCCCCAGGGAACACCCCAGGGACAAGTGGAGTGGCTTGGAGAAATGCAAGTGCCAGACCCTACTCAAGCTTTAACATCATCTCTTTTCTCCTGCCCAGGTCCCAGCTCAGTGTCACCAACTCCCTGCTGCTCCTGCTTGGCATGAAGGTGTCCGTGGCCCTGGCCCTGGCCCTGGCCCTGGCCCTGGCCTGCGGGGCTGCCTGGGTGAGGAGACAGTGCAGGAGCCGTGACCAAGAAAACCTACAGCTCCTGGAGGTGACTGACACCACTGGGACACCGGACTGTTCCCCCACGCTGGAGACCCAGGGACACCCTCCTGCCCCTTCACCCCCCACTCTGCCAGGGCTGCTCCACCCACCACAGCCCCCCTGCACCAGGGGCTGCTCAGCACTGGGTGCATCTCCCCTTGGGAACCCTTGGCCGCTCCTGGCAGCCCCTGTGCTGGGGAGGGGAGAGTTTGGGGTGTAGAGAGCCTGCATCTGCTAAGTGGGGCTGCCACCTGAGGAAAATTCTGCAATAAAGCCTGGGTATCCTGCAGATCCATGTCTGCCTCTGACTGTCTGTCCACTTGCTCCCTCCTTTGGCTACCAGAGGTGCCCAGGGGACTGGTGGCAGCTGGTGCTGTTGTGTGGGCACACTGCAGTGTGGCTGGGGGCAACATGGGGTCACAAGGGGCCATGGCAAATACCTGCCTGGCCAAACCCTGGCATGGGAGAGGAGTTCCCATGCTGCAGACAGGGTGCCACGCAGAAGCACCATGCCACCCTTACCACCCATCCTGGGGAGCCTCAGGGAGTCCCTGCACAGGGCTGAGCCACCCCTGGAGAGGCAAATCCCCTGCTGGGACAGCGAGGCAGGACTGCACCGGGCCGTGGGAGCTGTGCTGGGGGCGTAAAGGGGAACCTCTGGATCAGGGAAAAGAGCAGGGGCTCAGGGGGAATACCAGAGCAGTGCTCTGGGTGACAACTGGAGGAGGAAGTCAGCTGAGACCAGAGGAAACAAGAAACCCCAGGCTCTTGCCAAACCTCCACCAGCAACGCATTTAGTACGACCTGGAGCGGCCATGCAGCTCCTGTCACTGCTCTCCGCGGCAACGCTGCCGGGTGAGGCCGGGACGGAGCGGCCCCGACGGGGCGTGGGGGGAGGAGGTTCCAGCAGTAGCAGCAGCAGCTGTAGCAGCAGCAGCATTCCCCGGCTTCGTGTGTCCCCGCAGGCTGCTGGGCGATGACGGGGCCCAAAATCGTGCGGGGATTCCTGGGGCGGTCCCTCCTGGTGACCTGCAGGTACCGGCAAGGTCTGGAGATGAAGCCGAAATTCTGGTGCGTTCCGGGAAATCTTTTGAAAACCTGTGCTGAAGACATCGTCGTCACCTCGGGGCTCCAGCCCGTGGTGCATCGGGACCGGTTCTCCATCCGAGACGATCGCGAGTGGCGAGAGATCACGGTGACCGTGGACAACCTGACCGAGAGGGATGCGGGCACCTACCGCTGCGGGGTGCGAAAGGGCACATTTCAGCCTGATGAGAGTCACAGTGTGGAGGTGATCCTGTCCCCAGGTGAGTCCCTGCACATCCCCGCCGTTCACAGCACCACTGACCACGTCGGTGGGGACAAAACCGGGCTGCGGGAGGAGATGGCACTGGGGGCCGGGGCATGGAGGGGAAGAGGGGCGGTCAGTGCCCACAGACCCCCGCTCCCTCTGTGTCCCCTTCGCACTTGCAGCCCCGACGCGCTGGCTGCCCTCCCGGTCCACTCCGACCCGGGGTGCGAACGACAAAACCCTGGCGTGATGAGAATGACGCTGTGACTACTGTGTCCCCAGATCAGGCCCTGCACGTCCCCGCCCCGCACAGCACCTGTGCTCGCCCTCCCACGTACCGCGACCGCCACGACGCGGGGCCGGGACAGGGCTGCGGGAGGAGGTAGCACTGGGGGCAGGGGGAAAGGAGAGGGACAGGGGCGGGTTCGTGCCCGCCGGCCCCCTCTGCATCTCTGTCCTCTTCGCATTTGCAGACCGGACCCCCGAGGTGGGAATGGAACCCACGTCGGTCAGCCGCCGCCTCTTCTGCTGTTTCCCGGTGCTGGCGGGGCTGCAGGCGCTGGCGCTGCTTGCCATGACCGGAGCCGTGCTCTGGGTCAGCCTGCGGGGTGGCTGAGTCCTCGGCCCGGCTCCACCTCCTCCCTGGGACGCCCTTAGCCCCGACGTCGCGGGGAGAGAGGGCATCCCCGGGCCTTTCCTGCCGCAATAAATCTTCCCCGCTCCGTGATTCCGTCTCTTTTGCGCAGCAGCCCCGGTGCCTGGGCAGCCCCAGGGGTCCCGCTGCTCCGCCCCAAGAGGGCGGGCAATGCGATGGGGGCGGCTCCGAGGGAGGAAACTGCCCCGGCGGGAGGAGCCGGGGGTGGCGAGGGAATCGAGCCTCGCCGTCTCGGAGCAACCATGCAGCTCCTGTCTCTGCTCTCCTGGGCAATGCTGCCAGGTAAGGCTGGGACGGGGCAGCCCCGACGGGGAGGAGCAGGCGTTGGCGCCGGCAGAAGCAGCAGCATTCCCCGGCTTCGTGTGTCCCCGCAGGCTGCTGGGCGATGACGGGGCCCAAAATCGTGCGGGGATTCCTGGGGCGGTCCCTCCTGGTGACCTGCAGGTACCGGCAAGGTCTGGAGATGAAGCCGAAATTCTGGTGCGTTCCGGGAAATCTTTTGAAAACCTGTGCTGAAGACATCGTCGTCACCTCGGGGCTCCAGCCCGTGGTGCATCGGGACCGGTTCTCCATCCGAGACGATCGCGAGTGGCGAGAGATCACGGTGACCGTGGACAACCTGACCGAGAGGGATGCGGGCACCTACCGCTGCGGGGTGCGAAAGGGCACATTTCAGCCTGATGAGAGTCACAGTGTGAAGGTGATCCTGTCCCTAGGTCGGTACTTTTGGGTTCCTCAGGTGCAGCGTTGCCAAAAAGGTTCCCCATGCCAATATACAAGTGCTGGTAGCGCGGGATGCAGGGAGGGGGGTTCCCGGGCTCTGTGGGGCAACTCCAGGGGGTGTCACCAGGGCTGGGGCACTTGCCAGCAGAGCTGGTGCCATCTTCTCCCATGCCCAGGTCTCACTAAGGCCCCTTCTCTAGGCTCCAGGTCTGGTCACCCTCATTGCTGGGGTGCAGCACCCTGCTCTCATGCCCCATTTCCCCATCTCAGCAGATCCTGCTGACACTGTGTGTGCTTTCCTTGCCTGATTTCATAACACCAGGGAGTCCCTCATCGACCCACCCAGTTTGGGGCAGCTGCTGCCTGTGGGCTTAGGGAACATCCCTCTCCATCCCTTTACCAGGAACCACCCCCTGAGGTGGGATATTTATATGGGGCTGGGCAGCTGGTGGCCAGACCCTCTCCTACAGGCTGAACTCTGCTCTGTGCACATGTGCTACATGCACATTTTGAGGGGGGAACTGGGACTGTGAAAAGCCTCCCAGGCAGGCAATTACAGCCCTTCCACCTTGAAGAGCATGCTCTGGACATGGCAGAGGGGACCCATCATCTTGGAGTGTGATGGTAAATGGGTCATTTCCAACTTCTTGCAAAACCAGCAGCATTTTCCACTGTGAAGGCATGGAGATTGCCTGAGCCTCTCTTTTTTTTGTTGCAAATCTTCCTTCTTCCTCCCCAGCATCACCCACCTCGGCCACCAAGCACGTCAGTCTCAGTACCTCTGTGTCAGTCTACATACAGAAAACTCCCCAGGGAACAGCTGTGCAACCAGCATCAAACCCCTCCAACCCTGACATCTCTGAACCTGCACAGTGAGTACCAACTCCTGCCTGCAGCAGCCACTTCCCTCCACGAAGTTCCCCTCGTGCAACTGGGGCCCTGCAACCCTCCAGATTTTTCACACCACCCTTAAGGATTCTTGCATTCTGCTTTTGCCTCTAAAGACCAGCATTTCACTCTGCCAGAAGTTCTGCATGGACAATAATCCTAGCACCCCTGTTCCCTTGGCCCCAGCAAAGCCCTGCTTGTCCCCTGTCCTTGTTGCAGCTTGAGCAAGATGCAGGTTATTACCATGGGAGAACTGGCTCCTGGAGTCAGCACTGTTTCCTTCCCCAAAACTCAGAGGGAGTGCTTGCTTGTGGGAAACCAAGGGCTGGGCTGGGTCCTGTTCTGCTTTGTAGTCACACATGGCCATATGGGGATACTTGACAAAGCACGAGACCAGAGCTGATGCAAGAATAGGGCAAAACTGGGACTTCCCACCAGCACACCAATGGTAGCTGACACACTGACCTTGCCTGGTTGCCCCTACAACAACAAGGTTGACAAATACTGAAGCTGCTTGCAAAATTAGGTGCAGGAACTCATCCTTAAACTAGTGAAGACACAGCAGCTCTGCAAGTCAAGTGTCTGTTTATTTCTGCAGTCCTCATCCTGCTTTGCTCCATGCTCACCTTGCAGCCTGGCCACCCCCACTCCTCTTTCCCTTCATAGAATCATAGAATCATAGAATCATAGAATTGGCTGGGTTGGAAGGGACCTCAGAGATCATCGAGTTCAACCCTTGAACCACTGTTGCGGTTGCTAGACCATGGCACTGAGTGCCACATCCAGTCTCTTTTTAAATATCTCCAGACATGGAGAATCCACTACTTCCCTGGGCAGCCCATTCCAATGCCTGATCACCCTCTCCATAAAGAAATTCTTTCTAATATCCAACCTAAACTTCCCCTGGCACAACTTAAGACCCTGCCCTCTTGTCTTGCTGAGAGTTGCCTGGGAAAAGAGCCCAACCCCCCCCTGGCTCCAACCTCCTTTCAGGGAGTTGTAGAGAGTGATGAGGTCTCCCCTGAGCCTCCTCTTCTCCAGCCTGAACACCCCCAGCTCCCTCAGCCTCTCCCCATAGGATCTGTGCTCGAGTCCCTTCACCAGCCTGGTTGCCCTCCTTTGGACCCACTCCAGGACCTCGATATCCTTCTTCCCAATGCAAACCCCAGCACCCACAACTGCTCCCTGCCTGCCTGCTCCATGCTGCTTCTTCCCCAGGCTGCTTCTGAGAAGATGTGTGAGAACAGAAATTTTTTTTCTTGCAGCTTGGATGTGGTTGAGCACATCCTCACTCCAAGCATCATAGTGATTCTTCTTTTGCTCCTGGTTGCTGCTGGGGTTCTGGTAATGCTCTCCAGGAAGAGGAAGAAAGGTAAGTGAAGCTGCCACTGCCACTCACACACAGTTTCTGCACTTGAGCCTTCTGCTGTGTTTGTTTTTCCCTCTAGATTTTTTTTTTCTCCACCATTTCCTCCTTGATCCATCCAGTTCCTGTGTCCCTCTTTCCCTGAGGGAGTGATGGGACCATCCAACAGGTCTGACCCCTGTGGGAGTGGGGAATGGCAGCTCTCAGAATGGGTGCTGCCAGCCATGGCACCCACTGAGGTTTGTCTGAGCACCATCCACTGCTCCAGGCAGACTCAGATGCATCAGCCAGGCTTGAGCTGGGCTTGAGGCAAAGCTTAAAACCAGTGTGAAGGATGGGGAGGGATAGGAGGGGGTGTCACCAGCTGGCAGGTTGGGGCTGGCTTTATTTGAACTGTTCCAGTCTAGCTTTTTGATGATGCAAGAGGTTCCCTTCCTACTTTACAGTAAGATTCACAGTGTGATGTTTTTATACATTTTTTTCTCTCTGGCCCCTCTGCTGTCTGACCATGTCCATGCTTCCTCCAGCCCTCTCCGGAGCAGCTATAGAGATGGACAGGACCCACAGCCTGTCACAGACAGTAAGGCAAAGTGTGTGAGGTCTTGGGATGGTGTGCTGGGAGCTCTCCTGGGGAGGGGGAATGTTACACCCCAAGCTGAACAAACCTGCCAGAGCTGTTTGCTTTCAGCCAGGCTCACAGCCCTTTAGGCTGGGAGGGATCCATTGGGTTCATTCTCTAACAGAGAGACCCAACCAGGGATTTTTTGTGATTGTCTATAGAGTATTCCTGGGAAGGTAATTTAGGATTGAGCTGAGAGGTTTCTTCCCAAGCCCCTCCATCCAGGGGAGCTGTTTCTCTGGGTGAAGCAGCCTTGGGTACCTGCAGCAAGGCATGCCTAAGGAGGCTGCAGGGCAGCTGATCTTTGACCACTAGTTGGGAAGTATTCACTAATATTTTCTGCCAGCTTTTCAAGGAGGAGCCAGTGTCACTAGGCCAGTTTCCCCTGTGCCATGTTGAGCCAGCCCTTGCTGCAGGTTAAATTTCCCCCCAGTGCTCCTGCAGCCATCCCAGCTCTCCTCAGGAATGGCAGTGGGAGGGGAGGTGTTGCCTGCAGGCAGGGCAGCAGTGGTGGGTGAAGAGCTCATTCCTCTTCTTCACATGCCAGGGAGTGGATTCCTTGAACTATGCAGTCATTAACCACTGCCCAGGCAGAGCTGAGAGCCAGTTGTACAGCAGTGCTGAGGCGTTCTGCTCCCTGGGAAGCCCAGCGACCGAGTACTCAGAGGTCAGGCAGAGTGATAAGGTAGGAGAATTCAAAGCAACCCCAAGCTCAAGGCTCTGGGTGGAAAGCTGGGGGGGGTGGGTAGGATGGGTTGGGTGGGGAGGAAAGGCTGCAAAGGGATGTGCCAAGCCTGGGTGCAAATGACCCTGGATGGTGTGGGTGTCCTCTCTGGTCCCCACCACTACTGCTGGGTGCTCCAAGCAGCTGAGAGGTTCCAGTAGATGGTGTTGCCCTGGACCAGCCCCACAGAGGATGTTTTTTTTTGTTTGTTTGTTTGTCCCTCTCCTTTCCCAGTATTTGGAAAAGGACAAAGAGACTTTATATGCCAATATGCAGAAGTCCCTGCCGGAGCAGCAGGAGATCTATGCCAATGTGCCACCAGCTCCACAGCCCAGTGAAGAGCCCTACAGCATGGAGCAGAGGGTGTGAGCCAGCCCCAACCCCACAGCTGCTCTGGCAGTGCCAGCAGGACACAGGCTGGATTTCTGCTCCAGCAGGAGCTGGCTTCAAAGTGGAGCTGCTGCTTTTGGAGTCTCACACATTTCCTTGGAGCAACACCTCAGAGGATGAGGTTGAACAGGAGGCTTGGACTGGGATGAGAATGGAATCATCCCTCTGCATCTGGAAACTTCATTGGGAATAAAAAGCTGCCCCTCATATTTCCCAGGCAGGGTGTGGAAGAACCCAGTGGTGGGTGGCGAGGGCAGGCTGGGGTTTGTGGGGGGGGCTGCCAGGCTCCTTGCACCCAGCACCCCCCTCACTCACCCCTTTGGCTGAATTATACGTGTGGCTGAACCTTCCTAACCCGCTGGTCACCTCACACTGACTTTTTTCTGTGGATGTCAGGCAGAGCTGGCAGCTCCTGGGTAGTAGGACAGTGAGAAATATTCTACCCAAATGTGATGTTCTACTCCACTGTATTGTTCCACCCAAATGCTGAGGGGACCCAGCTCTGCATTAGGGTGCTAAAGGGATGGCAAAGGTGCTCCCATCCCTACACAGCCCCTGGGAAGTTTTCTTAAATGGAAGCCAGAAAATTATAATAAATGGAAGGCAGAAATAGCATCTGACTTTGTGGTGGGGGGCTGAGGGCACAGGATCCTTGGGATGTGCAGAGCTGGGGAGCAGGAGCCATTTTTAGCATCAACCTTTTAATATCTGAGGACTTTCAAGCTTCCTCAGGTAATTTTAAGAGCTTAAGAAATGTGCCTTTTCTCCAGCAGTAGTGGTGTTTCAGGGCAGCTGCCTGGAAGAAGAAAATAACCCCTGGTAGGTGAAACATCCACACTCTTGGTTCTGGAAGGGCTGACTCCTGATGGAAACAAGGCTGAGAGCAGAAAACCTGAGTTCTGCCACACACATGCTCAATGCTTTGCCCAGAGAGATGAGTTTTTCCTTGCCATGGGAATTTGCACACTGTAGCTCCATGCAGCTGGGTTGGTTTCAGGGCCAGGGATGCTGATTTATATTTTGCAATCAGCTCTGCCCTAAAATGATGTTTTCTAAGCTCTGACTGCAGGAGTCAGCTGAAAGTGGAGATGTCCTATCCTGGTGCACAAGCCTTCCTGTAACTTGCCCCTTCCCACGGGGCAGATTCTGGGGTATCATTATTTTGGGGCTCCTAACATGAAGACACTTGTATGTCTCAAGAGTCTCTTCAATGGGTATTTTCTCCAGCACAGAAAGAAACAGCAGAAAACTGTTAGAACCAAGGCAGTTTCATTGACTGAACTTAGGACTTGCACCTCATGTTCTTTTGAAGTCAATCATCTCTCTCAGACGTATCAAAGATACAAGATACTCCTCACCCCCCCATTTTTATTTTTTTTAATCGAATGCTACAGTAGAAAATTACCTTCAAAAGCTTCTCAAACAGCTTGAACAGAGGAATAACCCAGGGAAGAACTAACTTCTTCCAGCAGAGGTAGGGCAGGTGAGCTTTTTTACCCATCTTATTGACAAGCCATGAGGTTTTTGGCTCGAGTTTCACTCATGGGTTGGTCAGAACAGCATTGAGGGAACAGTGTTGGGACAGAGCCCCTGCTCAGTCCTGTCCCTGGCTGCAGCTGGGGACGGGCCATGCGAGGCTGTGTCCCCACCAGGCTGGGGGGGTTGTTATCTGCAGGGAGGTCTCTTTTCCTACTGCTGTGGGCATGCTGAGATAGTTCTCCAGCTTTCAGCCTTTACAGACATGGACCAAATTGCTCCTGTGTAAGTGGAATCCTCAGTCTGGAGCCCTTCTGCAGCCCTGGGGGGACCTTTTAGCTGAACCTCTTCCCCCTAAAACCCTCTTGAGTAGTCGAGGCTGCAGCATTTCTCTGGGCTAGCAGCAGGATCTGCCCGGGAAGCTCACAGGAGGTCATGGAGCTCCCCGGAGCTGTTATCACCCCTCAGACACTGTTTCCTATATCCCTGGCAGAAAGACTTCTCTCCCCGCAGCTCTGGCTGGAGGGAGGCAGGAGGCTGCGGTGAGGGGCTGCCTCGGAGCTCCCGATCCACCCCGGGGCGTTTGTGCTGCCTGCAGCCAGGCTGGGAGCTTGCCCGGTGCTCTTCTGCCTGGGTCCCTGTCCTCAAAAAACATTGTGAGTCTTTTTTTTTTTTGTGTGTGTGTGTCCTAAAGAGGCTTTGTGGTATTCTGAGGTTTAATTGCAGCATAAAGAGGAACAGAGTGGGGGATTTTTTCTGAAAGCAAGCTGGGGAGCGGGGACGGGGTTGTGCAGCAGCCCGTGCTGTGCCAACCCCTTCGTGCAGGTGTTTCCTGCAGCGGGGGCTGTTCTTGCTCTGGCGATCACAGGCTGAGGCGCACACACACACACGCACACACGTATGCGTGCATATGAACATGCGTGTGCACACACATACACTCACACGCATGCACACACGTGCAGACATACATGCACACGTACACATTTACATGTACACACACGTGTGTGCACACGTACACACATGCACCAACACACAAATACACGCGCACACGTATGCACACGCACATGTACACACATGCACACTCACGTGCACACGCATGCACACACATACACAAACATGCGCACACATACATAAACACATATACATGTACACACTCGTACATACACACACACAGATACACACATACATTTACACACACACAATCACACACTCACATTTACACACTCACACACTCACCCCCCTCCCTCACTCCCCGCTCCTCCCCGCGCATGCGCACCCCGCTGCCGGCGGTGCCGGTGACGATGGTGGCCAGCGGGCGGGCGCGGAAGCTGGCCCGGCGGTACCGGCTGGCGGTGGCCACGGCCCTCGCCATCCTCCTGCTCCAGGGGCTCGTCCTCTGGACCTCCGCCGGCCTCGACGAGGAGGGACCGGCAGAGGTGAGCTGGGGGGAGGCCGGAGCGGCGGCCCGGGGCCTGCGGGGGGGCTGAGGGGGAGATAAAGGGGAGCGGGGGATGGAGAAGGGGCCATAAAAGGGGCTGGGGGGGCAGTGAGGAGGTTCGGGGGGCGATGGAGGGGCTGGGGGCGAAGTGAGGAGAGTCGGGGGGCGATGGAGGGGCTGGGGGGGCAGTGAGGAGGTTCGGGGGGCGGTGGAGGGGCTGGGAGGGCAGTGAAGGGGCTGAGGGTGAGACGAGGGAGGGGGGACAGGGGAGGGTGGTGCGTACTGGGAGGGGGGAGACCCTCGGGGTGAGGGTCATTGGGGGGGACAGTGCCCGGGGGGCTGGTGTGTCCCCTTGCTCTGCAGATGGGAGGGGACACGAAGGGGGTGACCCCCCCTCGGTGTCTCTGTGGGGTTGGGAAAACCCTGCCGGGGTCCCTGGGGGGGTTGGGGTCGCACAGAATCGGGGGAGGGGGGAGAGCAGTGGGGCTGTGGCCTGTGAGGAGGTCCTGGCAGCAGCAGTGTGGGGTTGTGGCACTGCCACAGGGGACCCTATGGCCCAGGGGGTGTCGTTTGGGGTCTGGCAAGGTGTGGGGTTTGATGGGGGTCTTGTGCTGGGGGTTTGGGAGATGTTGTGGGAAGCTGGAGTCGGTGACTCCCAAACCAGAAAACCTGAAAACACACGGTGGTGATCAGAGAGCTGGGGAGGGCTCAGGAAGTTTTCAGCAGCTCCTCTTCAGCTGTTCCTGCCAGGAATGGCCCTGGGAAGTGTGAGAGTACCAGGATCTTTTGTAGTCATCTGTTGTCTTTATATCGGAGCACTCTGCTAAGGCATCACCTCCTTTTTATCTGTGAGAAAACTGAGGCACGGGCAGACGAAGGTTTTTGTCCAAGGTCATGGATGGAGCAGGTGTTGAGGAGGACCCGAGTTTCTGGAGCGTGTTGTTACCACCTTCAAGCAAAGCTCTTGACCTCTGGGTTGCTTATTGGAATTTATTGATTTGTTGCAAGCTGCCTGGACCCTCCCCAGGCCCACTGCACCTGGATGGACCAGGGGCTGAAGGTAGTTTCTCCAAGAGCATTGGAGATGGGCTGAGAGTCCCTGTATGGGCTTCCTTGGCAAATGTCTATGTGGCACAAGAGCCTCTCACCTTGGCCAGGACCCTCATGCTCCAGGAGCTGTAGAGACCCTCCATGGGCTGCCAGCAAGCCCCAGAGTGATGGTGAAGCCAGGGAGAGCATGTGCTGGAACTGTGCTGGGCAGGTATAGAGTGATGAGGGACCTGTGGCAGAGCAAAGCCAGGGAGGTGAGAGGTGGGGATCTCAGGATGGGGGTGAGAGCTTCCTCTCTCCATCATAGGGTGCCTCCCTGGTGTGGGGGGTGACCCTGTGGTTATCAGGTGTTTCCCAGGGCCAGAAAGTTTCCCCTGAGAGCAAAGAGGAGAGAAAGGGAACTGGGCAGCCCCTTGCAGGGAGTCAGGTCTCTAAGGTGACCAGGTTTCCTCCAGAGACATTGGGAGTAGCTATGAGCAACCTCTTGTGCTTCCATACACTTACCAACAAAACAGAACCAGGGAAAAAATGCAGCAAGGAAAGTGTTAGAGATCATGGAGCTGTCCATGATCTGGAGACACTGGGAATGTGAGAGCCACCCATCTGGCAGCCAGGAGTGCCTGACTGCTCCTTCCCCTTTCCAGTGACCTTCATCGAATCACTTCACCTGTCCTGGCTTCTCCTTCCCTCTCTGCATCATTCCACATCACTCATCTCCTCTTCTCTTGTTCTGTGTGGCCTCAGTCTGTGCCTGGTTTTCCCAGGTCTCTTCCCAAAACTGAGCTGAGCAGCTGACAGGTTTGGCCATGGATTCTCTCACCTGGAGAGGGGATGGTTCCCCACCAGCAGCCCTGACTAAAGGGCTTGGGAAGGGACAAACCTCTTCAGAGAAGGCAAGAACCATCCTGAGCTTTACAGACAGATGAAACCCATTAGTAAGCTGGGGAAAGTCCAATTAACCTTTATTTCTTGCACAATGGCAAAGCTATTTGTTTTGGTGCCCTCCTGCAGATTCTGCTTTTGGCCAGACCTGGAGGAGCCACTGTTCCCCAGGGGCATTTCGGGTAAAACTGGAAGAACCCTCCCAAGGGAGCCTGACCTTGCAGTCCTGGAAGGATTTGGGTAACCTTGAGATCTCTTAATTGCTGGAGTAAATGGCTCTTTCCCACTAATGGACACAGCTCCAGCCTGGCTTGTCCCCACTTTGACTCACTGTAGAGAGCAAAAGTCCTGTAAAAGCTGTGGAGCACCCAGGGTCAGGCAAGCTCCTTCCTTCCAGACCTGCACCTTGGGCTGGGCACCTGCAGTGCTCAGGAGCTGCTCAAGGGTCTGCTCTGATCTCTGATGGTGACAGTCCCCTTCTCTGTCCTGCTCAGTTCTTCAGAGGTTCCTGGTTTTCTTCCTTTCATGGGAGAGGGAAGGGCTTCCCCTGCTCGGCAGGCTCTGTCACTGGAGGTTCCTGGTGTGAGCAGAGGTTGTAGGAAGATCTTTGCCCTTTTCCAGAATAGGTCATAAACCCATCTTGCACCAGCAGCACTGCCTGCTCACTGCCTGCTTCAGCCACACGAGAGCCACCAGCCATGACAAGGCCACACGGCTTGGATTGTGTCACTTCTCTTTACAAACCAATTGTCAGGGTCCTCCAGGCTCCCTTGGGTGACCAAGCTGATGCTTCATGGCACTTAGACCAACAGAGGCTGGATCAGCCAGCAGTCACCTAGGTTAACTCTGGGTTTCCTACCTCCAGAAATCCGAACTATCTTGTTCCACCTGGATCAAAAAACACAATCTCTGCCCAGACTGACAGATGGGAGAGGAAATTCCCATCTCTGCCTGGCCCTTTGCTGACAGTGTCCCTGCTTGCAGACAGCACAGTGTCTGCACACAAAGGTGGGAGCCTGAGGAAACGGTGATCATGCCTTCCAACAGCTCCAGAGTAAGCAGATGAGCTTCCTGGAGGGCTTAGGCCACAGTAGAGCTGGCACCAGGAAAAAAGCAAACCTCAAAGAAGAGAATCTGTCATTTCAGTGTTTTAACCCAGTCATGTCTCTTCTACCACTTCATCTTGTCTTCCTCTTCACAGGCAGAAGGCAGCACCTCTCTGGGGCCTGTGTCTTGGTGTCCTTCATGTGCTGCAGCCTCTAGAGAAGCTCCCCATGAAACATCTTTTCTTCCAGCATTGCTGAGTTTTCTTGATTTCATTTTCCCCCCCCAAAGAGTTTGTTTTTAGGAGGCTATCTCCAGCCATTTTAATTGTGAGCTTTAAGTCTCTGCTGCTGCAGTCCTCAGTCAGGCATCTGGATTCCTCTGGTGACGTTGGAACATTTTGGTGCCAGTTTTGCCTGATGAGCACTTGTATGTGACAGACACCAGAGTCAATCAACCAGAGGGGGAATCCTGCAGGACCCCAGGTGCTGTCACTCTGCTCCTCACAGGGACAGGCAGTGTGGGGACCTGCACAGGGGATGAGGTACCTACAGCTCTATGGGGACAGTAGTGTCACATCAGGGGGGACCCAGGACAGGAGAAGTGACTTCTGGCTGGGGTCTGGAGTCATCTGTGCACATCAGGAGGAGGGAGACAGGGAGCTTTGCCAGAAGTGCCATGCACAAGTCTTAAATACATCAGAGCAACGTGGCTGGAGTTGTTCCCTGCCAGGCTGGGCTGGAGGGATCTCTCTGCTGTGGTGCACTAATTAGAAACCATTGAGCTCATTAACTGGCAGCTCCATCAAGGCTGTCCATGTTTCTGAAAACTTCCTACTGGGGAAGGCAGCCGGGCATGCCTGGGAGTCAGGAGCCAGGCTCTGACCAGGGGGATAACTGGGATTGTCACAGGGGTGGGCATCTGATGAGGGCTGTCCCTGGGGGGGCTGATTCAGTCCTGCTGTCCTTGTGAGGCATCTGCCCATCCTCAGAAGATGCTGCTGACCAGGAATAGTCCCTGATGTGCTTGCTGCCTGGCAGCAGGCAGGGTGTTGAGGACATTGTGAGAATGCCCCAGGAGGCCTGGCTGGGGGCACCTGGGGTAGGCTGGGGGTAGATAACCCCCACACCACAGACACAATGTTCTTTCCTGTGAGCGTGGCTCTCACAGGGATCCCGACTTCCCCACTCTTTCCTCTCCCCAAAGCCAACTCCTTTCTGCTCACCAGCCAGCCTGGCAGAGGTGAGGAAACATAATTAACTGCTCCCTTTCCACATCCACTTGGCTCAGCAGGAGGGTTTGTTAAAGGGATTCCTGGAGAAGCTGGTGATAGCAATTGCTCCAGCCCAGCCCAGAGAGCCAGGGGGCAGGGGAAGGAGTGCAGCAGGACCTGGGTCAGTGCCTCTCCAGGGCTTGTAGCCCCACAGAGCACACCTGTAGCCACCTGGGACCCCAGCTCCCAGACAGATGTGCTGGGCTTGGGCTCACAGTGTGATCAAGGCAGGGAAGAGCTGGTCCAGTTGGCTCCCTGTGGAACAACCTCCACCAGCCAGAACAGCCCTGTACTCATCTACACTGTCTGGGAATGTCCCTGCTCACATCCTGCAGGACCCCAGTGGGTCACTGGTGCAGACACAATCACTCATGGCTCTAATCTTGCTGCAGGACTGGTGGCAGAGAGTGAGAAACTCTCTCTGTGCACAGAGAGGGTCACAGTCACTTGGATTGTAGGGTCCTGCAGATCAGGGTCTCCCTCACTGGTATGTAGAGGGTGTCCCCATGAGTGGAGCACAGGACCATACAGGGATGAGCTGTGGGGTCTTGGCCAGGGTGGCAGAGGGGCAGTGTAATGGGCTCTTTTCTGCACGGTGGCTGCTCCTGGAGCACCTGGAGTGCTGCAGCATGGACTGGGAGCTGGGGACAGGGATGCTCTGGGGAGCAGGTTGGCAGGGCCAGGGGCAATCAGGTCCAAGCTAACACTGTCTGCTCTTCTGCATCCACCTGGAACAGGAGCGGCAGAAGAAAGCCAGGTTGCCCGAGAGCAGTGATGGCTCCAAGGACTCAGACAGCTCTGCCGGGCGCCGGGGCAGTGCCAGCAGGAAGCACGGGCGATGGCGGGGACGGCCGGACAGCCCCGGGGCACCGGTGTCCAAGGTGGTGAGAGCTGTCACGGCGAGACACAAACTGGGACGGAGGCTGCCGGCCGCACCGGACTCCTCCAGCCGCAGGAACCTGACGGAGCTGCATGGGGAGGCCCAGTTGGCCATCTTCCAGCAGGGTGACACGGGCAGTGTGGAGGGGGCTCCGCAGCCCACCGAGAACAGCTTCACCCCCAAGTGTGAAATCACAGGCAAAGATGCCCTCTCGGCGCTGGCCCGGGCCAGCAGCAAGCAGTGCCAACAGGAGATTGCCAACGTGGTGTGTCTGCACAGGGCTGGCAGCCTCATGCCCCAGGCTGTGCCTCGCCACTGCCAGCTCTCAGGTGAGTCCTGCTGGGGTGCTCCTGGCCATCCCTGGGTGCTGGAAATATCCTGGAGAGGTGCGTGGGCCACCTTCCCGATGTCACCAAACTGTCCCACCTGGCGAAAAGCGGTCTCAATCTGTCACTGATTCCCAGATTACTGCTGCCTCTCTAATCCAATCAAAGCTGTGCTGGCCTCCTTAAGCTAGGCTGTTCATCCCGACCTGCTGTGCCCTCGCAGTCAGAGCCAGACCCGGCTGCATCTTCCCTTTTGAGGGGCCAGAGAAGGACCTCTCTCCTTTCCCAACTCATCCATGTGTTTCCCAACACATCCATGCCAATTTAACACGGGGAGGGGCTGCGTGTGTCACCCTGCCCTGGCGCCACAGCGTGGTTGGGCTCGCCCAAGTTCTTCCATGCTGCCCCCATCTTCCTCAGGTCTCTCTGGTTTGTCAGGAACTCTGGGTGGTGGGTGTCAAGGGGGGTGCAGCTGACAGCCCTCTCCCTCCCCACGCAGGCAAGGTCAGCCCTGTCATCCAGTGGGACGAGAGCCGGCTGCAGCAGGGCCCCCCCAGCCAGCCCGTGCGAATCGCATACATGCTGGTTGTGCACGGCCGGGCCATTCGCCAGCTGAAGCGACTCATCAAGGCTGTGTACCACCAGCAGCACTTCTTCTACATCCATGTTGACAAGGTATGTGGCAGGGGTAAGGGGAGGGGGAATGCTAACAGTGCCCGGATCGGTCACCAGCACAGAATCATAGAATCATTAAGGTTGGAAAAGACCTTTAAGGTCATCACGTCCGACTGTCAACACCACCATGCCCAACTAAACAGTGTCCTCCAGTGCCACATCCACATTTTTAATGCCTCGAGGGATGGTGACTCCATCACTTAAATGGGCAGGAGGGTGCAGAGCTTGGGGACAGATGGACAGGGAGTGGAAGAAGTGGCTGGGTAGGGTTTGTCCTTGCTGCTGGTGGAGCTGTGACCCTCTCACCTCTATTTCTGCAACCCCTGGGAAGCAGGATCTGTATTCCCCTGCCCAGAGCAGTCTTGCTTCCTCTCCCGGTGGAGGTGGCTGGAATGTCAGGCCAGGAGAGCAGGGAGCAATGAGCTCCTCCTGAAGCCTGAGGCATGTTCTCTGGCAGCGCTCCAACTACCTCCATCGGGAGGCGGTGGAGCTGGCCCGGCACTATCCCAACATCCGAGTGACACCCTGGCGCATGGTGACCATCTGGGGAGGTGCCAGCCTGCTGAAGATGTACCTGCGGAGCATGAAGGACCTGCTGGAATTGACTGAGTGGCCCTGGGACTTCTTCATCAACCTGAGTGCCACTGACTACCCCACGCGGTGAGGATCTCTTTGGAGCAGGGGAGGATGGTGGAGGTGTTCGAGCTGCTGGATGCCACGGCAGCCTTGGGAGGGGCAGGGAGGAGCAGGGATCTGAGGGAAGATGTGGTTGGAGATTGCAGCCATGTGCTGGTGATGGTGCTCCAGGGCCAGGCTGGTCCTGTCTCTGAAGAGGAGCCCAACCAGTACCTCGAAGGCTGTTTTTCCTGCGGTCTGGGTGTTGCAGGAGAACACCCATGTGAGACGCCAGACAGCAGGGAGGACACGTTTGTGTCCCCAGAGGTGGGACCAAGGTTTGAGTCAACACTCACTGAACAGCTTTAGGCTCTGCTGGCTCTTGCAGTATGAATGTTTGCTGGGCTGCTTTACCTCAGGGGCCATTAATGGTCTTTAATTTACACCTCAGGACCAATGAGGAGCTGGTGATGTTCCTGTCCAAATACCGAGACAAGAACTTCCTGAAGTCTCACGGCCGAGACAATGCCAGGTAATCCCAGCTAGGGGCAGAGCTGAGCTGGAGGAACAGAAAAAGGAGGGGTTTTGGAGAAGAACTCAGACAGTTGAGGCAGGGGGGATGTTCTGGATGTGGCTGCACCCAGCAAAGTGTGTGACACCCCTGACCCCTCATCCCTGTGCTCAGGTTCATCAAGAAGCAGGGCCTGGACCGCCTGTTCCACGAGTGTGACTCCCACATGTGGCGGCTGGGCGAGCGCCACATCCCCGAGGGCATCGTGGTGGATGGGGGCTCTGACTGGTTCTCACTGACACGCAGCTTCGTGGAGTATGTGGTCTACTCTGAGGACCAACTGGTGTCCCAGCTGCGCCAGTTCTACACCTACACACTCCTGCCAGCTGAGGTGGGTGCTGGCAGCGGGGCATGGGATGGATTTTCTCCTCACTGTGTTCATTGTCTCTGTCTCACTTTATCCTCACCCTGGGTAACCATGAAGGGCATTGCTGGTTCTGCTCAGGCAGCTTTGTGCCTCCCCTTTGTCCAGACGCAGGGATGGAAGAGAGGAGCATGCAGGCCAAAAGTCATGTTTATATCCAGCCCTGCTTTTGGTCCAGATGCTCCTCTGGGCCAGATAAGGATTGATGCAGGTGCACAGCCTCAGCATTGCCCTGTGCTGGGAACAGGGATCAGTGTCTGAGAGCTATCAAGGCCTGTCCAGTGTCTCTGTGAATGAGGGGTGAGGGGTTGGTCTCCATTTACCACCCATCCTCCATCCCCAACGGGTTGTCCTGTCCCTTCTCTGCCATGCACAGTCCTTCTTCCACACGGTCCTGGAGAACAGCCACGCCTGTGAGACATTGGTTGATAACAACCTCCGGGTGACCAACTGGAACCGCAAGCTGGGCTGCAAGTGCCAATACAAACACATCGTCGACTGGTGTGGGTGCTCCCCAAATGACTTCAAACCCCAGGACTTCCTCCGGCTACAGGTGAAAAAGATTCTCCTTCTTCCTCCTCCTTCTCCTCCCTGTCTTTCTCCCCTGGGTGCAGTGCCTGCTGCTCTGCACGCCAACACCAGCCTCACCCCAGCCCTGCCAGGGACAGGAGCAGGATGGGATCCCCAGCTCCACACAGACGTGTCTGGGAATGCTCGGGCAGCAAGGTTGTGCTGGATGTTCTGCCCAGCAGTCAGCCAGGCTTTTGTTTGCCATGCTGCTCCTCTCCCCAGACTTCTTCCTGTTTTCCTGCTCTTTCCCTGCAGATGTATTACCTGGACAAACATCTTTTCAGTAAAACCATTGCAGGATCTGCCCTTTGGCAGGACAAAATACCCTGTGATGATCTGTCTTCCATGCTCTTGGTGCTTTAGGGATGTAGACTGACCAAGGCAGCTTTGGAGGAGACACACCCAGCCCTGAAAAGGGAAGTTCACAGGATTTTTTTAACAGTCCTGGGCTTGTTCAGTGCAGGGCCTTGGTTCTGCAGGCTGTGATCCCTGGCCAGGCCTCCTCCAGGGCTCCTCAGCAGCTCTGCTGGGTGTGGGCCCATTGCAGCAAAGGAGGTAGATGACACATAGCTGCTTCTGAGCACAGAAAGAGGGAGGCAGTGGGAGAGATGGAAACCCATCTGCATTACCAGTAACCATTCCCCACTAGCCCTGTTGTAGAGGATGCCAGGCAGAGTCTGGCTGTGCTTTGCTGTTCTTCAACCAGTGCCCTCAGAGAGAGTAGGATGGGTCCCAGCATGTTTCTTCCTGCTCTGTCTCCTTTCCCAATGAGGTGGGAGGGCAGGGGGGGCTGCAGCCAACACTGTCAGCAATGCCTGCGCTCTTCCAGCAACTCTCCAGACCAACCTTCTTCGCTCGCAAGTTTGAGTCGACGGTGAATCAGGAGGTGCTGGAGATCCTGGACACACATCTCTACGGCAGCTACCCCCCCAGCACCCCAGCCCTGAAGGCTTACTGGGAGAATGTCTATGACCGTGTAGATGGGCTCAGTGGCCTCAGCGATGTCACCCTCACCTTCTACACAGCCTTCTCCAGGCTTGGGCTCCGCAAGGCCATGGCCACGCCAGCAGCCAAGGCTGACAAGCTCTGCAGGTGGGGTGTTTGCCCTGGGCTGGAGCCAGACTCTGAGGGGTGGCCTAGGAGGATGCTGATGCTCAGATGTCCAACCTCTCCTTCTGTCTGTCTCTTCTTCCAGGTTTGAGCCCCAGGGCTTCCCATCCAGTGTGCACTTATATTTCTATGATGACCGTTTCCAGGGTTACCTGGTGATGCAGGAAGTGCTGAATTTGGCAACTGGGCAGGCAGAGTCCCTGGAAGCGTGGGTGATGCCCCAAGGAGCTCTAAAGCTGGTGGGTCACAGAGGGCAGGCAAACCGCTTGCAGAACCTTGAGGTAAATGGGGAAAAGTTTTCCTTCCAACACCCTTATTCTTCCTTGGCTCTCCCACACCCTTCCTCTTCTCCCTCACCTGCATGCTGTGGGGACAGAGGGACACGGTGCTGCTGTCATGTCTGAGAACAAACCTTTGTCTTGGGTTCTGTGTGGGAGTTTGGAGCTGATGGGTGGGGAAAAAGCCTGAGGGGGTCTTGTGGAGGGAGCTTGTGGTGTCCAGCAGCTGCAGGAGACATCACACTGCTGGATTAGTGCTGGTATGGTGCAGGCAGCCAGGAGAGCTGGGGAGGGTCAGGTGTGCTTTGCTTTGGGCTCCAAAGCTTGTGCCTGCCCCTGGTCAGAGAAGTGAAACACAAAACCTGAGCTGAGAGTGTCTCCCTGCCCAGTGTCCCACTGCTCATGTCTTCCATCCATCCATCCATCCAGGTGGGCACAGAGTGGGACCCCAAGGAAAGGCTCTTCCGCAATTTTGGAGGCTTGATTGGACCTTTTGATGAGCCAGTGGCCATGCAGAAGTGGTCACGGGGCCCCAACCTGACAGCCACGGTGGTGTGGATCGACCCCACCTACGTTATTGCCACCTCCTATGACATCACCGTGGATGCTGAGGCCGAGTTCACCCAGTACAAACCCCCCCTCAATCGGCCCCTGCGCCCCGGGGTCTGGACCATCCGCCTCCTCCAGTTCTGGGAGCCCCTGGGGGAGAACCAGTTCCTGGTGGTGCCCCAGACTTTCAACCGCAAGCAGCCTCTCAGGAAAGGTGAGGAGGGTGCTCTGGAGCTTGGGGCTGGGTGGGAGGGAGGGGTCTCCCTGCGGGCAGTGCATTGCATTTCCTCCTGGTGCTGGCCTCCCCACTGGCAAGACAGGATCCATCCTTCCCACTGGTGTCCCCTTGCCCGTATCAGTCCTCAAACCAGGTCCTGGGATAGCTGTGAAGGTCCTGTTTGTAGGTCAGATCCATCCTGAAGTCCTGCAGTAGGGCTGGGGTTGCAGAGGGTGCTGACTCCACTGGGACGGTGGCAGGGTGCTGGGATGTTGCTGCGCTGCTCATCATCTCTCTTTCTCCTCCTGTTGTACCCAGATGACAGCAACTGGCTGCACGGTGGCCCCCCCCGCAATGAGTACATGGAGCAGAGCTTCCAGGGCCTTGGGGGGATCCTCAACCTGCCCCGCTCTGAGGAGGCAGAGGAGGAGGCAGCGAGGAAGGCACAGCTGACGGGACGGGCGCTGGAGGACTGGTCAGACGCTGCCATCAGCACCTTCTGGTCTGCAGCAGAGATCTGCACTGGTGGCTCCTCTGCCTGTGCCTCCCTGGAGACCTGCAGCAAAACCTCCTGGAGCTCCCTCTCCCCAGACCCCAAATCAGAACTGGGGCCTGTCAAACCTGACGGGCGGCTGAGGTAGCAGGAGCAGCGGGGGGGTGGCCTTGGAGCCAGGAGCATCTTCCCCCACTGGTGTGGTGGGGGCTCCAGACCACATCACCCCGTGTGATTCGCACCATAGTCACTCAAGGAAGAGAGAATGGGAACCTCTGGGTGGGGAACACCTCCCGTGGGGTATTTTGGGCGGAGGAGGAGGAGGCATGAGGTTGGTTTTGCCCAGCTCCCCCAGGAACGGGTGCTTGCTGGCCAAGGAGAGCATGCCAGGGCATCCAGAAAGAGCTGCATGTTTGTTAGTGCAGGCATTGGAGCCTTGGGAAGTGTGATGGAGGGAGGGAAGGCTGGCCATGGGCTGGCTTTGGACAACCCAGCACCCTTTCCAACCCTGGGCTGTACCTCTGCAAGTTCAGGCCCCTGTGTGGCCCAGCTGCCCACCAGAAGTGATGGTGAGGAACTGTAGGGACAGGCAGAAGCAGGATGGGTTGAAGCCTGTCATATGCATAGAGCTGCTGCTGGCCCAGGGCTTGCATCTCATCCCCTCCACCCCACCCCTTTAGTTTGTATTTTTATAAATATATATATAGAAATATATATGATGCAAAGTGCAATAGAGATGAGACCCCTTGTTGGGGTCCTTGTGTCTCCATCTCCCCTCAGTTCTCTTGGGTGTCCTGGTGCTACAGGACAGGGTGCTGGGTTGTTTACATTTTTTCTTTTTTATCAGTAGTATTTTTATTGTTTTGCTGTTTCTCCATTTCCTGCATCCCTCCTGCCCCGTGGGCAGGGTTTGGTGTGGGGTGCTGCCTGTGCCCTCCTGTGCCAAATGTTTGGAGCTGTTGGTCTGTGCTGTGACAGCGAGCTGGGCAGTGCCTTCAAGTCCAGCCAACCCCTGCAGACCCTGCTGCCTCTGCTCCAGGAAAGGAGTTCCCTGCCAAAATGCCATCCACAGGGCCCAGGGAGCTGCCCTGAGCCACAGCCCCTGTGCTCAGCCTTTTCTTTTCTCCTGCACTGGCAGAAGCTCTTGGGATCTGCTGTGCTTCCCTGGCCAAAAAATCGAATCAGCAAGACAAGGTCCAGCAAGCTCCATCTGATCTCCACTGTTTCTGCTTCCCCTCTCCCCCAGGGAAGGGGTACAGTGGGTCATCCCCTGTGCTGCTGTCCTCCCAGCCCTGCCTGTGCCATTCTGTTCTCCCAGACCAATGCTTTATAGAGAAGTCTGTCATTGGTTTTCATCCTGTGAAGACACTTCACGTGTGCCATGTGGGACTGCAGCAGGAACTCACCTGCAGCCTGGGAAGGAGTGGTGGAGATTCAAGACCCTCTGCTCAAGGAGGGTCAGCAGGAGCCAGGCAGGGCTTAGCCAGGTTTTGCTATCTCCAAAGATCTGTGCCATCTTTCGCCTTCCTCCAAAGCCCAGGGCTTCCTTGCATTCCCAGTCTCCCTGGTTTAAGGATGCTGGTGCTGGCACGTTGTGAAATGGGGGGGATGAAGACCTTGGTGCATGAGAGCATCCCATTCATGCACCCCTTGTGGGGTGCTCCGGGGCTGGGAAGGGGTGGAGAGGTGCTGTGCAGGGCCTGGCCCTGCCATGGGGTGGAACAACAAACCTCTGTGTCAAAAGCATTATGTAAATTGTCTTAAAATATGCAACATCACCCCAAATATATCTATATCTCTACCGTGCGGTCCGTTTGGTTTTTGCAGCGTGCTCTGGAAGGGTGGAGTTGTCAGAAGGCCTCAGGAGGGGGGACACGCCCTGTAAGGGGAGGGTGTGAATGCCTCCAGGCATGGGGTTGCGGGCCTGGGTGATATGCGACTCAAACGAGCTGTTGGGTTTTCTTAACCCGTGCCCGAAGCCCGGTTGCCCCCGGGGTCTCCACTCGCCGGGAGGCAACCATGCTCCATCCTGCTGCTTTGCCGTGGCCCGTCCGGCCCTGATAGCAGAGTGTCTGCGGTGCAATTAAGATACTAATTAGCGAACGAACGCGAACCTCCTGCTGCCCGAGGCCGCAGCTTTCCCGCCCCGTCGCGTCGCCATGGCAACCGCGGGCCCCGCCTCACAGCCTTGGATGGAGCCAATCGAGCCGACAGCCAATGAGAGCGAGGGGGGCGTGGCCTGGGAGGGAGAGACCGCGCTCCTCCCCGTTCCCTGTGAATGGATCCTGTCTCTCCGATGGCCAATGGGAGCTGAGGGGGCGGGGTTATTCCCGTGAGGCTCCGCCCCCCGCCGGTGAGGCGCGGGCGGCTCTGCCGGTGGCTGCGGGATGGCGCAGCCCGGGGAGGCTTCGGCGTACACGGCGGCCGCGGCCATGGACAGCAACGTCCTGGCCATCGTTATCGCCGCGAGTGAGTGGCGAGAGGGGGCGGCCTGGCCGGGAGCGACGCCGTGAGGGGGCGGCTGACGTGCGGGATTAGCCTCCGCCGTTGCCTCCCCCAAAGAGGGGTCTCTGCAGTCCCCGGTCCTTCTCTGCGGAGCCCGGGGAGGAGCGGCGGGAGGGGTTGGTGGTGCCTGGTGGGCTCCGTGGAGTAGAGCAGAGGGTGGGCTGGGTGGGAGCCGTGGGGTGGCTGGAACGCCGGCGAACAGGCATCCTGCCGAGGGGATGAGGGTAAGCCCGGAGCCCCGGTCCCCGCGGGGCTGCTCCGGGATGGGAATGAGCTCTCTGGCTCTTCGGCTAGTCCCTGCTCTCGTAGAAGGAGAAGGACGTTGGGTTCAGAGGGGCTTTCGGCGTCCTCGGGAGGGGCCGCGGGCCGCCCCGGCTCCTCTGGAGTTTATCCAGGCTGCTCTTTGCTGAGACACCCGGAGGGCGAATGGGGGAGATGGCTGGAAGGCCCACGGGACACCGGCTCATTCGCCTCTTCTCCCTTCTCCGGCAGCTGTGTCCACCTCAGTCTTCATCGTGGCCATCCTCATCCTGCTGCTGCTCCTGTACCACCGGGATCCCATGTGCTGCCAGTTCCTCTGCTCCTGCCGCTTCTTCCGGACCCCCAGCCAGTATGTGAGTGTCCCCACGCTCCTCCTGCCCAGCGTTCTTCTTCCTTTGTGCTGTGCTCTCTGAGACCATCACCGGGCTCCCGTCCGGCAGCTTGGCCGGGCTCGCTGGTGGACTTGGGACCTCCCAGCAGAGTCCCCAACCCCCCTGCCCGGCTGTGCTGGTGGGGGTGATATCTGCAAGGCCTGGCAGAAGTAGGTTCCCCAGCTCCCCACGCAGCTCGGGAGGGGTGTTCTCCTCCCCCGGCACAGTCATGTGTGGGGTCGGGCTGTGCTTTACAGGGAAGGGGCCCAGCGGGGAGGGGGGGTGGAAGCTCAGGGCAAAGGCAGACAATGCCGCTTGCATCCCGGCAACTGGAGACACACAAAGCCCTTTCACTTCCATCTGTAATTTCCTGGGGCTGCCTTTCAAGTAGGGAAGCCGTTGATGGAAAAAAGAGCGGCGTGTTCCCTCAGTGCTTCCTTTGTGGTGGTGGCTGCCTGAGGAAAGCTCAGCTTCAGGCTGTGGGCACTGCTGCAGAGTCCCTGTGACCAGAGGTGACATCCAGCCTTGGTGAGGGGAGGATGGAGACGTTTGTGCCATGAAAAGCAAATGTAATAATCCAACACGGGCTGGGAAGTCCCCAGCAGAAATCACATCAGGAATGGGCTGTGCTGCTGGTGTCCCCTGACTGCTTTGCTGCTTCTGCTACTCTCCCCCTCTTCCTCCCTGTCCCTGGGTGGGGAGAAGGCTCAGACACTGCACTCCTTGCCCTGCAGAGCTGCTCCCCAGGGCTGTGCAGGGTGTGCTGTCAGCTGCAGAGCCTCTGTTGTGCTCAGGCCTGGCTCTTGGGTGGGTGGTTCAAGAAGATGGAATCTTCTCTTTAGCAAAGGGTTGTGTGGACAGATGGATGTGGATGCCAAGAGCTATATAGGGAAAGGGAATGTCTCTGGGATGTATTTCTATCAGAAAAAGTGAAGCTGTTGTCGTGGTGTGAGGCAGCTTTCGAGCAGGTGTAGCTGTGCTGGTTGTGCTGGTTTTGCTAATCAGTTATTAAAACAAATAGCTGCACCCCCAGCCAGCCCAGCTCCCTGCAGCTTCAGGAATCACTCCACAGAGCTGAGACAAATGGGAAAAGTAAGTCTGGCATCTCAGGTTCCCACTGTGAATCCCTGGTTGCTCTGGGAGTCTCTGCTGTTTTCTGCTGGCAGAGATGGAGTTTTTTAGAGGGGGAGGAACAGCCTGCAGCTCTATTCTTGCTCTGCCTGCTCTCTGCAAGAGGGATCTCTGCTGTTACTCAACACCTTGTCGGGGAATTGAGTTTAACTGGAGCTCAGGAACAGAGCTGCTATTGCTCTGCACATTTGCTTGCTATGTTAGCCTGGAGTGACTGCCTTGGTAGATAAGTGTTTACAAATTCTGTAAACCTGAGCATGTGATGGAGCTCTTATCTACACTAGTGGAAAAGTTGGGTTGGTTTTTTTGTTGTCTGAATGGAACCCTGCCCTGGGCTCTAGCAGGTCCTGTGCTGCCCAGTGAGGATGTGCCCAAGCTGCTGGTGTTCATAAGCAGGAGGGCAGAGTCTATGAGAGCCCCATGAGCCAAATGTGCAGAGGTTGCAGCTCACCCCCTGCCCAGTCCTGCTCCCCAGGCTGTTCTGTGTGAGTTGGCTGAGCTCTGCTCACTGCCAGGTGAGATGTGAGGGATTTCAGCTTTGCTCACCTCTCCTCCCTGACTCCCCACTACAGGACTGCCCCCCACCCTACTTCAGCAGCAGCCAGCGCCTGGTGGGTCCCCAGCGAGGAGCATCACGGCTGGAGAGTGCTGCTGAGAACCCTGCTGTGCAGGTGACTGGAGCTGGGGGGGAATGCTGCCAAAGATCCTGGTGATTTTGGGAAGGGAATGTGATTACAGGGACCCAGCGAGCTCCTGGGGCGTAGAGAGAAGGTGCTGGAGAGCAGGAGCTCTCTGGGAAGTGTTGTAACGACTTTGGGGGGTGGGAGGCAGGGATTACAGAATGTTTTAGGTTGGAAGAGACCTCCAAGATCATCCAGTTCAACCTTTGACCAACACCATAATCTAACTACTAAACCATGTCCTTAAGGACCAGGTCCAAACACCTTTTAAATGCCTCCAGGGATGGTGACTCCATGCCTGACAACCCTCTCAGTGAAAAACTGTTTCCCAACATCCAGCCTAAACCTCCCCTGGTGCAGAGGAAGATGCAGGAAAGAACACCACAGTGCCCTGAGGTGTTTGGGCACGAAATGCCAGGTAGACAACTCTAGATTTGCAAAGCAGGTCATGGTGTAATTCCCTCCTGGCAGGGAGGATTTCTTCTCTCAGGGTTCAATGAAGGGCGCCCACAACTTTCAGCCCTGCAGTAACTTGAGGTGTCACCCGGCCATAAATTCCCAGTGAAGAGAGCCACCTGCATGCTGACTTTTTTTTTTCTGGGCTGGATTTTTCTAGGGAGATGAGCTGTTCTGTGTTGGTCCCCCCAGCAACTACCAGCTCCCCTCCTGGGAGCAGCCCCGCTTACCAAGCTACGAGAGCGTGCGGAAGAAAGATCGCCAGCGGGAAATCCATCAGATGATTGCTGAGAGGTTTGGGCTGTGGGCAGAGCCTTCCCAGGAGGTGAGCACAACCTCCCCTGCATGAGGGTGCTGGCAGGGGCCTGGGGGCAGTTCCCCCCTCCGGTCTGTATCTGGGTTTTGCTTCAGTAATTAGCAGTAGTGAAGGACTCTGTTCTCTGATAGCCTTTATCTCGGTGAGGGGTGGCACAGAGCGTACCAGGAGGCTCCTTTGGTGTGCATCTGTGCTGGTTAATGATCCATCTCTGCCTGTGCTGGGAGGCAGGGCAGAGCTGCTGCTGACAGGGCAGGCAGACCCTTCAGATCATCTGCTCAGCATGAATCCAGGCTGGGGGAATGCTATTTTTAGATCTGTTAGGCTTCCATGGTTTTTTGCTCCCTTCTCCCAGCAGGACACCTCTGGGAAGTCCCTGTTACCTTAAAAGACTTTATGGCTTATTTATGGCCAGGAGGCTTCACCTCTTATGACATTTAAAATTTGCAGTCCCACAATAGAACAGAGCAAAGCATCTGCCAAGCAGGTTCTGCAGCAGTGCCCCAAGAGATTCCTATGGAACAGAGACCTCATTGACTAAAGCAGAACAGAAACCTTTGAAACCCTGAGTAGAGCACTAAAGGTTCACCCATTCACCTGCATTTAGGGCTCTTAAAGCTGCACCATAAAGTCTCCTGTAGTCAGCACTTGAAGCTGTCACTAATAATGCCTGCCCTGAAACCAGAGCACCAAGGGCTCAGGACAGTAAGGCCCCACGGATGAGTAGTTGAGGAACTGCAACAGGAGTTCTTCCACAACCTCCTTGTGTCACTCCTGTCACTTGTTCTAGGCTCAGAGCTAGCCCAGCTCTGCCTGGATAAATGTAATGACAGCCTGGAGATTCCTCTCTGCTGCTCTGCAGTGAGATGTGCTGCCAAATCTTCAGTAGAAAGTCTGAAGGTTCTTCTATAGATCAGAGTGATCTCTGGTCAAAGGAAACTGAACAGTCCTGTTTTAACAAAAATCAAGTCTATTAGCCTTGTGACATGTAGTGACAAGTCCTTGAAGGGAGACAGGGAAGAGCAGGAGCCTGGCACAGAGTGTGAGGTGGCAGTGGGGGGAATGTGCCCCTCCAGCTGCTTTCTGCCCTGCTGTTACAAACCAGTGCTAAGCACTGATCCTCCAGGTGCTCACCTTGCCAGCAGCTCAGGGCTCTGGGGACTGCAGGAGTTTCAGGCTGTGGTGGCTGTGAGCCTTGTCATCCACTCTGTAAGAAGAGGTGGGATAATCTCCTGGTTATTTCTGATCAGCTATTCTGTCCTTCTCTCCTCCATAGATGCCGCCTCCCTATGAGCATGCTCTGAGGCATCCTCCAGCTTTCTCAGGAACAGGAATCAGCTCAGAGACTTTAGACAGACGTGGGGGGACAGACCCATTCCAGGCCCCCCTCGGCTACCAGACCCAGCGGAACACGGCCGTGTGAGGCCCTGGTGCTGCTGCTTCTCCTGCTCAGTGACACAAGTGCCTGGGATGTCGTTCTCCTCCCCAGGGAGTGGCTGAACCTCAGACCTCCACCCAGATTCCCCACCAGCTGAAGCACAGGCAGGTCAGACCCAGCCTCTGATGTCCCTCCAGCCGCGTGGGGACAATCACGGTGCCACCGCCAGGTGTGGTGCTGAGTGGAGCAACCAGGGGTGCCTGCTGGCTGTCCTCTGGTGACCAGCATTGGTGGCCAGGTGCTCACTGCTGCACAGCAGGAAAACACCAAAGGGAAGGTCTGCTCAACCACAGCTCCCCCAGGCAGCTGGTGTTCTCATACCTCTGTGTGGCACTGCCAAGGATCAGACCTCAGATGCTGATTTATGGTTTTTTTTAGGTTTTACTTTTAACAGATGCCAGGTGGGAATCCTCACCTGTGAGGGGCAGAAGGAATCTGCATCAGTGTTGCTGTGTGCTCTCTGTGACTGACAGCAACGGGGTGTGGGCTGCAGGTCATGACTGGAGAGGCTCCAGGGGTTGTGTCACCTGCTGCATGGAATACCCACCACTGAGATGACCTGTAGGATATGCAGGCTGGGAAAGAGAGGAGAAGCACGGAGACAACAGCTGGTGGTCTCCAGGAAGGGTGTAAAGTGAAGGTGGACATGTGGCTGACCCAGTTTCCCTACTCATCTTCTGCAGACCACCTAATAACGTTGACACCAGTGCCCTCACACCCAGGTTTGATGACCTGTTTTCTGCTGCAGAGCTGGTATTTCAAACTGTTTACAAACCCGTAGATAAAATGAGATCAGTTTTGCCACAGGGCATTTGGGCTCCTTTCTGTCGAGCAAAATAAGCTTAAAAATGTCATGGAATGACTCTGGGAAGACAAAAAGATAAGCCTTCTGGACTGTGGCTTTATGATACATCCCCAGCTGCTGAGCTTCAAATGTCACCCCAGACTGGTGCATCTTTTACCAGGAACTCTAAAATTAGTCACAGGTTAGTTTTGCAAATGTGAATTTGCCTCACGTGGCTAGTAAATGGAACACTTTCTGCTATTTGAGTTAATCATTGAGGAGTGTTAGAAGGAAAAATCTGACTTCCTGGGATGAACAGTTATGTGCAAGTGGAAAAAGATCCATCCTCTTCTACAGTATTATGAATTAAGATACAACAGCAATGTCTAAAACAAGAGGGAATTATTGGTGGGATAAGTACTGACATAAGAGTGATGATAGGGAGAACTTATCCAGTGGCACAAGGGAATGGGTTCTCCAGAGGAAAGCAGCTCCAGATACCAATAAGTAACATACTCAGCAAGCAGCCCAGGGCCTTCAGCACCCCACAGCATTTATTACACACATACAGACACCAGCAGCTGATCCCAGTGCCTGAGCATTGCCCATGTGTGCTTTAGGAGCAAGACAAGAGTCCTACACTGGGATCTTCAGAGCTCGAATGTTCCTGTCCTGTGGTGCCAGTCCAGCTGCAGTGGCCTGTTCCAGCTGCTCCTTCCCAGCTGTCCCCAGGTGATGCAGAAGGCTCAGAGCATGGTGACCAGTTTAAAGCTTCCTACTTCTGTGGTAGGGACAACGTTGATGAAAGTTTTATAAAGAATTGCTCCTTTGGGCAGGCGACAGATCACTTCCCTGCTCTCAGTGCTGCGGGGTGGAGGGATGTAAACCTCTTTGGTGTATCTCACAATCCCATCCTCCAGGGCATAGAGAGTCTTGTTACGGCCCATCCCCACCTGGAACAGGATGAGGAGTGTTAGCAAGGAAAGGCTGGAGTCCCACCACTAAAGCAGATCTGATCATCCATCTGCACTGTTTGATATCCTGGCTTCAGCAGCATCTTTGCTTTTTTAAAATAAAAGAAGAGCACACTACTTCCTTCCAGCAATTGGTGCAGTGGTGCCCAGCACAAGAAAGGAGATACAAAGCCCACCCTGAAGCACAAGCACCCAGTTTGGATACAGAAGCTTTTGGGACATCCCTAACTTTCAGTCCTTTCCTGAGTTACAGGGGCACAGCTTGACTCTGAGCATGCTCTGCAGCTAGAAATACCAACTCATGAAACCAGATCTCAGGATTAAATAGGGAAGAGCATTAAGAACTAGCCTGAAAGAGCAGAGGCACTGAGTACTGGACTCTTGCAGGCTGCTGTTCTAGGAGAATCAAGGGAGAGATGGGAAAACCACTTACATGAGCCCCTGGATGCCAGCGTATCAACCTCTGTGTAGCCAGAATGTTGCCTGCGTGCACAAAAGCCCCTGCAAACAGAGAAACAGAGCTCCCAAAAGCCATGGGAGAACACAAATGGTTCCAGGACCTACCAAACCCAGCTTTCTGTGGGGATTTTCTAAGGAAAAGTTACTTCAAATTCTAAAGGCATCTAAATAAGAATGCTGTTAACAGGAAATAAAAGGCAATTGATATACAATGGCAAAAAGGAATTCTGGTCTTTGAAAAGATTACTTGTAGGGTACCAGGCATTTTCTGGTTGCTGAAGGCATTTATTACCTTTTGCATCAGTGTGTTTTCACTGGCAAAGCTAATAATTATGAAGCACTCAGCTGCAAGAACCTGTACTTTGGCTTCTGCTAAGCTGCATAATGCTCCCTTTTGTAAACATAAATGCTCAGCTTTCAGCTCAGCGTGGGGGAAGAGTGCACTTCAGGCAGGAGCTGCCCCACAGCGTCCCCTGCTCCCCGGCACTCAGTAGAGGCAGAGTTAGAAACAAAGGACATTTTCTGACTCGCCCTGCCCTCCTCCGGCCACCCTTAAACCCAAAATTGGATCCCTTTTCCTGCCCTCCCGGCCACCTCCTGCTGAAATGCTCTCCACCTGACACCTGCACCGTGAAGAATCCAGGGAAATGCAAATTCAGGCTCTGCAGAGACTCAGACCCACCTTCTACTTTTTTGAATCCGTAGCGTTTCCCAGGGCTGCGGCCACCTAAATTTTTGGAGCTGCCCCCGGTTTTTTTGGATGCGGATCTGACGGCAGCCAGGCTTGTCTGGGGAGGAGCTAGGACTAAATGGGGAGCAAGAACAACAGTGTGAGCTGAAAAGATAACTTGTTGCATGTTCTTTTCACAGCTTTAATGGGTGAATTTTCATGGAGGCTTTTAAACCAATAGGAAAAGAAAGCTCTGGGGAAAAAAAATAAAGTAATTCCAAGATAAGTGCTAATTAGACCACCATGGCCTAAGTCCCCTGAAGACAGGACACATCTCAAGCCCTGCTGCTGCCCAGGGAGGACTAAAAGTCTAGGTAATGATGTTAAAGAAGAATCCCAAATTCCTCTTTCAGCAAGGCCTTGTAAAATGAGGTATAGGAGCTATGGGTTGGTTTGGATTTACTTTGAGAAAAGATAAGTTGTGGTCTTTGTTTCAGTATCCACTCAGTAAGTGTTTTGAAATCTTACAAATGAGAAGACTCCTGCTCAGGGCAATATCTATTAGAAGTGCATACAGAATTCCTATCCTGAGCATACGAACTGGAGGACTTTTGTGCAAATTGTTGAGTTACAATCAGGTCAAGTCAAGGAAAAAAAAAAAAAATCAGTTGTTACAGTCACTGATTGTCTCTGGAACACAAAATATCCACAACACAAACTTCTCTAAACAAAGAAGACACTGACAAAAACCACACTGGTTTTCTTATTAAGAAAGCTGACCCTCCAGTGAACTTCCCTGTTAAAATGAAAGAGACATAATTGGTTCTGTTTTGAAATGTCTTCAGTACCTCCTTCCATGCAGTTAGCAGGTAACTCCAGTTTTTCCTAATCCTTCTATTCAACCCCTTAAGCAGCAGGTTAGGGAACAGTGGTTATCATAACATTCTGCTTTTCTTACCCCAGTAAAAAACACTGGATTGATTTAATCTTTGTTAAATTTCATAGACAGTGAGCTGGAAATATTGTTCAGAAAAGGGAAATCTGGCTCTACAAAAAGCCATTAATTTCAGGAGCTTATCCATTATGTAAAAGAAAAGCCCTGAGACCTGACAAACTGAAGGGAAGCAGGTAAAGATGAATGAGAGTTACAGTTTCACATACACAAATTCTAGGAAGCTATATAATTAACATTTATTTTAAAAGCTGCAACATGTTGATTCCAGGGTTACATTTTGTGCTATAGGAAAGCAAGCTCACTACCAAAAAAATGAACGTCAAAGCCTCAGATGAAAAGTGGTTATCTAGGGAGGACTGAAACAGTGTGTAATTTGACTGAGGTCATGCTGGAAATGGTCAGAAAAACATTTTAATTCTGATGTCCCACCCACAGGAGGATATTTCTGCCTGTCACGTTTCTAGCCTGAAATAGGGATTTTTTTTTAGGGCCTCCTGACTAGAGCACAGAGAGCAGCACCACTTGCTCTTTGGTCTCCATCATAGAATCACAGAATTGGCTGGGTTGGAAGAGATCATCAAGTCCAACCCTTGAACCACCGTTGCAGTTCCCAGCCCATGGCACTGAGTGCCACATCCAGTCTCTTTTTAAATATCTCCAGACACGGAGAATCCACTACTTCCCTGGGCAGCCCATTCCAGTGTCTGATCACCCTCTCCGTAAAGAAATTCTTTCTAATCTCCAACCTAAACTTCCCCTGGCACAACTTAAGACCATGCCCCCTTGCTGTTGTTTCAAAGATTATTTTTTCCCCGTGAGGACAGCCCAGCAGCCGCAGTCCCCATCCTTGGAGCCTTCTGAGCCCAGAAGCCACAAAGCTCTCGGCCCCGCTTCAGAGCTGCCCCTGTTTTCAGGAGGTCAAACCCTTCCCACACGAACCACCCCCCCCTTCCCCACATCCACCGCCTCAGCCTGAGGTAACAGACGGAGACCTCGACCCCGAGCTACCGCCGGTAACCTCCCCAGGGCCATCCCTTCCCCAGCTCAGCCTCTCCCCACAGGGCCGGCCCCCTCTGCTCCCCGCGGTGAGGGGGGATGCGAGGTGACCCCCGGACTCACAGAGCCTCCTCAGCGCCGCCATCTTCGCCGCGGCTCCGCTTCCCCTTCCGGGGGGTGAGGGCGGGAAGAACGCGGGGGTGGGAGGGAGCGGAATGGCGGAGGGGAACCCGCGGGGTGAGGGGAGCCAAGGGGAGGAAGAAGAAGAAGAGGAGGAGGAGGTGGTTCTGCCCACCTTGGCCTCCCTGCTGCAGCGCTCCCCAACCTCCCCGCTGCCGCAGCCCCGCAGGTTGGGCCCCCAGCCCGGCTCATCCCCCGCTGCAGAGCCGGAGGTGATTGTAGTGGCGAGCAGCGAAGAAGAGGAGGATGAGGGTGAGGAGGTGGAGGTCGTCCCTCTGATTGAGCGGATAAGGAAGGCGGTGGCTTTTGAGCCCTCCCAGGCGGGCGGTGGGGATGCAGCAGGGGTAGCTGGGGAAGGGCCTTGTGGCAGCAGAAATAACTCGTGTGGGGTGAGGCCCCCTCAGCCTGACCCCCCACACCAGCCTGAGGGTCTCCTGGTAAAAAGAGCAAGCTCAGGGACAGCCTCCCTTCCCGAAGAACCAAAAGCTAGTTGTAAGAAAAGGAAAGCTGTCAGCCAGGATGTGTTGCAGAGGAGGAAGGAGCGAGAAGCACAGAAGAGACAGAAGGAGCAGGAGAAAGAGCAGAAGAGAGCCCTGGCCCGGAGGAGGAAAGCTCTGCGACCAGGGGAGTGCCAGAAATACATGAGAGTAGCTCTGGATCCAGGTACTTGTCCAGCATCTGCCTTCTGTCTACTGTCATTTCCTGCCTTGGGGACCTGACCCATGTACCCATCTCAGTTCTCTTACAGGTAGAAGGTGGTGGACAGATCTTAAGTGCTTTGCAGGCTGCAAATTATTCCTGTGTGGTTGAGAGTCAGGCTGTTCCCTGCAGCATCTCCTGGAGGAGAAAGACTGTGTCATCTCAGGTGTGGGAACAGAGTCTCGGTGTTCTTGACCTCTTCTTTCTCTGTTATTTGCACTCATTAGTAATTGTATTTAACAACCCAAGTAAATGCTCTCTAATCTTCTCCTTGCCTCAGGATTCTGAGTGGGAGCACTGATGAGCGATTTATAAACAGACTGTTGGTCTGGGTGTTTGTTTTCATATCTGAACAGATGGAAGAAAGTGATGAGTGGACTGAGGAACCAAATGTCCTGGCTCTGCTTCCCTTGGAGGAGTTTTTGTCCATGGTTCACAACTACAAACAAGTGAGAATGCTTATGACTTTTTTGCTCTCAGACATTCCTTGCTGTGAGGGGGGTATTTCTCATCCCCCTTCATGTGGGGTGGAGCTGTGGTTCCAGTAAACCAGGAATTGGTTTTACAAGCCATTAATTTATCAAAAACTCCTAGTTACATTTTTTCATAGATTTCTGAGGAGGGAACACTGTCAGATTATTGCAAGAGGGATTATTTATTTTTTCTGTCTGACATAACTTTATAATGGATCAAGTATTGCTTGGTTATCTCTGAAGAGCTGTGTGGACAGAGTTTTCCAGCTGCAGAATCAGAGGTTGCTGTGCTTGCATGTGTACCTGAGCATGGCTTAATTCCTTTCTGTTGATCTTTGCAGGAAGCCCAGCACTGCACAGGACAGAAGGAGACCCTCCAGAGCTATGTAGCTCAAGCAGTGGAGAAAATACCTGGAAAAATCCTGGCACTGGCAGTAGTTGGTGTAGAAAGCTATTTAAGGTTAAACTTTTTTCCCTCCAAATGTTTCTCTGTTGTCTCTGGCCTTGGAAAATATCATGGGTGTTTACATTAAGTACTTCTAGTAAAGGCTGGAACATAAGAAGTATTCTTTCCCAGAACTGCTCCACTTTATGTTGTATAGACACAGAAGCAAAAGTCCATCCAGCCTGTTGCCACAGTGAACAGCAGCAAACGCCTGGGGAAGAGCATGAACTCCCAGTCTTACTTTGCTCTTCTTAAGTCCCTCAGGCATCAGCCAAAAAAGAGATTGCAACCAGCAGCAGCCATTGGAAACACAGAAGAGGAACAGGGAAAACAGAGAAAAAAGAAAGCTAGGGGTTCTGGCCTGGAGATAACCAGAAAGGATGTGGATGAAGTGAGTACCTTTAAAACAGAGATGGAGCCATCAGCTCCTGTCTGCCACTGAACACTTGACCCAATCATAGTTTCTTGGATGGGGGATTCAGCCCCTGCCAGTCTGTGTGTTTGTGTACAGAGCCCTCTGGGTTTGGCTCTCCACTGCTGAGCTCTGTGCCTGCTCTCCCACAGGCTGATGTGTCTCCTTCACCTTGATCCTGCGCAATGAAATGTCTGTCTCAGCATCTCTTGCCCTTCAGGGCTGCCCTGTGCTGGGTGTCCTGTGTGTGGGAAGAACCTGCCCCTGGGGAGCTGCAGCAGCTGAAATTGCACTGAACTGACTGATATCAACCAGCAGGACATAGGCTGCCCCTAAATACTTCAGTGCCTTAAATTAACTGTTCCTCAAACGGGGAGGGAGTGGATGTTCTTGTCCTGTAGCAAGAATGGTGTGACCCATTTTTGTTGGAGACAAGAGTGAGGTTTGAGGTGGGAAGATTAATTGTTCCATTTTTTGTTTCCAATGATGTTTACAGGCCTTGGTAGATCTGTACCTGTCCACACAAGTCCAAGTCAGGCTTTTGAAGAGCCAGGAAGAGCTTGGAGAATTTGCCACCATGTTCTCAAAAGCTGTGGCTGAAGCACCATTCAAGTGAGTAAGCAGATGAGGTTTGGTCATATCCTCTTTGGAGAGGCTGCACTTTGACTGGGAAGGAACAGCAGGTTCCTGGCTGCTCTTCAGTACAACACAGCACAGTGATTTTGAAAGGAGCAGGAGACCCAGAGCAGCTGCTAATGCAGCTCCTTCAGCAGAGGGTTTGTTCTTGGAAACTGATGTCCTGCCTGGGAAGGGGTAAGCACAGACCCTGGTTTCATACTGCAGTCTTGACATGAAGCAGAGCTCTTGTTCTCAGTCTGATTTTAGGAGTTGGAAGAGAGTGCTGGTAGGTTGGGCTTGTACAGCACCAGCTTTTCTTCTTCAGTATGGAGCTGAGAGACATTACTGAGGGTGAACCATTTAGCTGCTTCCCCTGAAAGGAAATGACAGCAGCATGTTGCAGTGATAGCCAGGAAAGCCACCAAAGCCATCTTGTGCAGTCTCACACAACCCTGGTGTTCCTGTCACAGCAGCTGCTGTGTCTTGTGCCTCAGCCACAAGAAGAGATGTGGTGAAGAATGCCATGTGAAAGTGTTTTATTATGGTTGACAGTCAGAAAGTGAGTTCTTGTTTGCTGGTTTTTTACATGTGTTGGCTCGTGTCAGGGATTGTTTCCTTCCTCAGTAGGAAATCCGCATCTTAAAGAAGGAAATGGGTAATGCCTGCAAAGAAAAAGGGCTCAGGTTTTTAGAATTTACTTTGATGCCAGTGACAACAGATGCAGAAAAGGGATTTTCTTTGTAGTCCTATTGTTTCATTTGCTTTCCAATGCTTTGTTCTCCCCAGGAGAGAGCAGGAGAACACAGGCTTCTCTTTCTACTTTGAGAAGCGGTGGTGTGGAGGGGTGAGGGTGCAGCCCTCTGGGAAGGGTCTCCTGGAAGTCTGGAAAAGGCAGATACAACAATTCAACCGTGTCAGCCCCGAGATGGCTGAAGCTATTGTGTCTGCCTACCCTTCTCCTCAGCTTCTGATCCAGGTAAGGATGCCTCAGGAGTACCAGTACTGGGTGTAGACAGCCAGCTGATATAAGGGGTACAGGAAATAATTTAATTGGTATTGAATTTGCCACAACCATCCTGAGTGAGCTGTAAGGTGGTGGAGGAGCTGATTGCTTGGCTCCTACTGCCTTGGCCTGACTACTGTGGGAGTTGTACTGGTTCTGCATCATCCTGTAAGCTCCCACGTGAGATCTGGGGAGGTACCAGGTGAAAAATGAGTGTACACTGTTAAAGGCCAGAGCAGTCATAGGTGCAGAACCTTGGTTATTTTTTTTAATTTTTTTTTTTTAGCAATGGATGATACTGTTTTTTCCTTTGTGTTGCTTTTAGGCCTACAACAGATGCTCCTCAGAGCAGGAGAGGGATTACCTGCTGGCCAACATCACTGTGCACCGTGGGGAAGGTGTGACAGCCACCTCCCGGCGCATCGGACCAGACCTCTCCCGGAGAATCCATCTGCAGATGACTTCTCATGATCCTGATCTCTGCTTGGATGCCACTGGGTAGCCCCAGGGAAGGAGGATTTTGCAGTTTGGTTGGTTGAAGTGTTCAACTTCCTTCTGGGAATGGATAACAAATAGAATTGGGGATCTGAATTTAAGGACTTAAAAGATTCAGCCTTTATTGTAGCAGAAGGCTGGATAAAATCATGGAATTGCTGGAGCTCACACATGACATTTGGTCAACATCTATGAGAGTACCAGTTGCACATGGCTTATAGTGCCTTTTGTTTATCTTCTGAGGAAATAAATAATTTTGAATAATATTAATGATCTATGGTTCTGAACATGACACCCTGAATATAGACAGGTATGTCATCTGTTGAAAGGAATACTTTCTCTTGCTGAACTGCAAGTAGTTCTCTCTCCAGTGTGAAAAACTCTGATGCTAAAACCAACATTGTGGTGCTCCCCCAGCACCTCCTTTAGTGAGGTGCAAGAACTTCACCTCACAAAATAGACTCTCAATTTTCCTCTGTGGCAGATGGGAATGAGTAAGACTAATTTTCAGCTATAAATTTAGTCTGCCCTGATTCAGTCTTCAGACTGCTTAATCTACAGAAGGTCTTGAAATCTGATTATATGTGCTGGAATTAGGAAGTCCAAACAGTTGGCAAAAAAAGCTTTCTTTTAATTAGATTGGGGAACCTGCTCACCCGTCCACCCTTGTGTACCCAGCAAGGACAGCTGAGGTCTTTGGTGACAGAAGCACTGAGATCAGAATTAAACTGCATCCAGCAGGCACAAGTTCTTTATGTATAGGGTATGTATTTTTTATATATATTTATATATATTACTTTGGTGATGACCTCAGTATGAATAGCTAGATATTATTTCTTCATGGAATTGCTCCTAACAGCAATAAATCCCAGGTATCAGAAGGGAGGGAACAATTCTGGTGGCTAATGTGGGATGTCTCAGTGGAGTCTGTACCAAGGGTGCTCTTCAAAACCTAGAATATGATCTGTACAGCTTTATTTTAGCACTACAAAGCCCCTAAGGATATGCCAAACCTCTGGGTGGCTTTTCTCTGCAAGGAAATTATAAATAATTCATAGGCCTTTGCACAGGAGAGTTTTCTTCTCTAGGCAGCAGCCACCAAACCTCCCAGCCTTCCCAACAGCCCCATGGGGAGCTCTTCTCTGCCTGCCAGCGTGTCACGCTGCGACAGTGCCACCCAGTGCTGTGTGCCACAGCTGCAGCCACCAACAGGCACCTGCCCGTGGGTCTGTCACCCTCCTCACACGCACAAAACCACCTGCAGCCTGGCCATCAGCCCTCCCTAACCTGTAGCCATTTTGTTGGCACTAGCTGGTCAAGCTAGCTAGGAAACCATGCCCTCAGAAATAACTTTTTAGCTCTTTCTAAAAGATGTAATTAAAATTAAAACTGCATTAGCAACATAAAACACCCAGTTCAGACAAAAGTGCTGCGAAAACTGTTGTATTGAAAATTTTCAGCTCCTTTCAATAGCACATCAGCTCCACCGCTCCAACCCAGGGACACACAGCCATCCTACACACTTGTCATTGGTCCTGGAGTGGGCCTTAACATATTCCCATACAGCCACATCACCATTTTTAGCACAAATAGAAATGAGAGCAAGGAATGGATATGTTTAAAAACCCTCTACCTCCAGGACAGAGCTCCAGCTGCCGAGATAACACACGGGCTGGTTTCTGCCCTCCTTGAGGCTGGCAGCAGTCTGTACCTCACCATCTAGGTGACCATCCCCTGGAGGTAAGAAGTGTTAACAAGTTTAGGTGAATGTGGACAAATAAAGGGAGTTACAGGCCAACTGGGAAACATGCACAGCAAAGAGGATCTGCACAATAACTCTGCTCTGAGTGGAGTGGACCAGCAAACTGACGCTGACTGGTTAAAAGCAGTTTCATCAGAACACAATTCCATAGGAATTCTGGCTGTGTAAGATGGTGGAGGGAGATGCTGAGGAAGCAGGTGCCCGTCGGGGACAATCACTGCTGCGAGTTGTGCTGTAGCATGTTTTGCAGGGTTTTGTGGTTCTGCAGAGCAGCTAACACGTCCTCGTAGAGGGTGTTGACGCTGATGCACAGAGGTTGGCGGTGCAGCTCCGTCAGCTTGCAGGCAGCCAGGGTGCAGAGGACACAGAACAGCAGGAAGAGCAGGACCCGCAGTACCGACCGTGACCAGGAGGAGTGCTTGTGCCGGGATGGCTGAGGGGGACGAGAACCGGAGGCAGGCTCTGTAACGAGGCAGTTAGAAAACAGAGAACATGAGGAATAATCAAGTATCTTTGACAGTCTACATTCAGAAATGAGCTGCTCAGGTAAGATACTGCAGTTGTCTCTTGCCGTGGATTTTCATTGCTTAACTCTGGTTCATAAATAGATGTGCAGGATCTAACTGCTCAGAATGAAAAATTTCAGGTTTGGTTTTGGGACAGCAGTGAAGAGGGTGTACAGCACCTCTGTGTAGCACAAGATCTGGGTGTGCATGTAGAGGTCAGCAGACTGAAAAAGAAATGAGCAGAGGGAACTTCTCCTTAGGAATAGCTGAAGCACTCACTGAATCTTGTAGCTCAGCTCATAAGACACAGATAGGGAGCCAGGCACAGCAGGAAAGCTTATTAGACTCCTACAGGTGTCCCCCTCTCATCAGCTCCCAGTACCTGGGATGCATAAAAGCAAATCTGGCAGCTTCAAAACATGATGAAGATGAGATCTGAGGCAATCCCACACAAAATGGGTACTACTCACTTCGGGTCTGCACCGTTTCTTTTTTAGGTTTCTTTTCCATCTGCTTGGCAGCTTTCTGAGCATCATACTCCCGTCTCCTGCGTTCCTTTTCTTCTGCCTTCTCTCTCTTCCTCAGTTCCCTTTCTTGAGCCTCCTTTGCACGCTGTTCTGCTTCACGCTTCTTCTCCATTTCTGGGAATCAATAGGAAGGGTTTTTTTCCTCTTATGTAAAGGGTTGTCATTGCCTAATTTATTACCTGCTTATCAGCTCCCAGTTCCAATGAGGAAACAAATCAAAGCACTATCCTTTTTTTTTTTTTTTTTTTCTTAAATATTACATGCCTGGCATTTTCTCCCTCAAGTAGGCTTCCCTTAAAATAAATCCTGTGCTCTTCTTTTGTATTTTATAGGCAACCTACAGGGCATTCCATCAAGAGATCTAACTGTTACTCAGGCAAGAAATCACATAGTTATCCCCCTCTATATTTCTCCCTCCAGCCCTTCTTCTCTACTACTCCCAGAGTCCTCAGGATTTTGATAGCTTTGGTTAGATGGCAGTCAGTATGTCTGGGTGTGTCTGAGGGATCAGGAACTGCCCTCAGCAGGCAGCATGTGAGGGCTCTGTGCTTACCTCGCTCTGCTTGCAGCTTCCGTTGCCGCTGCCGATCCTGCTCGGACTGGATTGCTTTCATGTGCTGCAGTACCTTCAAGGTCCAAAAAAACAACCTGAGGTCTCTGCAGAAGGCTCCTTGCACAGTCAGTCCCAAACAGAGCAGCTAGGGTGTAGCTGAGGACACTCAGCTGGGGCTGACCACCAGCCCTGACACCTACAGGTACAGCTCTGAAGAGAGCTCAGACCTTTTGGAGTAGATCTTTGCAGATCTTTCCATAAGAATAATCAAGCTGCCAAACTGCTGTTGGCTGATCCAGGGGATCACAGAACATTTCTGTAGGAGAGGCTGAGGGAGCTGGGGGTGTTCAGCCTAAAGAAGAGGCGGCTCAGGGGAGACCTCATCACTCTCTACAACTCCCTGAAAGGAGGTTGGAGCCAGGATGGGTTGGGCTCTTTTCCCAAGCAACTCTCAGCAAGACAAGAGGGCAGGGTCTTAAGTTGTGCCAGGGGAAGTTTAGGTTAGATATTAGAAAGAATTTCTTTACAGAGAGAATGATCAGCCATTGGAATGGGCTGCCCAGGGAAGTAGTGGATTCTCCGTGTCTGGAGATATTTAAAAAGAGACTGGATGTGGCACTCAGTGCCATGGGCTGGGAACTGCAACGGTGGTTCAAGGGTTGGACTTGATGATCTCTGAGGTCCCTTCCAACCCAGCCAATTCTATGATTCTATGATTCTGTTTTTGTAAGCCTATAGTTTGCCAGAACTTCAGCAGTGACTTTTGAGTCTGGACTATAAGCCTAGACATGGATTATTTTGTCTGCTTTGTGCCTCCTCTTCCTTGTTAACCAGCATTTAGTCCTCTCTTAACTCCACTAATGGCAGAGCATCCTGCTCAGCCTAGTGTTTGCTCTCCACAGGCACAGAAGCAGTGAAGTCAGTGCCATGAACCTGCACCTCACTGGCAGAAGAAACTTTCAAACTGCTGCAGCAGCCATCCAGCTTGCTAAGCAAGGAATAACAACCATCACTGATAAGGCCAAGAAAGAAAAAAGAGAATGAAAGCAGGTTCCTTACCTTGACAGCAGCCTGTTTACACTGCTTCTCATCCAGACAGTCTCCTGCTACTTTAGCTAGGACAGGATCCAGGGGATTGTCCTTCAAATCCAGCCACTTCAGGTTCTGCAGAAAGGAAGGACAAAGGGGAAGCTATAAAAGCACAGCATTATTCAAGAGTTCCAAAACCAAAGCAAAGAACTTAGTTTTCACATGAATGAAACAGGTAGGGAAGAGAAGCTGATCCTTAGCAGTGATGTTTTCCATAGATGTGATAATGTCCACTGAGCTGTGGTGCCAAGCCAGCTGAATTTTGGAATAGGTAGTCAGCAGCATGGATGCTTTAACAGAGAAATCAACTTGAGAAGGATCACAAGACCCTGGGCTGCATCCCAAAGCTTTACGTAACTGCTCAGCAAACAGTTTTACCTTGAGCTGTGCAAAGCTGACTGGCAGGGTGACCAAACGGTTGTTCAGCAGGTCCAGGTGCTGCAGATTGATCAGGCGGCCAAAGTCCACAGGCAGCTGCTGGAGCCGATTTTTACTCAGATCCAGTTTCACCAGATGCAACAAACTGCAGAAGTCTGACTAAAACCCAAAGAAAACCCAGGAAAAAAAACAACACCCTTGTCAGCACCTTTATGGGAGAACCTCAGTATGTGGAGAGAGCCTGCACAAATCCTGAACTTCCCATGGAACTGCGATGGAGAAAAAAAATTCAGTCTCCTCCTCTGGCTCAGAAGATGGAGGTGGAAAACAGTGGGACAGGCAAGGCAGACTGACACAGTGATGTGTGGCAACACCACTGAAACAAACCCAAGACTCCACTGCTGATGAAACTGGTCTGTTGACGTGGGGATCCTCTGGGAGGAGGATACTGCAACCTCCACACAGTGCCAGCCTTGTCTCCCTCCTGCCCCAGCACTACTGGGACCGAACCATCACCATCAGCAGAGATGAGGAAAGTGCCGGTTCTACACCTCCCGCTGAACCTTTCCTGAAGCACTAATTCATCTTTTTTAAATGATCTCCTAGCAGATCCCTCCCCACAGAGGCTCTCCAGCACCTTACCGGCAGGGAAACCAGGTTGTTACAGGACAAATCCAACACGGTGGCTTTGGGGAGAGCGGCCTGAAAGGGAAGCAGAGCCGCGCATCACCACCCCGCACACCTGGCACTTCCCCTCCAGCCTCTGCGGTTTCCCCCGCCTCCACCCACCCACCCACCCACCCCCCTACGCTGCCTCCGAGGCCACGTCATATCGCGACTGATTGCTGGACCTTACGGCGGAACTTGGCGTGAAAACAGAAGCGAGCAGCGGCAGCTGCTGGGCCAGGACCAGACGGAGCCCTCCTCTCCGCTGCTGGAAAGCCCTTCAGGCCAGGTCACACACAAACCTCCGCCACCTCTGCCTTCCCCGCACAGCCCCTCCGAGGGTTCGAACCGACCCCGCGGCCCCGGTCCGCCTCCCCGCCGGGCGGTCCGGATGCTCACCAGCTCTCGGACCGGCACTTCGTTCAGGTCACAAAGACTCAGGTCCAGTTCGTTACCATCCAGCTTGTCCTTCAAGCTCAATCCCTTCCCGCCGCCCCGCGACATGGCGACCGGGGTCCTCCCAGAGCAGAGACCGAAGGGGCTGCTGCGGGCCGGAGCCACCGGAGCGGGCGGGGGCGGCTCGGCCCGGCCCGGCCCCGCCACACACTTCCGCGTCCACGTCCGCGCCGGGACCAGCGCGCCCCCTGCCGGCCCGGAGCGGGGAACCGGCACCGGTACCGGTACCGACACCGGCAGCGCTTTGGGTCCCAGCGGTCCGCGCCAGGCTGAAATTCAGCGTCTGGTCAGTGGTCTGGAGACGCTCGGCCCAGGGATGGGGATCCCCCAGCCCGGTCCTGCTGGGTGAGGTTTGCACCCCCTCATCTCACCGAGCACACACCCACCCGCGAGAAAACAACCTCTTAGTGCCTGCTAACCCCAAAGCAAACCCAAATCCCGAGCAATCCCTACCGCTTTTTTCAAGGGCAGATCCGGCGGCTTCAGCCTCCTCGGAGGCTCCGTACTCAGCGTCCGGGATTCCCTTTGTGTGGGGCTCTCACACCAAGATGTCTCTTCCCGGGGAGGGATGAGCAATTACTGTTCCTGCTTTGATCCAAAGCTCCGGCGCTGAGCACGCTCTTGTCTCGACTGACCCGCTGCTGAGAAAGTCAGGGAAAGAGAAAAGGAGCCTGGGGCAGAGCCAAATTAGTATTACCCAGAAATGGGATTCCAGTGAGTACTAACCTTGAATTTTGTGACCCCTCTGCAAATTGTGATGCACAGGACCTTGCAAGGATGTTTTTCCTGTGCCAGCACAGCTACTGCCTGGGTACTTTGCTAAGATTTTAAAGTTGCCAGTAGGTCTCTTCTAGCACCCAGAGAGCTGATTTAGCTCATCATGGGGGTAACTGAGACCATGGGAATCTCTGAGCAAAGGGCACCCCAAAACAGCAAACAAGGCTTCGCCTCATATAACAAAATCTGCATGAGGCTGATGGACTCGTGTCTGAGAACTGCAGAAGTTTCTTGGAGCAGGTTATTGTTCCTCCAAAAGTGAACTGAAAACAGAGCCCTCACATGAAAAAAGTGAGGTATAGTTGTGCAACCTCTCCCGGGCCTTAGCTTTTCACAAAAATATTTGGGAGGCAAGGAAGGGCTCGAGGATGTTCTGCTCCAGGGAAAACTCCTGTGGCCAGATCATGGACACCAGCAGAGCAGCCACTTGTCTTAGCCCACGTTCCCCCAAGGCAGTGAGGGGCTCATCGAGGTGCAGAGCAGCTGCACAACTCCCTGCTGCCTTCTCCAGCTAGGGGCACATGGGATCCTGCTCCTGAGGGTAAAACCCAGAGGGGCTTTAAAGGTGGGGGCATTGCTTAAATGGCTTCTGTCCAGGTGCTGCTGCAGTGACTGAAATATGAACTTCTGGGCTTGGGGTTATGCAAATACAAGAGCCTTTGGCTGTCAGCAGAAGGAAATAGAGGAGTAGATCTGTTATAAAACCTACCTGCTTGCTTGGGATTAACTTGAAAGTTGATTTTTAACTCTTCATTGGCATAAATGACACCTTACTCAATGGTATAAGAGGTGTTACTGATTCAGCTTGCCTTTGCTTTGACAGTCTCAAACGAAGGTACCCAAATGTAAAGGTCACATTCACTTCTGCATAATTCTTGGTTTAATACCTAAACAGGATTCACCCTGTCAGCTAATGGTTGAAACGTGGGAAGATCAAACTGAAAGTCAGCTTCATTTTTATTTACTAAAGGTAAGGTGGTTTTGGATCACAGATGGGGTTTTTTTCCCTCTATGGTTATACAACACTGAGCACACTTCAACATTCCTGCAGTATGAAGATAATTGCTCTGAGTTGGAGCAGTGGAAGGATAACTTCTGGTCACAAATGCCATACAGCCTTACATAACCTGCAGAAAAGAATAATCTCACCTAGCTGCTGATTTCAGTGGGACTGACATCTAACTAGAGGTTCTGGGTGTGCTTAAAAAGACCTCAAACTGCCCTGAGACAGAAAAACTGTAACCCCAGGGCAAAACTTTCTCTGTGGGAAGAAGGTTGGGAAAATGTTAGCAAGAAGAAGGGAGCAGGAACTGCTGAGGGAAGTGGTATGAACACTTGATCTAATACTGACCATCTCTACTGTGGTCCTGAGGGCATGATCTGGGTTGGAAGCATTCCTAGACCCTCAGCAGGTTTCTGGCTTTAATCAGTGCCAGCTATGGCCAATTTTTCATGTTTGTAAGACAGAAATCTCACTTTACCCTACCAAAGAACACCGTGTCACAGCTGCCACCAAACCAGCTCCTTGTGAACAACATGCACGGTGGGGAAAATCCTTCCTGCCTCTAAACTTAGACGGCCATGCCGTGCCTGGGTGCCCACCTCAGGCTGGCTCTGGGGCAGCTGCAGTTCCCATCTGGTCTCTCTTCCTCCCACAGCAAGGTGTACGCAGCCAGTGAGTACCCAAAGGGATCAGCGAGGTGGTAGCTGTGGTAACTCATTAAGTGGATAGGTCCGGAAAGCAATTAGTGACTCACAGGGTGACAGAGATGAAGAAAAGTGGAAGCAAGTGGTGCTGGTCACTGTGATCCGAAGTCCATTCCAGCTGGGCGTGGGCTTTTGGGGTGTGAGCCAGAAAAAGGCTGATGGAGCAGTCTGGAAAAAGAGATAATGGAGGATGGGGAGGCTTGGAAGCTGGCAGAGAATGAGGCGGGTGTTCTGCTGGGTCTGTGCGGTGTGAGCTGTGTGCGGGGGGTGGTGATGCTGGTGGGTGTTGTCTCTGCTCTGCCTGCCCTGAGCCCCCTCCCCTCCATCCCCCGCGTCCGGGCCCAGTGGTTCCTCCTCTCCGGTCAGCCGCAGCCCCCGAGCGGGGCGGGAGCGGGTCCGGGGCGGGTTCGCCGAACGCACCGCCCCAGCGTATCGAGAGCCGGTCCGGGCTGCCTGCCGGGTGGTGCTGCCGGTACAGGCATGGCCACGGCCCGGCTGGCAGCGCTGTCCCACCGCGGGCTGCTCTTCCTGCGGCGGGGGGGACCACCGGGCAGGTATGGCCGGGGGCAATGAGATGGAGAACCATAGGGCATGGAGGACCATAAGGGATGGAGGGCTGTGAGGACCGGGGGTGTAGGAGTTGAAGGGTTGTGGGGATAGGGGAAGGTGGGCTGTAGGGAATGAGGTGCCAGAGGGGAGAGGGGATGGATGCTATGGGTGGGGCTGTGAGGCACAGGGGGCCGTGGTGAGAGGGAACAGGACGCTAGAGGGCACGGGGGCTGTAGGGACAGGGATTGTGGCTCTAGGGGATGGAGGCCATGTGTGATGTGGGACAGGGGCTCTAGGGCAGCTGCAGAGCAATGTGGGTGGCTGCATGCAGGGGGGGCATGTTCAGCTGGAGGTCTCACTCTCGGTGTGTGTCACTGTCATTTGACTCCCCTAAAACTCCTCCAAAGGGGTAGAAGATGGGCTGCATCCCCTGGTTCTGCAGGAGGGGGGACCAGGGGCAGGGACAAGCCCTGTGCAGAGGGATGGGAACGTGTGACCCGGGGCTGAACTTGCTTTGTGCACCAGCTCCGTCTGGATTGCAGTAATGTGAAAGGTATCAAACAGCTTCTCCATCCTCCTCCAGTGCTCTGACTCCTGCACTTTGTCAGACAGTGTCCCAGTGCCTACAGACCCCTGGGTGGGCAGGGTGGTGGCAGGCACTGGGGTGCTCTGGGATTTGAGGGGGGCCTGGTCAATTCTTTGCCTCTGCTGATGAGGCTGGTTTACTGCTAGGATGTGTTGCCAGCAGAAGGCATGTACTCTCCAAGAGTAGTGTTTAACAGTCTACACGGAGACCCAAGAGCAAGCAGAGTTTTATTTGCTGTCCTCCAGCTGAGGCAGGGAAATCAGAGCTGCTGTAAGATCAGATCCTTGGCCTTCTTTTACCTCCAGCAGTACCGGAAGCGCCATAGGAAGAGGTGGAGGGTGAATTGTGTTTTGCAACAATGGCCACGTTTTTTTAACCAATTTGTTCCTTGGATGGTATCCCCAGAGGAACTGTACAGTCCGTGAAATGCTTCTTTTTTACTTGCTCTCACTGAGGCTCTCTGGCTCCCCATGACCCCTGAGACAGTGCTCAAGGAAAATGTTGTTGCGCAACCAGGTCAGCAGCTGCTCTCTGACCCCTCCAGCCCTTCTCAAGCTGCAGGAGTGAGCAGGGACTTTGCTGGCAGAAAAACAGAGTGTTTAGGGACAGGCTCTACTGAAATTAGAGGCATCATGGCTTCAGAGAGATCTGAGTGTGGTTGCCTCCATCAGACAGACAGCGTTGCAAGCAGCCTGCAGTTTCCTGGTCTGCCTCCATAAGCAGCTGGAGCTGCTTCTCTGAGACTGCCCTAAGGCCATGGGACAGTGGCTTCTCTGGTTGACATTTCAAACGGCTGTGGCTGCAATGGCTTTTGCTGCTTTAAAAGGAGCATTCATCCTTCCCTTGGGTTAGGGAGAGGGTTTTCAACCTTTTTTTTTTTTTAAAAATATATTACCTATATTTATAAAGGCTGTTCTTCTGCAGAGCTTTCTTCCATCTCCCAGCTTATCTCTGTGCTGCGATCTCAAACAATAAAAATTCATTTCACTTTAGTATCTGTCCTCCCTTTCCCTCCTTGGGCAGCCCTTACAGCCTTGATGTGTGTTGCTCAAGAGCAGAGTTAGGAGGGACATCTGAACAGAGTAAGTGGGAATTGCACAACCCCCCATCTCCCAGAAAACAGCTGAGGAAAGAGTCAGGCTCTTTTATCAGCTCAGAGCAAAACTTTCCCTACCTCTGGAAGGTAAAATCTTATCTTGTGTTTATCTCCAGACTGAATTCTACCTTGTAAGAAGTAAGGACATGCTGGGTCTTGTTTCTTGAGGGCAGAAACTCAAATCTTCTGGTAAATAGCACCAAGTCTTTGTGCAATATTGAGCCCATATCGAATGGCTGAAAACTGAGTTTGGGCTGATCTCTTTTTCCTCTCTAGAGCAGGGATCTCCCTCATTATACACTGAATCTGCAAACTTGGGGTATTACTTCTGAGCTATGCACTCCACAAGAGTCACTTCACCGCCCCTTCCTGGTCGTCTCCTGAGGTGGGAAGGGAGGAGCTGGGAGCAGGAAAGGAGGCAGAGAAGAAGCTGATCTTGCTGGTAGCTCCTCATCTTACTGATTCTGCCTGCTGGTCTGGTTAGGTCTGGGTGGGTGCACTCGGACCATCTGCTCAGTGCCCCCAGGCTGCTTTACATGTTTTCCAGGTATTTTGGGAGATTTTCCTGATCTTAACCTATAGAAACATCTGCCTGTGGTCCCACCAGTGCAGGAATGTGCATGGAGTGCTCCTGGTATTTTTGACAGGCTGATAATCCTTTCAGGCTGATTGGACCAAGAGAGGTCCTCTCTCTGAGAGGTCCAAGGGTTGGACTTGATGATCTCTGAGGTCCCTTCCAACCCAGCCAATTCTATGATTCTATGACTGGATTGGTGGGGTTACCTTAAAGAATCTCCTCTTTCCCTTTTCTTTCACAGTGCCCTGCACACAGCAGTGCCCTCTGCCTCCCACCGGGTGACCAGCAGCTATGTGGGGGGGCCCTCAGACACCCCCCTTCTCACCAAAACCATGGGGCAGTGCCTGGATGAGACCACGGAGAGGTTTCCTGAGCGTGACGCTGTGGTGTTCTGCCGAGATGGGATTCGGAAGACGTTTGCTCAGCTCAAAGAGGAGGTGAGAGCCTGGGTGGGTGGATAATGGCAGCAGCAGGCATGATGAGAAATGGCAAATGATTTGATCACTTAGCTCAGGAGGGAGATGTGTCCTTTGTGGATCTTCACCCTGGCTCTGCACGGAGGTTAACAGCAAACACGATGGGTGTGAGCTGCCTTTGTCCTTCTTGGAGTCTCAGGATCAGAGGGAGAAGGCAGTGGATGCACAAAGCTGGCTGAATATCCCAGAGTAACTTCCATCCTTAAAAACTGTCACCTCTATCTGATTCATTAGGGGCTGAGTCATGGTGTTTTTCTCTGCAGGAGTAGGCCTCAGCTCTTTTATTACTCACTTTGCTCTGACTGTAAGAGGTCCTGAGTGCATGGAGGTTTCTAGTCCAAGCATAAAGGCAGCTGAGCTGAGTCAAGGACTTGGTTTCAATATGATATGTGAAAACATGTTGTGCATCTCTGCATGTGGATGTATGTCTGTGCATTACATACAAATGAGTGCTTGGAGGTATTCTGAATGGAGGGACAGTGTTTCAAGGTAACTACCTGGAAAGTTTCTATTAAATGGATTGTATTATCTTGGATAGGAATACTTATTTGGGAGGGTTTTTTTAAAGATTTACTAGCGTTTTGGTTACATCATTTTCAGATAAATGAGATTAGCTGTGCTCACCCCAGTTTTAAAGAGCAGGCTGTAATTCACAGCCCAGCTATACCTCAAATATCTGCTCCAAGGCAGATTTCACAACTCTATTTGAGAACATAGCAAAAGCTATAAATGCTTTCCTGAATACCTCAGAATATCTCTATGCACACCTGCACACCTGAAGCATGCTCTTGCAAACTAAAGTAGTTGAGTTAACATAGTAGCTGAATTCCAGTTGATGAGGATAGGAACTCCAAACTGGTTAAAAAAAAAATCACTTGATATACAGTTTTCTTCACCTGAGTTCTTTAGAGGGAAGCAAAGGCAGATCCACCAGTGTGGATGGGCCCAATGTGTGGGTACAAATTAGTCCTAAATTGAGTTTATGAGGATCTGGACACTAAAGAGCTTTTGGGCAAGAATTAGTTTGCAACTCTTTGTACATAATTGCCTTTGGAAAGTTTTGGAAAGTTGGAAGGAAAGTTTTGGTTTCCTTCCTGGTTTGCTGTATTGTTCCACGTGTGTTACCTTTATCCCTTCAGTCAACCTGCAAATCAGGGGCTGGCCTGGGACTCAGAAGATGCTGCTGCAGCAGTAGGCTGATGGACTATGCAGCAGAGATACATTCTGTCCAATCTCAATCATTCTGTCCAAATGATGATGCTTTTTCCCCACTAGGCAGTGCTTGGAGTTTAACAACAGCTACTGTATCCCCTGTGTGATCCTCAGGCTCTTCTCTTGTATTTTGCAGGTGGACAGGGCTGCAGCTGGGCTTCTGGCTCTTGGCCTGAAGAAGGGAGACCGTCTGGGGATGTGGGGCCCCAATAAATATGAGTGGGTTCTCATGCAGTTTGCAACTGCCCAGGCAGGAATCATCCTGGTAAGGATTTTGCTGTGTCTTGGTTTGGTTTTTTTAGCAGTCTGTTGGGGAAGGAAATGGTGAAGAAGCAATAGGAGAGACCAGGGAGTCAAGTCTGTTTTCTCTTTTTTCTGTGCTCTCACCCAGCATGTTGGCTGTCACTGAATCTGGTATTTAAGCAAACTCTGTGCAGCCCTCCATGGCACAGGAAAGCAGGCTGCAGAAAAAGGAGCAACAAGAACTGGACTGCTGTGAACTAGTTTGCAGCAACTGATGGTAGAAGATGAGCCCATAGGAGCATTCTTATGTCTCAGGCTGCTGTCCTTAACAGTTACCAGCTGATAAGATCTCTTCTGATTAGGGTCTGCATTGCTTTGTGGTGCAAATGCTCATGTAAAAATATAGCCCAAGCTGCATATCCTCAAAGGCCAAATTATATTTGCTATTATGGCCTGGCATATTCACCAAAATACACCATGGTGAGGACTGCACCCTGCTTCTTTCTGCCTTGCTTTCTTCTTCATCATTCATCCCACCACTCTAGCAGGGTGGTTGAGCATGGCTCAGTGTGAACTTGATGGTGAACCCAGTTCCAGTGGCCAGTGCAGCTTGTGTGAAGGGCTGGGCAGGAGAAAGGTGGTAGTTTCATGGTTGTCCATCAAGAAACCCAAGCTGCACTTGAGCTTTGAGTCTTCAGTTTAGTGGCTTGAATGTCTGTCTGGGACAGAGGAGGTTTGGTTTCTGTTCCTGAAAATGTATTTTGATTTAGTGATCTCACAAATCTCTCTTCCGTTGCTTTCTTTCATGAAAACTCAAGATTCAACTAATTTTTCTGCTGAACTCCCTGTGGTGGTGAGCTCTTACTTCTGCATGTTGAAGAAGAGGTTTCAAGTGTGGCTTGTCCCTGGGACAACTTTCCCAGAGAGGTATTTCAAGGCAAGGGTAACTCTGATCAACCCTCTCATTTCTCTCTCTTCAGGTATCTGTGAATCCAGGCTACCAGGCTCTTGAGTTGGAGTTTGTCCTCAGGAAGGTTTGTAAGGCACTTGCTGGTGCTGCTGATGGATTTGTTGGGAGAAGGGATACAAGCAGCTCTCTGTTAAGGGGGGCAGTGGGGACACAGTACAGATGAGCTGCTGCTCTTGCTGTTCCCTGTGGCTGCCACCCTGTCTGTTTGGTGGAGACTTCTGCAGCCTTCTCATCCTCCTCTCTCTGCTCACAACCATGCACTGCCAGTAGTACACCAGTGACAGACACAGATGCCAGCAGTCATTTACTGGGGAATGAGGAAAACCAGGCAAGACTAAATATCTGACAGGGGCACTACCCGAGAATCTGGCAGCCAGGACAGCAAAGTTTATGTAGTAACAGAGTGTTGCTGCAATCTCTAAGATCAACATCTGGCTTACATTAGTTCTAACTTGCTCTCACTCGAGCTCCAGCCTGACTGGGAGAGAGAGCACTGAGCAGCAGCCTTCCCCAGCTCGGTGCCATCCTGCTCACCTCCTACTTGGGACAAAAATAACAACCTGGGATGTCAGAGTAGAAAGGAGGAAGGCTCAGAAAGGACCAGCCTGCTTGATTTCTTCTTTCCAGATTTCTCCTAGACCTCTCTGGCCTTGGATTTAACCTGGTTTAAGTCCCAGGTATTGCCACTGTTTGACATCTTTCTGCTGCCTGGTCCTTGCTGCCTCAGCTGCTCTCCTGTACCTGCCTGGGTGTGAGTTTGCAATGTGCAGAGCACAAATCAGTTTAAACTGTTCTGCCTCCTTAGCCCCAGTAATGAGGAATTCATGTTAATGAGCACTTGAGGGCTAAAAATTAAACTTGGGATTAAGAAGCCATCTTGCTCAACTGTGGTTTGTTCAGCTTTAAATCAAAGGTTGATAGTAGAAGGGAGGGAACCACTTCTGGGTCTTCCTGGCACCATCCAAGTTCTTGCTTTACGAGGAAAGTGGAACATTTCTAGCAGTGAAGGGAGACTTTTCTCCTGTGTGTGTAACTCTGGGCAGACTATTGCAGATAACAAAGCAACTGTTTGTCTTCTGACCAACCCCAGAGAGTACTTACAAATGATTTATTGGCATAGCCTTTGTCTCCTTATTTCATGGACCTTGGGAAAATAATGAAAACAGCTGAGAAAATAATTTATGTAAATAGTTTATTTGACAAGAATGCATATTTTTGGAAGATGAAAGCAGTGTGCAAATCTGGGTCAAATTCAGCAAATCTTCTCTACTAAAAAATAGAAATGCCTGAAGTAATTACAAGTTCTTTGTTTCAGGATTATGTAGATGTAAAGGTTTAATGAAAAAATGTTTTAATTTTCAAACCAGCTAATGCTTTAGAAAGAGTTGGAAAAATATTAGGAAATGGAACACCTTAAAAAAAACCAACACAACGAAGTCTTGGCTTGACCTGAGAGGCAGTCTATAAGTTTTCTTGTTTTTCCAAAGTTCCTCAAAAATCCTCATTTCAGATCAGCTCTAATTATGGTTTTTTTTTCCTTCATATTTTGAGACTGAGCTTTTTGTTATTGCTGGGATTCCTAAGCTGAAAAAATCAGTTGTTTGCCTTGTGCACACAATCATCAGGAGCCTGGAACCTGGGAGAAGAGGGAACCTCAAGGCTGCAGCTCCACTCTTTTGTCCAGCAAAAAGCAACCAGCTTGCCCTAACCCAGATGCCAGGAAGGAGCAGAGCAGAGCACAGCACCCTCTGTGTTCCTGGCTCAGGATGCTGGGTGTGCAGGAACATCACCCTGCCCTGTGCTGGTGGGGTTTGATGGGTGCAGAGGTGTAAGGGCTTGGTTTGCTGGTGTGAACCTCCCTGCTGGAGCATGTCCCCAGCCCTGGGGGAGTGGCAGCTGCATCCTCTCTGTGCATTCACTGCTCTGCAGTGAATCTTTAAGCTACAACATACCATGGCTCTTGTTGGGAACATTTAAAAATCTCCAGATTTAGTCCAGAGATAGCTTGCTGAGCTACAGAGCAAACCATGGAGAAAATCTTAGTGCAGTGTTAATGGCTCAGGCTTGCTGTGGGGGACACAGGGCTGTGCACATTCCTGGGTAGGTGGTGACTGCTCCTCATCATGTCCTGTCCTGATTTGGGCCAGGATAAAGGTGATTTTCTGTCTTGACATGTTCCCAACATCAAAGCCAATGTGACTTTTTCTGAGTTTCTGTCTCCCTTCACAGGTTGGCTGTAAGGCACTGGTGTTTCCTACCCAGTTTAAAACACAGAAGTACTATGATATTCTAAAGCAGTCATGTCCTGAGCTAGAAAAATCCAGTCCAGGAGGAATAAAGAGCAAAAGGTGAGTTAGGGACACTTGATGTCTTTGCACTGACCTCTCAGCTCTGTCCTGCCTTGTGTCCTCTCAGCTACAAAGGCTGTGCTAGAAGGAGAACCCACACAGGGTCTTCTCAAGAACAAATTACTCTGTCCTAAAGCTTTCTCCTGACCAGTCTGCACCTATCTGGGCAGTTTTCTCCTTGCTCTGTTGTTGCTGATGGCATTTTTCTCTCTACCAGGCTACCTGACTTATCCATTGTTGTCACAGTGGACTCCAAGCTGCCTGGCACCTTCCACATGGATGAAGTGATGCAGGCTGGGGACAGCAGCCACATGAAGCAGTTAAGAGCTGTGCAGGGGACCCTCTCCTGCAATGAGCCCATCAACATCCAGTTCACTTCAGTAGGTGCTCATGCCCACTCCATACCTTGTGTTTGGGTTCCTCACTGGGAACACAGGGAAAGCTGTGTGCCATTTCCTTTGCCTTCTGCCCTGAGACCAAGCCCTGGTTCTGTCTAGAACCAGGATGTAGGAAGGAGGATGGAGGAATGTCCTCATATTTCCCCTTGCTGCTTCTGTTATTTCTGCTCAGCCCTTTGTTCAAGGGCTGAGGGAGATAAGAGGGTGTCATGTGAATTCTGTTCAACTAAAACATGGGACCATTTGTGGTTTTTTTTTGTCTGGTTTGGGATTCTGATGCTGTTAAAGAAGAAAAATACCTTGTCCTCAGAAAAGGTGGCATCACTGCAGAATGCTCTGTGTCTTTCAGGGGACAACAGGAAGCCCCAAAGGAGCCACCCTCTCTCATGGGAACATTGTGAATAATGCCAACCTGATCGGGCAGAGGCTGGGGATCACTGAGCAGGTGGGGTCTGGGGGGGTCTTCCCTGCCACAGAAAGACCATGGATGTGGAGGTGTTGGTGCTTGCTCAGCAGAGGGGCAGGATGTTCTGCTGTAAGGGATGTTGAGGAATACTCCTGCATAACATTTGTCATTTCAATGGAGTTTCTTTGAACTTTCATTTTAGTTTCATGTAAAGTTGTTGGTTTTGGTTTTTTTGAGGAAAAAACCCGAACAACAACACATTTTTATGGGGTAAAAACTGTGAAGTGAATCATTTTCCAATTTGGTGAATACTCCTTTCAAATAACTACAAGACTCTGGATGTTAGCTTTGAATTCTGCTGAATGAGGGTTCAATTTTCTTTTTTACACAACTTAATTTCACATCATGTATACAGTCTCATTACACTTTTCAGGATCTGATCTTTTTATTTGTAGTCCTTTAAAAAGTTGTTAAAGGCAAATGTTTTCTTTTGAAGTTCTGAAGTAGTAATTTCTAACACAACAGCTTTGATCCAAGAAAAAAAAGATGGGTTATTTCAATCAGTCTTCAGAGCCTTTGGTGTTTTTAAAAATGGAATGAAATTAACAGCATGTTGAGTCCTGCATATTTCATGCCTCTCATAGCACTACCACCCTTCTTGTGTTGCATATCATAAACTAAATGTATAAGCAACACCAGACTGAACAGTCCAATGAAGAGAAGACATTGCAGAAACAGAGAATGAAATTTTGACTTATAAACCTCATTTTTATTGAAGGCAAAAAGCCTCAGCATTGTGTTTCCACCAGACAGGAACACGGATGTCAGATTTCCAGTTTTACCTTGCTCAATGAAACCCCCTCTTTGAGCTCCAGCAATGAGGTGGGCAAGTGATGGGCTGGAGGATCCCCTCTCAGGGTTGTCTTTGCCTTGCTCACAGGACTATCGTTGTGGCATCCCTGCACCCCTCTACCACTGCCTGGGCTCAGTTGGAGGCTGCATGGTGATGGCTCTGCACGGGTCCTCCTGCATCTTCTCATCTCCCAGCTTTGAGGCAAAGGCTGTACTGGAGGCTGTGTCCCGAGAGAAGTGAGGGTTTGTCTGTGCCCTGCTGCACAGGAACTCATCCCATGCTGCTGCTTCCATCCCTCCTCTCACCTGCCAGGCCACTCCTTCTGCTCTCCCTTCCCATCAGAGGAGGTTTGCCTGTGCACCTGCTTGTGCTTCAGGAGCCTAAATCCTGCCTTGCAGCTGTGCAGAGGGGTTTGCCACATGTCTGGTTTTGTAAAAATAAGGAAGCCTCCAGGCCACTGTAGGCTTTGGCTGGGGAGCAGTGTTTTCCTGCTTTGTTATGGCTGGTGTGTTTTGACACATAACCACCTGCCCAGCTTCTCCCCAAGTCCAGCTCTGCTGCTGAGATTCCAGCTTGTTCTTCACCTGTAGCTTGTAAAAAAAACAACCAGCCAACAAAAAACCCCACAAAAACCAAACTATAATAAAAACCTCAAAAAAACAAACCAAAAAACCAAACAAGAAACTCCCACCCCCCCATTTTGTTGTGTATCCATAGTACACACACTTATGTTTTTATATATATATTTATTATATCTAATATGTTTATGTGCACTGATGAGGAACATATCTGCTGTGTCTGCCTCTGTGCTGCTCCATGGCCCTGCACACAGTGGGATGGGATGTGGTGCTGAGCTGAGGCTGCCCCTGCTTCCAGCTCTTCAGCTTTGCCTTTTTTCTCCCCTTCCTGCAGGTGCTCCTTTCTTTTTGGCACACCAACCATGTTTATAGACATGCTCTCCCAGCCCAACTTTGACTCCTACGATCTGTCAAGTCTCCGGGGAGGTAAGTCTGACAGCTCAAATGGAAAAAATCCTGAGAAACTGGATATTGCTGGTTCCCTGCTGGGAGACTGGGTTAAGCTTTGCAAGGAAATGGCTTTTCAGGAGGGAATAGTTTAGTTGCACCAGCCTTGTGTTTCACGGTAAATTCGATGCTATGTTTTTTTTCCTTCAAGAATTATGGATTGTTAATATTTCTTCCATTTTAAAGAAGACTGGGGAAGGAACTTCGTTTCACCCGCTAGGTCAGGGAGCTGGGAAGCCTGGTTGTGCTTGGCTGTGGTCTCAGCAGCCACCACGGAGTGGCAGCAGATGCTTTGTGTGCATTAGGTTGGCGTAGTCCCCAAAGCAGAGCTGTGCCCTGATTGCTCTGCTCTGAAGTTTCCTGCCCGATTTTTGAAGTCCTTTATCTTAGGTGCTGGAGAGGGTGTGATAACGTCCTGCAGTTTCCTCTCTTGTCGCAGTCAGCCTCAGAAATATCTGAGCCAAAGCAAGGAGACCACCAGACCTTTTGAGGCAGTAACAGCATGGAGAGAAAGTGGTGCTGGAGCATGAAGAAATATTTAAGCAGATTACCAAATTACCTCTGCAATGTGAAAAATGTTCCTATTTCACCTTGTTCCCCAGCAAAGTCTGTGTAGTAACCAGCTCTTTAACTCTGTCATACTAGGACAGAACAAGTGAAAAAGTGATCTACCCTCTCCCAAAAGAGCTGCTCTGTGTAAGGCAGGAAGAAAGGGTTTTGGTTTTATGGTGGTGATGATCAATGGGAGTGTCTGTCCTGCTGAAAATCTATGCATCTTTCTGCTCCAAATCTTTCCTTTTGGGGAACTGTAGTTTGGACTAGGTTTGTGCTGTAGAGTTTATTTTCCTAACGAGTCAGCTCTTCCAACCCTTAATTCCTTCAGACAAACCAGCCTTGCTGCAGCCTTTGCTTCTAGAATAAGTAGGGCCCGTGTCCACAAACACAAAGTCTTATGACTGGAACCAGTGTATCCCAAGTGTTTTGCCAACATTTCTGGGGGCTCAGAGCCTTCTAAGGGACCACTCTTGGGAATAAATAAATGGTTTCCAAGACTGTCGTATTTTTATCTTTATTCCAGGAGTCATTGCAGGTTCTCCTGTTCCCCCTGAGGTCATGAAGGCAATGATCACCAAGATGCACATGCCAGAGGCTGTGGTGAGTTGTGGTTGCTGTGACTAGAGCTAAAAGTGGTGTTTGTTATGGTGAGACCCTCAGCTTGGGCATCTCTGCATCCCAGCAGTGCCCAGTGGGTGCTGGAGCTGCTGGGATCAGGTGTGTGTGGGACTGAGGATGTGAGGCCAGGCAGAGATGTGGAGAGGGGTAGAGGGGCTGGGAGGAAGGTGGGGGTTCTGCCTGTGTGGGATGTCTGGAGAGGAAGCTTTGCAAGAAGAGAAGACATTGCATTCAGTGTTGTTGAGTGTTTCAATAACGAGCATTTCAAAGCTTATAAACCCTTCTGTTGTACATGCTGCAAGGATGAATGATGATGGAAGAGTCATTTCTGGTTTGTATAAGCATGGGTGGGTGCATTTGTTCATCTTGCTGTGGAGCTGTCAGGTTTCCTTCATCATCCTGGACTGCATGCAGATATAAAACCTTGTTGCACGCTGCATGTTTGAGTCTGAATGGTGCCATCCACACGTGCAGCACCAGGCACTGCTTTGCCAGGAGTGCAGCACGTGCTGGAGCACATGTGCTGCTGCCCCAACACGTGTCCTTGCACCCTCAGCCAGTGCAAGAGCATCAGGATGTCCTGCATGTGGAGGGGGACAGGCCAGCAGCAAAGTGGTCAGTGGTGCTCCAGGTGAGGTGGTTCACGGACAGGTTTTAGTTTGTTTTAAAGGAAATAACTTGGGTGTCACACTGCTGTCTGGTGCTGATGGATGCACACGTGGAGTTGGGAGTCAGGGCTTTTATTGTTGGTAGATCTGGCTCAATCCAGCACCAGGGCTTTCCAGGGATGACTTTGCTCTGCTGTGGACAAGGGGAGTCCAGGGCATCTGTCCTGGAGCTGTCTTGGAGACAGACAGGAGTTTTTTCTTGGATGCTTTTAATGCTGAGCTGAAAAAAACCAGGGGCAGGCCTGGTACTGTTGCCCTGACTCTTGTCAGGTGACACCTGCCTATTTTTATAATAGGATTGAGTTTGGCCTCACAAAATATTTTCAAACATTACTGCAAGTGCTCAGGACTCATTAGGTGTCACATGTTCCTGCTTTGTAGAATGAGAAATAATAAAAGCCTCCCAAACAGTTGCTCTGCCCATAGGATAAAGAGGATTAAGTCTATATTTGTACCACTGGTCTCGTGTTACTTCTGATCCTCCAGCCCTCAGACAGACACAGGGAGACTTGGTGCATTAATCTTTGCAGCAAGAGCTTTATACAGAAGATGTACATAAGAAAATATACAATTTGATTTCTATATAGGAGGCAGAGTTTTTTATCCTCTTAAAGGTCATTTACACTCAGTTACAGAGGAATAAATATACATATATTTATATAACTCTTTAGGATTAAAAAACACAGTTAAGTTGCAACTGTGGTATTGTGATAGCCGTGACAATAAACCACAGTCATCCTGGTGTCCTGCAAGATCCTCTGGAATGGGGGTGGAGAGCAGAGGGATGCCCCAGCCAGGCTGCACAGCACACACCTTCTCCTCTTGGACGTGTGTGCATCTTGGTAAATCCCACAGAGTGGGAGGGAATCCCATCTTCAGGTGGCTTCAGTCTTGGGGTTTCCCAGTAATGCTTCCCTGAAAGGATTTGGGGCCAACCTGGAGAGATTTGCTGCCCTTTGGGGCATGTCTTGGGGCTGGTGGTTCTTGGGCATTGCTTCACCTCTCCCCTTCAACCCTGGCCTGCAGGGATCTCCTCCGTGGGAAGGCAGAGGAGTCTCTTTGCATGGTTTGAGATGAATTTTCCTGATCAAACAACTGGGGGAGGGATGCTCCTACCTTCCCTCCTGCTTCCACTCCACTGGAAGGAGTGAGCCAGTGACCAACTTGTTGAGAGGGGACATGAGTTGTGTTGCTTCTGGGGCAGATGACTGTGTTTTACCGGCAGGATCTAGGTTAGTTTGTCTTAGTATGGTCATGCATAGTTTAGTTTGTTTTAAAAATGCCTTTTTAAAAATACATAGATGTTGGAAAAGATTGGAAAGGTGGATTCCATCCTGCAGTCAGCAGAGAAGCGAGGATTCGGAGGAGGCTGGAGGTGTTTGGATATATCAGAAATGTTTCCTGACAGGAGAAGCTTAAGGAAGGACTCAGAAGTCAGTAGTTTTCTGATGGTTGAAGTGACCAGTCACCAGGACGGGCCATACTAGGGCCTGCTAGGGGAAAAAAAAAAGAGAGAAATCCATATATTTAAGGGCTTTTTCAAGCAGATCAGTAAATTTGTAGCATTTGTCTATTTTTACATTCAGTGTGTAAATGAAGCCTGTACTTGAAAGAGGGGAGTTAGAAGTCAGGGAGCCATTGCAAGTTCCCCTTGTGGAGGGGAGTGGGTTAGTCCTGTCTCTGACCTCTTCTGCTAACTCTCTGTGTGGCTCTGGAGTATCTTACCCAAAATGTTGATGGTCACTGAGCACTTCCTTCATAAAGGAAGAAACCCAAGAGTGAAATTTTCAAGAGAAGTGAATTATTTTCGTGCCCTGGTTTTGGAAGCCCAGGGTCAGATAGATTTTTCAAAACTGCCTTTAATCTGAAAGGTGGTCAGTGACCCAAGTCTCTGGTCATCCCTGAAATACAGACCCTCATAGGTGACATCTGAGAAAGCTGCCTGGCCCTCCAGAGGTGTGTGATAAAGTCAGAGGTACTGCATATTCCTAAGAATCATGTTTACCACATGAGTACATTTGTGTGTCTGCACTTTGGCACTTGCACCTTAGGGTACCAGGCTCTGTCTTCTGCAAAACTGGAATAAATATTTTTCTATTTCATTAGCACTGTAAACCTGTCTGAGAGAGCTGGGTGGAAGGGGCTAAGAAAAAACAGGCTTACTGTCATGGATTTATTACTCTCGTGGTGGAAGAGTGAACTCAAATTGAGTTCAGGCAGGAAGACAAGAAGGTTAAGAGGGGCCAGGCTTGTAAATAAAACACATTTAAGTATTGTGGTTTAGAAAACCAAAGTTTTTCCATCCTTAGAGGGGAACTTTACCTTCCCTATATGGAATGACTGCTATTTCCATTTCTAATCCCTAAAACCTCTGGCACTGCAAGAGAAATAACCACTTTAGGCAGGCACAGAACCACTGGCATCCCTGACACATTGGTCATAAATTTACTTTCTCCTTCCTGCTATGCATATCTTTAGTGACCTGGGGACCAAATGGCCATAACTGGGGTTTGGGCTTCTGCCTTGTCCTTTCTGAAAGGGCACAGTGACAGCCCTTGTTCATCCAGTGCAGTGCCAGGTAACTTAACAAATGAGCAAACAGCATCCAAACTTGCAGGCTCATCCATTCCCAAGCCCTTGGGAATCCACACAAGCTCTGTACTGGGATGAGGAAAAGCAAAATATTTGGGATGGAGTGATGATAGATGTGGTTTTCCTGCTACTGTGAGCAGAATGTAATCCTCTTGGTTTTCCAGTTGTGGAAGGTGCTTGTGTGGTAGGTTTTCACAGTTGATGTTTGTGTTTAGAGATGTCAGCAAGCTCATTGCTCATGGGAAAGTCAGCCCTGTCTCTGAGTCACCTTCTGGCCCAGGACACTTTATTAAAAAAATATTTGCTGTCTCCTACCTCCCTCTTCTGGGACACTCATTTGAAGGCACCAATCCTTGTTTTTAAATACCTGAGAGTCTTGGATGGGAATTGTAATTGCCAAAAGGCAGATGCTGGACTTAGAACTGCTTATGGAAGACATCAACCTTCAGAGGAGCCAGATTTCCCAGCTGTGTCCTGCCCTGCTTTTCAAACCAGACCTGGAGAACCTTTGCTAGGGCAAAAGCTTGGAGCTTCTCCAATTGGTTAGAGAAGTCAAATGTGTGATTCCCAGCTCAGGGTAAGAGTGGGTTAAATCCACCCTTGTTTTGACACTTTAATTACATGTTTCACCCTTTCTGCTGCCCTGGGCCTGTCTTTAGCCCTGTTTTTGTTTTCCAAGGTTGAATCCATCCCTGGTGCTCCAGGCAGATTCTCTGCTCTGGGAGCCCCAGGACTGCCAGGAGATAGCTCTGAGAGGAGGCAGTGTTGTGTGAATGGATGGATGAGCTGCTCTGAGCCAAACTTCAGTGCCACCGAAGTCGGAGATAGAAGTCCCCGTACCACTGGTGGCATCAGGGTCTGCTGCACACCAGACTAAAAGCTTTGGGTGGGGAGTGTCTCTGTGACCCATCTTACGTGTTTAATGGCGGTTTCCCTTCTTGGACCTCTTGGTGGGGAGCTTGCAGGTCCGGAGGGCTGGGGTGTCTCTGATGGGCTGTCCCCGGTACTGTGCAGGCGTGGAGCAGGTCTCATCAGTGCGAGTGCGATTGCCCTTCAGCCACCTGGGACACAGGGAGGAAAAGGAAGGAATTTATGAGGCATACAGCTCATCTTGGACAACACTCACACCACGAAAGAAGTAGGAGAGCTGCTCAGCCTTCAGCAGCCTCCTCTTTGCCTGGCAGAGCTTGGGAGACATCCCTGGGGGTGCCTCCAAGGAGAGCCCGGGGAGAAGAGGGGTGGGTGGTGCTGTACTTGCGCAGATGTGCCAGCTGGCAGCTGCAGTGCCAGGGGTTCCTGGAGAGTGTCAGTGTCTCCAGTTTGTCAAAGGGGAAGCTGCGGGGCAGCTGGGTCAGGCGGTTGTTCTCCAGGTGTGCGGTCTTCAGCGCGGTGACGCCGGCAAACGCGTTGTCTGCAAACTGAAGCACAAAGGTTTGGGGTGAAGAGCAGTGAGTTAGGGATGGGGAGTTCAAACCCAGCTGCCTCTGTTCTGGACTTGCAGTGGCCTGAGCATGGGAAGAGCATGAGAAGGAGCAGTGGAGGGGGGGTTCTGGCTCGCTGGAAGCTTTGGACACCTCAGGGAGGTGTTGGGATGGTGGTTTATGGAGTCTCCTGCCTAAATAAAGCTGTATGCCAAATCCACACAGGATTGTCTTTGCAGCCACATCCCTGAATAAAGTGAGGTCTGGCAGGCCTCTTATTTTTAAGCCATACTTCTCCATTATAAATGGGGATATTTTCTGGGTGTATTCCTTTCCAAGGCTGGAAATCCTCCCAGCTTCTGTTGCCTTCCCTGTCCTGGAACAGCTGAAGGAGGGAGTGTTTGTGGCGTCTGAAGGGGCTGTAGACTTTGGCAGTGCTCGGGGGCTCTGCGTGGAAAGTTAAACTTGGCATTCAAGCAGTGTAGAAACAGAGGCTGTTTCCAGCACCTCAACCTCCTCCATTTTTTTTTCCTCATTTCCAGCGGGTTGTTAATAAGGGATGCTGCAGGATTTTTCTCCTCTCAATTCATGAGCAGTCTTTAAAGGAGAGCAACCCTTAAAAAAGCTGCCAAAGAGAGAAGAGAGGCTGTAGAACTGGCTCTGCAGCCCCCTTCTCTCTTCCCTGAGGTCTCATCTCTGGGTTTTTTCAGCCCATGGTCACTCAGGTTGGAAAGTTTCTTGAAAGCAAACACAACACAACACAAACTTCCATGGAGGTGATGAATTGGAGAGTGGTCATGGGCAAAACACAAAGCTGCCTTCGGCTCTGACCATTTTTCCCCCTCCTCAAAGCACTGGGGGAGCTCCCTGGGTCCCCAATCCAAGGACCTGTGCTCCCAGTTCTGGCCATAAGCTTGCACTTCAGGTGGGACCATCAGGGGTTGTTCAAGTTCTCTAAGCTGCAAAGGTCAAGAGAGGAAATGCACTATTTTAAGCTGTGAACTTTTGTCATCTTCCAAATTAAGCAATGTTGGATAGGATTAGAGCTTAGCTAAGAGATTCCCAGAGTATTGTAGCTGTTGGACAGGCAGTGGTGCTGCACTCCCAAACCCTGCTGACCTTGGGTGGGTTTAACTGTGCTGGTAGTGGAGCTGCTCAGAGAGATGCTGGCATGCTGTGCAGTGGGGTGGTGGCCTGGCCATGCTCAGTGTGGACAGTGCTGCTCTGTCTCAGCTGCTCATTCCTCTCTCAGCCCCATGAGAAGAGTTTGGATCTGCTGCTAGCAGCTGCTGTGCTGCCTGCCAGAGCAGGAGCTTGTAAAGAAAAGGGAGGTTTTTCCTCTGATTTAGATGGAGGGTTGCTGCTGTCATTTATTTCCCAATTAATTATGCAGAGAGAGGGACATCCCTTAATCTTGCAGGATCTGCATTGCCTGGTTTCATGTTGATGGACATGGTGGGTGACACCTGGCACAGGTGACAGAGCCCTGCAGGTGGGTGGTGGGAATGGGAAAGGGAGCTCTGACCTGGAGCTGCAGAGCACCCCCAGGGCTCCCCTCCTCCTGCTCAGCTGCAAAATAGGCTGGGATAGCTTCATGGAGGGAAGGGGATTTGCACTTGATCAGCTCTAAAATCTTCCAGCTGTGCAGGGAACAGCTCAGGACAATATTTTTGTGAAGCAGAAAGCTGCAGTCAGGATGCCAGCGGCATTTAAAGTATTTGGTAGTGATTTCTGGGTCATGGGGCCTCTGTGATTAGATGTCTCCTCACAGTGCAAAGTTCATGCGTGGGCTGTTTGGGTAGGAGACTTTTGAGGATTTGAACATAATTCTGAACTGGGATGGGACTTGTGTTTTCCTGGAAAAGCAAGCAAGCCCTAAAGCTTCTACTTTAGGTAGTCCAGAAGCCACCCCTGTCAGTACTGGTCCTGCAAACTGGTGTCTTACTGGGCTGTCAGGGAGGAAAGGAGGCATCTGGCTGCAGAATAGCTTTTAAGGGTCCTGTCCAGAGCTGTTCACTGAAAAGAAAGTATTTTTTTGCTGTCTAGAGTAGTTAATCCTTGCTTTTTGGCCAAACCAAGGGCTCTTGATTCCCCGGAGTGCTTAGGCATGGGTTAGTCTAGTAACTTCAACATATAACTTGGGATGCTGATGTCTCTGCAACTGATGCAACATTTAAGCTGTAATTTTTGACTTGTGCATGATGAAAGTGCCCTAAAAATGAGTCTAGAGAAGTGCTGTGACAGCATGTCTAAGGTTGTATCCAGAGAGGTCAGTAGGTTGTTTTCAAGTGCTGAGTATGCTCACTCCCATCCTAGAGAGGTTAGTGCTGAGAGTGGACAAGGGCTTAAATACTGACTGGGTGCTACTGAGGGCCTTGGGTAGTGTTGTTCTCCACCTGATCAAGTTGTAATTCCAGTTTCTGGGTGTTTTGGGATGCTATATCCCCTGAAAAACCTGGTGTGCTTTATTCCCAGTAGCTTTCAGGTGATCTGCTTCTCCCTGCGAGTTGCTCTTTGCTGCTAAGGAATTCTCTTTTTCATCTCACCTTCCTGCACCTGGTGGGTGCTGCTTTGCTGGGAAGTCCTGGTCTGCCTTCCCTGGGTGCCCTTCACCTTTGGGCTTTCTGCCAAAGCATCAGCCCAAGGAGAACTGTTCTGCTCCACCTCAGCACCCCCTCTTTCCAGCCTCATGGGGTGCACCTAGGAGGACACCAGGCTGCAAACAAGGTGCTGCTCCTCTTGCACTGTGCCTCCTTCTGTTCTGGCACTGCCTGACATTGCAGAGATCCTAATGTTAGCGATTGCCTGAGTGTGATTCTCCTGCCTATGGACTGTGCTTTCTGACAGAAAAACGGGTTTGTTTTGCCATTTGGGATACCTGAATGTCCCTCCTCCTCTCCAGAGGGAACAGGGCCCCTTTGTAAGATCCTGCTAGAGTTCCTTTGGAGAGAGCATCAATAAACAAGCCTTTCTTTATAACGTGTAAAATTGGGAGTTGTGGGGGGAGGTGTAGGTCCCTTTGCCTACCCCAAATACCTTTCTCAATGACTGGTGTCGTCTTCAACTTTTGGGAGAAAATGTGCTGCCTTTCCAAGGAGTTTGATCAGCTCCAGATAACTTGGTTTTGCATAAAATAACTCAACAGAAGGGTGGAGAACTCTCTTTTATCCCTTGGGCTGTGTCAGGGGTGTTACCAGCTGGTCAGACCCCGCAGACCTGCATCTCCCCTCCCCTCTGCAAGGGAGGAACAGCAAACAGAGGGCTTTGTAAAGCAGGAGCCCCGTGTTTCTTATCTGGAACAAATGGAAAAAGACTCACCTTCTTCAGTTTCATGTTGTCCAGGTTGAGTTTCTGCAGGTAGCGCCCGAAGGACTGGAAGGCATTGTCAGGGATGACCTCGATTGGGTTCTGAGAAAGCTTCAGTTCCTCCAGCACTCTCAGCTTACTCATTGCATTCACAGGGTAGCTGCTCAGCTGGTTCTTGTCCAAGTGGAGGACAGCAAGATTTTCTACGTCCTCCAGAGCCCCAGGCAGGAGGTTGGTGAGGGAGTTGTCAGAGAGGAAGAGCCAGCGCAGGTCTTTAGCCCCACTGAAGACCCCTGGTTTCAGCTCCCGGATTTTATTGCTGCCTAAGTGCAGGATGAAGAGGTTGACAAGAGGAGAGAGAAGCCCTTTGGGTAGCTCTGGGATCTTGTTCCGGTCCAGGTACAGGTAGGTGAGCTCAGACAGGTCATCGAAGGCTCCTGGCTTTATGACACTGATCTGGTTGTCAGTGAGATAGAGGTAGACCAGGCTTTTGAGCCCCCTGAAAGCTCCCGTGGAGATCTCCTTGATCCGTGAGCCCTGGAGGTGCAGGGACACCAACTTCTTCATGTCACGGAAGCCATTGGTGGGCAGGACAGGGAAGTTGTTCTTCTGCAGGTTGAGGAGCCGGGTTTGCTCAGGCACCTTGGGGATCTTTTTCAACCCCACGTTGTCACAGATGACGTGCTGCAGGTCTCCCCCGTGACAGTGGCAGCTCGGGGGACATGCCTGCACCACCGGGGCAAGACATGCCACTAGGCTGAGGACACTGAGGAAGAAGGCTGAGAGATTCATGGCCAGATCTGGAATTGGTGTGGTGGGAAGGGAAGCGAGAGGAGGGAGATGGGTGGGAGGGAGAGAGTGACTGGGTTTGCAGCATGCTGAACACAGCCCTATTTATAATGTTATTAAAAAGCAAAATCCCTTCCCACAAACCGCAGGCAGCAGCCAGTTGGAAGCAACTGGCTTTGGGAACTTACTGTGAGCTTAACCCCTTGGCACCAGGCAGAGCAGTGTCCAGGGGCCTGCCCAGGGCTCTGCAGAGGTAGTTTTCCTTTCTGCAACAGGGAGACAAATGGTCAGGAAGAACAAACATGGGGCTGCTCTGTGGGGAGCATCTCCTCTGCTGAGGCCCAGGGTCATCAGTGAGGGGAAAACAACCTGGTTTGGTTGAAGGGCGCAGCGGGGAGCAGTGCTGTGCCCCACAAACACCTCTGCTTCCAGCAGACTCCTGGGCTGTCTTTAGCCTTGGCTGATTTGGGGAGAAGCACCTTGTCCTCTTACCAGAGGAAGGGTTTTTTTTGGGGGGGTCTTGTCTTGATTTTGAAGGAGTTTGCCTGAGTGTGGATGGGAGAAAGTGGGAGCTCTACAGGGTCCTCCCAATGACAAACAGTGCTGTGGTTGCTCTTGCAATTCAAAGTTTTGGTTGAAGGTTTCCAAATCTAGGTAGCACCTAGGGGGTAGCCAAGAAAGGGAAAGTGAAGATGGTCTTAATTTCTGCTGTGTATTCTCTAGGAGCAGTGGAGTGTGACACATCCATGGTCATGGGCAAGAGGTTGTTGGCTTTTCTCAGCATGTGGCCCTGTGGAGCATCCCCCAACAAAGCATGGGCAATGGCAGACCCTGTGGGGAAGCTCTGGGACGTGGGGATGGATATGAAATGCAGGGTCCTACTGTGTGCCAGGCTTGGAGGAGGTGTATGTGGCTCTCAGGATGAAGCTGTGGGCATTGGTGAAGGGATGGTAAGGTAGCAGAGCAAGGAAGCTACTGCTGGAACTGGGAGTGGGGTCTGCCTTGGCTCCTGCCTGGGGACAGAGGCTCCAGAGGTGAGCTGATGACGCAGGGGATGTCCCTTGCTCTCCTACTAGAGAAGGTAAAGCAGTTAACAGCCCCAGATCCTCCTTCTGCCAGTGCAAAGAGAGAGATCCAGGGGTTGTGGGGTGGGGTTTGGAAGTGGAACATTTTGAACTGATTTCCAGCCAGTTCCTGGCTGCAGCACACAGCTGAGAGCCCAGCACATAACTGTGAGCTTGTTGAGATTTCTGCTCCTGAGGCTGGCTGCAGAGCCCCAGCGGAGCTGTTGCAGAGGCGAGACAGGATCAAGAAAGGGAGGAAATCCAAAGGCTGACTTAGGACACAGACTGGCTCATTCACTGAGATTTCTGGGTTTTTCCATTGTTGCAGGGAGGAATCAGCCAGCGCTGCCGGGCCCGTTCCGGACGGCGTTGTGCAAACCGCCGGCAGCCCGGCTCTGTCTGGAGGGTGTTTGCATTGTGGGACTGATCTGAGGGAGAAAAGGGGCTCCTGGGGTGTCAGGAGGAGGTTCTGGTGAGCCTGTGGGGCAGGTGAGGTTGACCAAGTGATGATGTAATGTGGGACCTGGGTGCAAACCAGGCCTTGTCAAGCTTCCAGTGTTTGTCAGCCCTGAGGTGACTCGTCCTGCTGGGGCCTTGCTGCTCACATCAGCACCAAGTTCTTTTGCCTCATCTCCAGAGAGATGCTCTGACCATGGGAACTCCAGGCTCCTGCTGGAGGGACCTGTAGGATTTAAAGCTCTTTGATTAAAACAATTGTATTTTTCTTATTCCATAGTGGTCATGTACATGCTTTGATCTCAAAGCTCTTTGAGAAGCTTTGTTGTCAGGACTTTTGGGATAGTGAAAAAGGAGGTGGACAGAAGAACCCTCCATGTTTTCCTCCTTGAGGGCTTTGCAAACTCCATCCATAAGTACAGCCCACCCACATGTATTTCTGGAACAACACCCATTTCAGAGGCTAAACTATCCAAACCTCAAACCATCTTCTCATCCTTCTTCTTCTGAGGATCTCTCCCACCCTTTACCTCTTGGCTGGCTGAGACCACAGATTTTGGGAGGATGGGGACACTCTCCCTGCAGGGATGTGCATGCTGTGGCTGAAGCAGACAGGTTGAGGACATGGGTAAGACCCATACCTTCTTCATGAAGATGCCATGATGTCACCATGCTGGTGCAAGTTGGGAAGGTGCCCCTACCCCAGAATCTCCCCACCAGCCCAGTGCCTGCAGCCTGCAGCAGAGGTTAGGTGGATGCCAGGTTATTTTTGGTCCCATGGTGGGGTGGCAGCAGGGCTGTGCTAGTGGGGGAAAGGTGCTGCTCAGTTCTCTTTCTCCAGGCACAAATGTTGAACACAAGAAAGTTCTTTCCCCCGAATGTTTTTTGACTCCTGCACCCTGGTGAGCACATTCCTGTGGTGGGATCTGGTTGGCATCTGCCACTGCTGGCACCTGGCCACAGGCTCCCCGCTGTTTGTGTTTTGAGCTGCTCACTGGTGGGGTCTGATCTTCCCACACCAGGTTTTGCAGCCCTCAACTGCACAGCAATTCTCAAAAGCTCACCCAGGTCCCACTTGTGGGTGGCTCAGCAGTCTGGCAGTGACAATGACAGCAGTGTCAGTGTTCCCTTGGTGGCAGTGGGACACCACAGAGAGCTGGGTCAGTTCCAGCCCCCTGCCTCACATGTCCCCTGCGAGGACATGGCAGGAGAGGCAGGATTATCCTGCCATCCTCTCTTTCTTAATTGATGAACAGTTCTGCAAACATTCCTGGTGCCTGGTAATTGGCAGATGCTGAGCTCCCCTCCTCTCCTTGGAGGCATTGTGGGCTGAACAAATAAATGCAGTTTTGGAAAGAGTATAAATATAGATTTGGAGAGTTTCTTTGGTGCTGCAGATCAGAGCTGCTTTGATAAAACAGGAGAGATGGTCTTTTCCATGTTTAATCCTTATTTTTGTTAGTATTGACAAGTCTGGCATATCAAGCTGGCTGCACATGCCATAATCCATGTTAAAATATTCCATTGCTCACTTAAACCTGATTCTGCAGCTTTTAAGGGAATGTAGATCTGGTTTTGTACGTCGGTCCACCTTAGCAATCACCTTCTTGATGCAGCATCAGTGCAGCTGGCCTTGGGGCAGTTTGGGGGTGCCCTGGGGTGCACATGCTGCCTCCCCTTCACAGCCTGCACAGCACCAGCCCTGGTGGAGATGAGCCCCTGCCTCTGTTGGGCACAAGGTTGGAGAAGGTACAAGCTCTGCAGTGTCCCAGAGCAGGGTTGTCCCAAGCAGGGACTCTCCAGACAGTATTTGAGGAGGTCTGGTGGGTGGACAGGCATGGGGAGCCCCATTGGGTCTCCTGGGACCTCTCCACTCTTCCAGACAGTACCTGTGAAATTCCTGGCTTTTGGCAATGTGCATGGGTCCTGTCAGCATCAGTGGCTCTTGGAGCTCTGGGTTCAGACTCAAGTTGATGTTTCTATTTGACATGCTTGAAGGGCCCCTTTTGCTGCAGACTGGAGGCCCAGGCTGCTTGTTGAGCTGAAGGATGTGGTGGATTCACCTCCTTCCTCCTGATGGTTTTCTTCCACTGTAGCCTGGCCTCCACCCATTGAGATGCTGCCAGTTTGGCTCCCTGTTGATGTGCTCCCACCCTTTCCTTCTGTCTGATCCCAGCATCTGCTGCATGATGCTCTTGGCCTCTCCCATGAAGCTCACCCCACCCTTGCTGCCTCTCCCTGGCCCTGCTGTGTCCACCTTGCAAGGCACTGGGTTTCCCCCAGAAGCTCCCTGCTCTACTCAAGGCTGATGTCCCCTCTGCAGGACTTGCAGGCCATGAAGAAGAGTGGAGCTTTATTCCCTTGAAGGATCCAAATGATTCCTGGAAGACTTCTGACTTCCCAAATGCTCCCCAGCCAGGAGTCCTCCCTGTTCCCAAAATGGAAAAATGTCTGCACTCAGTGACAACTTCCCTGCTTGTCCTTGGCCAAAGCAAGACCTCTCCATCCCACCTTATTTTGGGAAGCATCTGTTGAGTAAGTGGTTTCAGTACCTGCAGGAGTTATGGGAATGTGCTGTGAGAACATGGAAAATTCACTATGGAAGCAGTAAGAACCTGAACTTCCAACCATGACTTTTTTGGGGGCTGAGCTCTCCAGGTGCATGGAGATGTTACCTTTGCTCCCTGTTTTTTTGCTTAGTTTCCTTCTCCAGCAGCTTTGAGCACAGCCCCACTGGAATACCAGTGGTTTTCCATGCTCACAAGACTCTTTGTTTCTCCATGGTTCCTCTCACTTCTTCCTTTTAATTCCACTTTTTCTAAACTCATTGGCACCCAGCAGCAGGGAGGATGAAGTTAATTACATAGGAAAGACCTTTGATCAAGCTGTGGATAAACCAGTAACTGCACATGCCTTTGCTGGTTGCCACTGGGCAGTGCTTCTGACATGATGGCAGGACTGGGGAAATACTTGCAAGCCTCAAGACTTTTGCTTAAACTGAAGAGAAGAGAGGCAGCTTTAACTCCAGACCATGAGGAGCAGCTTGTCCTGACTGCACAATACCAGGAGGTTGATTTTCAGCAGCAGCCTTGTGGCCCAGGAAAGCTGGGTTCCCATTTTTGCCTCCTCCTGAGGCGAAGCCATTGCGTGCTACGACACAAAGGCAGCACTTTGGGCACCTGATATTTTTGGGAATTTTTGAAACCCCATCCAAACTGGGACTGTCTGGCAGCTCTCTGAGTGGGGGAGAAATGCCAACAGGGTGGCCACCCCTGGAGGTTTGTCCTACAAGACCTGCTTGTTTGTGTCCTGACATTTTTGACACAAAGATGGTTCTGTTGCTGGGGGAGGAAAGGAAATCTCTGTGTGACATAGGCTGGACGTGATCAGAAACTGTTTTTACAGCAGCAGAGTTGATGTGAAGGTTCAGGAATATTCCAATGCAATTTGTGATAGTGGGGCATCTCCAAAGCAAGGAGACACGTGTCCCCAGAGGGCTGTAAAACTCTGGGTGATCTTGGTAGAGAGCAGCTGAGTGAGGGAAGATCGATGCTCAGTTGACAGTTTGGAACTGGCTGCAAGGGGAAGGGCTGTGGTGGACTTTGGTGGAGATATTTGAGGCAGACAACATGCTCAGCATGGGTTTAGGGATAATTGGATCCATCAGGCATGTTACACTGAGTGGGGTTCAAAGGGCCTCTTAGAGTCTCTCAGCACATCTCTTGGGCTGCCAGTCAGCTTTCTGGTGTTCATTGCGCCCTCTTTGAAGTCTGAAAATCCCTATTATTTCATGCTCAATTTACTGCTTTCTTTTCCAAGGCCAGTATTGTCTTCAGCAAAGCTCAATTTCTGTAGATTTTAGTTTGGTGGTTCAAGCCCTGCCATCATCCTCCAGCGTGGCATAGCCAGAGAGTGGTGAGGAGGGGCAGGAAGAGCCTCCCTGAGCATCATATGGGTCCAGAGAGGGTTTCTTCAGGAACCTTGTGGCCTCCTGCAGCTCTGAACTGCTTCAGTCCCACCCACTATAACCCTGTTTGAGTTACTGGTGGTACTGAAACCAGCCTTTTCATCACAGCCTTTCAGCAGTAGTTGAACACGCAGGGAAGTGGTGTTTTTACTGCTGTTGAACACTGGGGAAAACCGAGGAGCAGGGAGCTAATGTGACCAGTTCCAAGTTATGCAGTAAAAAAGCAGCACAGTTGGGAAAAACCCAGGGTCTTCAGAATCCCTGCTCTCCCCACCAGATCAGTCTGCCTCTGATATGTTTACTAAAGAGACTGGAGTCTGATTGTTTTGACTTTATTTTTCATTTTTAGACACTTCCTTCTTCAGACTGTTTTGCCTGTTCCGCAGTGGCCAGTGTTTAAACAGCACTAGCAGGAAATGTTTTTGAAATGTGCTTTAAAAAACACAGTTCTGCTAAGATGTTCTTTTTATTCCCCATATAGACAGAGGTTTAGGATTCACAAAGAATGAATCTCTTGTCAGAAGGAGTAAGTTAGGTGGCAGTTTGTTTTGGAATTATCCTTGTCACTGCTGAAGGCAATGGCCAGGGGGATCACTTGTGGTCCTCACAGTAAAAAAAGGCTTTACAGTCAATTATTCTGTACTCTTGTAACTTGTTTCAAAGCCAAGAATCTGAGCTGGACTCCTTGCCTCTGAAAAGCTTTGCTTTGACACTAGATACAGCTCCAGTGGAAATTATGGAGCTGATGTAGAAATTATTGGGTGAGGTTCTGGACTGAATTATACTGGATGACAAGGTTAGATGATGTTAAGTGTCCCTTTGGGTCTTGAAAGCTATGAATCTTTGTGGATATCTCCAAGTTTAAATTGGTATTTGGGTTTTTGTGGAAGTGTTGGTTCATCTCCTGCATCACGAGCCATGGCTGGGGTGGGATGATGGAGTTGCTGGAGGATGCTCTGTGTGTCAGATGAAGGTCAGGCAGGACAGAAGTGCTGGTGCAAGGGCTCACTCCACTCACTGCCTTGGTCCTGGGCATGCGGATGGAGAAAACACTGTCCCAAGAGAGAAATGCCATCTTGGGAAGGTTGGGAGCAACACCCTGGTGTTCAGCTGCAGAGAGCATGGCTGGTGCAGGCAGATGGGGAGGAGGCAGCAGGTCTGAACCTTCCTCACTCTTGGAAAACCCATTCTTGAGTGTGTGTGTGGGTGCAGACCCCCACTTTGGGGCCATTCAGTACTTGCCCCCTCTAGGCCATAGCAGCCAGAGGTAATTTGGTATGGAGATTAAAAAAAATTGTCCTAGGGTGTTGTGTCACCTCCTTGGAGCAGCTGGGCCTTGCTCCCCCTGTTCTCTGGGAATGACAATGGGATCCAGATTGTAAGCAGTATCCTAGATGAGGGCCTTACCAGATGGTGATGAGGATGACACTAGAATTCCCGAATTTGGTGAGCTGTAGGTATATGCAACTGGTGGAAAAGTGCCAAAATACTGCACGATTCGAATTGGGCTGAAATTGAACAGTACTTGACAAAGATCAGTTTACTCAGACCCTACAAACAGTGATTCCCTGAGAGACCCTTTGAGCTCTCCTGGATTGCAGTGGGCTGTGAGCTGGGACACTTCTCAGGCACAAACCACTCCAGGACAGTCAGATCACAAAGCTGATGGGAGGCCAGGGCAAGTTCATCCTCCTCAGGCCATGCCCATTGAGGGATGCTAATGTATTGTATTTCCTCCCTACTTGAACAGGGACATTTAACTACAGCCCAGCCTCCACCTCTGCCTGTCTGTGCTTGAATATCAGCATTTGCTTTAGGTGGGATATTTATGTGCATTTCACTGGGCCCAAATATTTGTCTCTGTGTGGGTATGTTTTTTGTTTATGCACATATATAGTTTAGTTTAGGATATCTTTTAGTAATTTAGTGTTAATTGTGTCATTCTAAAATCTGTAACCAAGTTGCTGTTTTAGCCATAATATATTCTACTGAATCACCTGTTAATCTTTAAATTGGTTAAGCCTTGTGTGCTGTGAGGATTCAGTCTTTTATTGATTGAAACTTGAATTTTTGCCCAATCATAGTGGTGTCAAAGCATCCCATCTGCAACAAGGTGTGGGGGTGTTCATGGGGACAAGTTGCTGCCCACGGCATGGCCAGCTGGTGCTTGGGGTACATGGCCCACAGCCAGGAATCTGGAGGAGCCTGGTGAGCACCCACAGCATTGTTCTGCCAGGGACCTGCCTGCTCCTGTGTCCAATTAAACTGGAGAGACCCGGAGAGGCAGAAAGGATTGACTCAGGACTTGGCCAGGATCCTGGGACTGACATGGCAATTCATCCAGCAGAGTAAAACAAAACAAAACCAAAAAAAAAGACATTGGGATTTTTAAATAAGCATTTAAGATCTTGGATTTGGGTCTCATCAGTCATTTGATCCAGCCACAGGACTTTTATTAGTGGGTAGGAGAGCAATCCTGTCTGAGCATCAGGTGCTGTAGGTTTCCAGCCTGGCTGGGCTGAAGCTGTCACTGTGTCTGATAGGAGAAGCCCATTTCCAGTTGCTCCCCAGGGGCTGCCAGGCTCCTAGCAGAGCAGTTTGCACCAGATGGTCCTTGCAGCATCCTGTAGACTATCTCACGCAGATTCTTGGCTAAGGGGAGGCTCCTGCAAATCTCCAGCTTGGATTCATCCTGACCCTGGTGTCATAAATGAGCATCAGCCGTTTTGACAGCTTGTGCCCAACCTGGGATCCTTCAGCAGCCCCAAACAGCAGAAAGTGCCAAGTGCTCTCACCACTACTGTGTATTGCTCGTTCAGGATATATCCCTGATTTTTTTTCAGGATGCCTTTTGCAAAAAAGAAAACAAACCAAAAACCTCATTAGTTTTGGGCTCGGTGCCTGGAGTATGGCGAGCACCATGCAGAAGCCCTGAGCATGCAGATGTGCAGCCAGCAATGGAGCTGGGGATTTGCTTAGAAGGCAAGACCCAGGTGTGGGTGCCAAGGCTGTAGGAAGATGGTGAGGCCCTTTTGGTGCATCAGAGCTGCTTGTGCATCACACTGAAGGTGAGGAGGAGAAAGAAGGAAATGCTTCCTGCCTCAGTCCTTTCCCAGCCATGCTCTCCCAGCAAAGCAGCCACTGGTGGCACTAGTGACCCTGCCTGATGACACAACAAGACAAGAGCAGTGTTGCAGCATGTCCCACCAGTGAAATGCAGCTCCCAGGAGTTGGAGGTGAAGCAGCAATCCCAGCAATGGTGCTGTCAGGCAGCTCAGAGGTGCCCAGAACACCTCCTGGCTTTTGCTGTCTCAGCAGGCCACTGGTTTGGGCATAAAGAACTGGAATTTTCCTCCAAGGAGAAGTGACCTTCAGCTGAGGTGACTCAGAGCCTGCTGTTGGGATTAGTGGTGAGGGAGGTTTAGCAGTGAGAAGCTTTTGTCCTGCTGTGAGGCATTTGGTCTGCAAGTGCAGCTGTGCTGAGTGCTGGGCAGCCTCGTGATGCCTTTTGGAGAGTTACAGGAGCTGATGTCTGCACAAAAGGATCTGGAGCAAACAACCGTGCTGAGGGACACACCAATTCCACAAGAGTCCACTGCTGGCTCTGGGATTTTTCCAAGGTGGTGTCCAATGTCTTTAGAGAAAAGAAGATGGACTCTTGCACCTTGAGTAGATGGCTGCAAGGGCACCAAGGCAAGAGCAGGGTCTGGCTAGGGAGTCAACAGGACAGGGCTTGGAGAGATAAAGGTTAAAAAAGAGGAGGGTGAACTGGGGGCCCCCAAGAAAAGCAGCTGGGTTGTCAAAAGTCCCATCAACCCAGGATGTTGTGGGTCTAGAGCAGAGTGATGGAGGCCAGGAAGGCCATGTCAAGCAGGTGCAGTGCTGTTTTAGGTGCTGTCTCCCCAGGACTCTCTGGCAGGAGTGTTGGGAGAGCCCCATCCATGGGTCATGAGAGCAGAGAGCTTCCCTGTGACTTATGAGACTGCCTCTATCTCTTCTGTGGCCAGCACTGGCTTAATCTTTCCCAGAGCTGGAGCTATGCAGGCCTCTTTCTCCCTGAGGCATCATCTCTGCTCTTGTGTTTGCAGGTTGCCTATGGGACCACAGAAAACAGCCCTGTCACCTTCATGGGGTTCCCCAATGACAGCATTGACAGGAAAACTGAGACAGTGGGATACATATTTCCCCACACAGAGGTGACCATGCCCCTCCCCACCTGCTCCAGGTCCTCTGCCTGCAGCAGACCTCAGCCCGTTCTCCCTGCCTGGTGGTGGGGTTGGGATGTGCCATCACGTTTAACTCAGACATTCCCTCCTTTTCTTGAATTGCAGGCAAAAATTGAGGATCCAGAGACAGGGAAGCCTGTGCCTCTGAACACTCCTGGGGAACTTCAGGTCCGTGGCTACTGTGTCATGCTGGGCTACTGGGGTGAACCTGCCAGGACAAATGAAGTGATCACTAAGGATGGGTGGTACAAGACAGGGTGAGTCTAGAAGCAGCTCTGCTCCTCCTGGGCTGTCTTGCAGGGTGATAATGGAGAGGGATGGGTGTGTACAGACCCTGGCTGTGATTCCAAAAGGAGGGGAAACTGGCCCCATTTAGCCCTCTGCTCTGCTTGCGAAACTTTAGAGCAGCTTTTCTGAAGAGCCCTCAGTGCCAGCTGGTCCTGGAGATGGGGACAGTTGCTTTGCTACTGGTGGGGTGGGGGTACACAGCAGGGGCAGGAATCACCCTCCCCCTCAGCAGCCCTGATGTTGTGAGGGTGCTGTTGACAGCAGTGTCTGGCTGTAGCAAGAGCTCCCTGATCTCCTCCATGTGTTCAGATTGCATCTCAGACATCTCCAGTAACCCTGACCTGGCCTCCAGGTCAGTATGGCTTGGGAGCCATACTTCCACCCAGCTGGGGAAGGACTGGGAGCCTGGTGTCATTGCAGGGACCTTGCAAGCTTGGATGAACATGGCTACTGCAAGATCATCGGCCGCTGCAAGGACATGATCATTAGGGGAGGAGAGAACATCTACCCATCAGAAATCGAGCAGTTTCTCCACACCCATCCCAAGGTTGAGGAAGTCCAGGTGAGTTGAGGGAAGGCTGGTGAGCAGTGATGGTTCCTGCTTGGGACCTGGTTGTCTCCCCTGGTATTCAGTGTCACCTTTCATGTAATAGTGGTTGGTGAGTGGGAGGGAAAGGCTCACGGCATGGAAAGGGCAGGGAGAGCTAAAGCAAAGCCCTCAGGTTCAGGTAAATTGGTTCAGGCAAACCTCTTGTGCAGTATCTTCACGTCTGCAATCTAGAGACTGTCATTCAGTTTTTAATTGCCTGTCCACTTTCATAGCTCCCTCTGAAATTTTTACTTTGAAAGCAATCTGTAAGGGCAGTTTAGTGATAAGTAATTATGAAGCTCCTGAATCCAAAAAGATTCCTCCAACAAGTCCCTGGAGAAGTGAGACTTAGTTTCACCTCTTCACAAAACAGGGATGATTTGCAGCATTGAGCAGCTGCTCCCAATCTGCTGGGATTGTTCTCCTCCAGGTTTTATGCCAGCCAAGTTTCCCCATAAATAAACCAGTTATTTAGTCAGAGTTGTGCCTGTGCCAGGCCAGCATCTCTCCTTGGAATGGTCCCATAGCAGATGGGTTGCACACCAGCCCTGTTTATTTAGTTTCTAGGGCTTTATGTCACTGCTCTGGACTCAGAAGGACTGACATGTCTCCAGGATTTCCAGATACTGGTTCAAGGCAGGGAATGACAGGAGAACTCTTGTGAAATAGTGTGAGCAATTTTTAGAGATGAGGCTTGGGAAGCCCAGCTCCTGGAGCCACAGGCAGTTTTTCTACTAAAATCTGCCATTCTGGGGGCTTCAAATAATCCTTTAACCTGACTTCATCCCTCTCCTGCTGTTTCATCTGGAGATCCCAAAGCACTTGTAGCAGCCTCCCAAATCTTCTGAGGGAAGCAGAAGCATGTGGAGGGATGACAGGTCCATATTGTGGTCATGATAAGCTGCTGCCTGCCTGGTCTGACTCAGCCCTCACTCCATTGACTTTGCAAAACCAAAGGAAGGTGCTGGTGTCTGGGTGCCCAGCCTGCTCTGAAAAATGGTTGAGGAGTTCCTCCAGGAGTACTCAGTGTCAGTAAAAAGAGGCAGTGCTTAGTTAGCCAGCTCAGGCTGTCTTGGGACAGCCCCACACCATTACCCCAGCACCTGTAGCCTGTGGGAGGAATGTCCCCAGGGGTCACACTGTCCATCTCTCCTAACCAGGTGGTTGGTGTAAAGGATTCCCGGATGGGAGAAGAGATCTGTGCCTGTATCCGAGTGAGGGCTGGGCAGGACTGCACCGAGGAAGAGATCAAAGCTTTCTGCAGAGGGAAGGTGGGTCTCCCACTCCTCTGAGCCCAGTCAGTCAGTTCCCTGATGGACTCAGTAGCTGCTGGGGATTTGCAGATGAAAAAAGGGAGTTTAGACCTGTGGATCCAGCCCTGGTTTGGTCCATGCCACTGGGCTGGATACACTGTTCCAGCAGGGTGCAGTGGTTGGTTTTCTCTTCACAGATCTCACACTTCAAGATCCCACGGTATGTTGTATTTGTGGGTCAGTACCCACTCACCATCTCGGGCAAGGTAAGAGAGGGGATGGGGAAGGGGAAGGGCAGGAGTCCTGTCCTCTCTCCTGTCTGACTCTCTTCTCCTCTCTGCACTTTATTCAGATTCAGAAATTTAAGCTGAGGGATCAGATGGAGAAGCACCTTCAGCTCTGAGCTGAGGAAGCGAGGACCAAAAAGGGGAGAACTCAGCCCCGCATCATCCAGCTTTGTATCTGCTTTTCACCTGTGCCTTGGGCTAGCAGAGACCTACTCTCCCCAGCACCATGCTGATGGCGCTTTCTAATAAAACAGAGAGCCTTTTTGTCCCAGCTGGGCTTGGTTTTTTGCCAACACAAATACAGCAGTGTGAGGAAAGGATGCATGTTTCTGCTCCTGGGGCTGCCAGAGAGTCCTGTGCAGTGTGGCAGTGGCCTCACTGGGCCCGCAGTGCTTGGGGGGCACCCCCTGCACTGGGCAGCCCCTCACCCTGGGCACAGTTCTCTTTATTCCCCACCAGTGACAGCCTCCAGGACCCTGCTGTGCCCCATGGCCTCACCACCATCCCTGTCCCCTGCTGGGCTCCTCCTTGGGACCTTGTGGCTGGGTGCAGCTCTGGGTGCTGGCAGGGCCCAGCACTGCTGCAGCTGGCAGAGCAAGCCAGGCAGCAGTGAGTCCAGCAGGGCCAGACCCTCCCTGGAGCACCGCAAGCCCCTGGGGAAGAAGTGGTGGTTGAGCCCCTGGCTCCATGTGGGATCCCCCCCTCTGCCACTGTGGCACCCCCAGGGGCTCACCTGCCATCCAGGACCAGCCAGCCCTGCTGCTGCAGCTCCTTTGCCTCCCCTGGCCCCCCAAACACGTTCTGCAGGCTGAGGTGGGGGGAGAAGTGCCCCCAACGCTGTGTGCAGGGTCATTAGTGGCAGTTTGTTTGCTGGGTGCTGTGTCCCCAGCCCCAGCTCCTCACCTCAGTTGTGATGCCCTCATCCATGCGTAGCCCCAGGGCGAGCACCTCCTCCATCCTGTGGGCACAGGGAGAGCTGGGGTATGGCACAGCAGGGGAGAGGGTGCAGGGGGGAGACCCCCCCCCCCCAATACTCACTGCTCCAGAGGGCTCAGCACCACTCGCCTCCTGGTGCCATGGCCCTGGCTCTGCACCTCCTGCATCCAGGCATCAGGCTCCAGTGTCTGGACACGGGCTTCCCGGCTCCGACCACCCTCACCCCATGGCACAAACCTCCCATGTGCCCCTGCAATGGCAGGGGGGACAGGATGGAGGTCAGGGGACACACCTGCCCCCCACCAGCCCCCCATCACCCTGGCTTACCTGGCCCCACACCAATGTACTGCTCAGCCCGCCAGTAGGAGAGGTTGTGGGTGCTGAGGGCGCCCTGGGGAGAATGTGGCAAGGGGTGAGGGGGGAAGAAGCAGGCCGGGGGAGTGGCATGGTGTGGCAGGAGGGGGGTTGCAGCCTGGGGGGACACCCCACCTTCCTTGCAAAATTGGAGACCTCGTAGTGTCGGAAGCCAGCAGCCACCAGCATGGTGCGGGCAGTCTGGTACATGTCAGCCAGGAGGTCCTGGGGGGGGCTGGGTAGGGCTCCCCCCCAGACCTGTGCTGCCAGTGCTGTGCCCCGCTCCAGCGTCAGCTGGTACAGGGAGATGTGATCGTCGCAGAACCCCAGCGCTGCCTCCAACCCCTTGGCCCAGGCACCACAGCTCTGCCCCGGCAGCCCGAAAAGGAGGTCGATGGAGGTTCGGCCAGGGAAGAGCCCCCGTGCAGCCTCCACAGCTCCCCGTGCCTCCGCCGCAGTGTGCTCCCGGCCCAGCAGCCGCAGCTCAGCATCGTCCAGAGACTGTGGAGGAGGGAGCAGAGTGGCAGCAAGGGGAACAGGGGAATGCGGGGGTCGGGACAGGGAAGACCCTCACCTGGACACCGATGGAGAGGCGGTTGACGCCAGCAGCCTTGAAGCCAGCGAGGTGTGAGGTACCCGCGGAGCTGGGGTTGGCTTCCAGCGTGACCTCGGCACTGGTGGGGAGGTGAGCAGCCCCTGCCACGGCTTCCAGCAAAGCCTCCACGGTATGGGGGCTGGCCAGACTGGGGGTGCCCCCGCCGAAGAAGACAGAGGTGATGCTGTGGGGAGGAGAGGGTATGGATGCTGTGGGTGGATGCTGAAGGGCTCCAAGACCTCCCTGAGCCCATCCCCCTGCGCACCCACCTCTGCACCCGGCTGAGGCGGAGCAGGGTGCGGGTCTCTCGCACCAGGCAGGCGCCCATGGCCGCCTCGTCCACCGCCGGCACCACGTACTTGTTGAAGTTGCAGTAGGAGCACCGCTTGCGGCAATAGGGCCACTGCGGGCACGGGACACCATGGGGGACCCCAGCACCACAGTGCCTTCCCCTCCCCACCCCCTCCCGCCCCAGGGGTGCCACCCTTCACATGCACAGCTCGGGGGGGTCCCCTCAGCACCCTCACACGTGCAAGGCCGGGTTGTCCTCCCCATAGCGTGCAAGCCCCAAGTTCTCATATTCACCCCCCACATGCACAAGCCTCGGGGTCCCCACCCCTGTGTTCAAGTCCCGGGGATCTCCCCTTCCCTCCCCCTCTTCCGTGTTCAAGTCAGGGGGTGACCCGTGCAGCCCTCCCCGTGTGCAAGCCCGGGGTTCCCCGCTCACGTGCACGTAGAGTGCGGCTGTGGCGGGGGCGGCCGGTTCCGGGGCCGGTTCCGATTCCGGAGCCGACCCCAGAGCCCGTCCTGGGCCGCCCCCGCCGGGCCGCACCGCAGCAACCGCCGCCGCCCGCCGCCACCCCCGCACCGCCATGGGCCCCGCCGCTGCGGCTCCGCCCCGGGGCGGGCACTGGAGGTCCGGCGGTACCGGGGAGGGGCAAGGCGGGAACTAGCCCTCTGCTTCCAGCGAGGCTGTGCGGGGGTCACCCAGCTGGGACTGCCGGTGCTCCCCCGTGCTGTCCCCCCGGGACCTGCCAGACCCGCCTCCCCCGGGGCTGGAGGGGGGGTTTCCAGCTCGGAGGCTCCTGAGCAAGGAGCCATGGTGTGTCACCACGTGCAAACCCAGCGCTGATGGGTCCAGATATTATTTTTTCTTAATTTGTGCTATTAATATCCATGGAGAAGTGAGACCTGTCCATGACGAGGGCCCGTTTCCAGGCCAGGAGTGGGTAGTTTGGGATAACCCACCCTTGACGTAACTGTAGCCGGGAGTTTCCGAGCTGTCACCAGGGGCTATATGAGCAGGACCCTGGTGTGGGGAAGGCAGAAACCCTGGAGGGAGCCTGCCTCCAGCCTTTCACGTGCCAGAGCCATGCTGAGAGCCATGACAGTCATCCCTACCCCTCCTGTGAGTATTTGCAGACTGGCCTGTGCTGTCCTGGTGGGCTGGGATGACCCAAGGGACATCTCAGAGATGTCTGGGCCCATGAGGGCTGGATGTGCCCTGGGGATGGGGGTGGCAGGGAAAACCTGTGGCTCTGCCAGGGCTCAGCCCCACAAGATGGTGCAGCACTGCTTGGGGGACCAGGGATGGGGTGACAGGGGCCTGTGCCTCAGGTGTTGTCAAGTGACTGGTGTGCACTGTTTCTCAAGAGTGTCTCTGCCCACCCAAACCAGGGCTGAGTTCAGCTTTGTTTCTTGCAAACAAAATGTTGAGTATGCAGGGCACTTCTGGGGCTGTGCAAAGGGTGGAGTTATCAGACAGGAACCAAAGGAGAAGCTCCCCTTCCTGCAAGCCTGTCCTGCACCTGGGTTAGTGCTTTGGGAAGCAAAGGAAGATAAAAAGTCCTTCCTTAGACATCAGACATAGAGGTCCACTGTGTCCTCAAGGTCACTGGCTGCAGTTGCTGTCATGGAGATTCCTCCTCTGGGAAGGAAGGTTTACAAGGGTCCTAAAACTAGGGGAGGGAGGAGACATGAGTTTGCTTGCATACACCAGGCTCAGGGATGGTTTGAGGACCATGAAAGAACTTGCTGGAGAAGCAGCATAGGAAAAGAGTCTGACACTAAGCACTCTGTATGTGGTTTTTTTACATGAAGCAGACACAAACAAACAAGGTCAATCAAGCAAACACGAACACAAGTGGGCTTGTAGCCCTCTCTTATCTGCTTCCATGGGCAGAGCCCACAGTCCAGCTGGGAGATCCCCTATGAAGACCTCGCTGACCGTCGTTTCACCTCTCTCCCCACGGTACCGGTATCAGCAGCACCATCATCTGCTTGCCAGCTAGCGTGGGTCACTCCTGCTGGGGAGGAAGAGGAGCTCTGCTCTTCCACTTCTCGGCGCAGCGCTGCATGGTTGGGAGGTGCCAAGGAACTCCCGTAAAACGCTATCCCGGGAGCGCTCTGCTTCACGCTGCCGCCGGGACAGGAGCCTTGGTATTCCTGCAAAATCCTTATTCTTGTCCAAAAACAACAAAATAAACCACACCACGTCTACCCACTTCGGAGAAGTTTCTTTGCGGGGGTCAGAGAGCCGGGCGGGAGGTGTGGGTGCCGGGTGGGCTTTCCCGGGGTCTCTCTGCCACCGCCCCTCTCCCTCCCCGCCAACTCACGCCTCAGCTGCTCCCGCCAGTCCCAGCAGCGGGGACAGGAAGCCAGGCTGAAAATATCAGTGAAATATCTCCCAGCAGGTGCTGGGTTCCGTAGAACTCCTTACAGAGTCCAGCCCCGGCCTCCGTGGCAGGAGCGAGCGGCGGGCGGGGAGCCGGGAACCGGCAGCTGTGGTGCCTGGGCGGCTCTGGGCGGTTGCTCCGCCCTCTGGCTGCTGCGCGGCTGTTGCTGTGGAGGTGGAAGCTGTCGGGATGAAGCAGGGCCCGGCCCGGCGGGATCTGCGGCCCGGCAGTCCTCCCGGTACAGCCCGGTTCCCCTGGGCCGGGTTGGGCGGTTGGGCCCGGGGCTTGGTGGCCCGGCCTGGGGGTCCCCGCCGCTCCCGAGGCCCGCACTGAAGCCACCAAACACCCCCTTCCACTCCCCCCCCTCCGCAGGGACCTCCCCGCGTTTTGTTGTTATTTCTGTTATTATTTATAAGCGTGGAAAAAGCTCTGTGGGGGGAGGGCCCGGGCTTCAGGCTGTGCTGGGGGCACTGTTCCCTCCTCAGCGGGGGCTTTGCTATTTCGGAGCCATTTAGTCTGTTTTTATTTCCTTTTTTTTTAGAGCCATTTTTGTGTCTTGCTGCCTGGGCAGTGCCTGGGGAGGGGGAGGCAGGGGGCTGTGTGCAGGAGACTTCCCAGGTGTTTGTTCTTTCTTTCCCCCCATGGAAAGCTGAGGTTGGGTTTATCCCTGTTCAGACTGGAGTGAGACCATTGAATCTGAGCACTTTGGTTGTGGTTTTTTGAATTGTAAGAGATGCTGAATGTCATTCTGTGTAGCATTTAAAAAAAAACACAACAAAACACCCCACCAAAACAACACAACCCAGCCTGAAACATAGTTCAGCTGGAAATCAGTAACTAACCTGAAATTAAGGTTAGGTTTTGTTGGGGGGCTGAAGAGGAGGGGTTGTCATCTGTTTTTCAGAGATGAAAGAAGAGATGTACAAGTTGTCCTTCTCACCAGCTCCAGAAGAGCCTGAACCATATGTTCTGCAAGATGACATCCAGGTGCTTGCAAGTAAGGAGGCAGCTCTGAAAAAAGTATGTATTTTTATTGATAGGAACCTTAACCAACACTCTTCTTTTATTCAGTGTGTTTAACTGTGGTGTCTGTCTACTTAAACCAAAACCCACTCTTGGACTTCAGTTCTCATTTCTTTTTGTTCTGCTTTTTATGACTTGTCAGATCATTGAGTTCATTTGGTAAAAGTTGGAGACTATCAATCCTTACACAGTCCCTTTGAATGAAAGGATAAATAAGCTGCCTCTTCAAAGTTATGTTTTCCGCCTTCTGGTCTAATAAGTTCCAAGTAAGTTGGAACTAATAAGTTCCAATAAGTAAGCTCCAAATTGGGGTAAAAATGTGTGAAGGGAAGCATTTGACACCAAGTGACTCAGCAGGAAACTATTGGGAAGGTGATTTAAAACTCTTTTTTCCCTGCCCCAGTTATGAAGCAGAGTCCAGAGAAGTTATATGGTAACTAAGCTGATGTCTCTGATTTTCAGCACCTATCAGGAGCAAGTCAGACCTGAGGTGTGGTTTTCCCAGTCTTGTCATGCAGAGAAACTGCACCAGCAGGTTTGGAAGTCCTGTGTGCAGGAGGAGGTCATGGAGGGAGGAATTACAGATGATCCCTGTTCCATCTGTGCATCTGATGATGGTGTCAAGCTCACAAGGGAAGAGCTGGTGTTGCAGAAATGCCATTGCTCAAGTGTAATTACTCAGATAAATCCTTCCATTGTATCTCAGGGTGTTTGTAATGACCTACTGTTGTTCCTCTCAGAGTGATGAGGTAGAATGTTGTCATTCTGAAGAATTTTTTTTTCTTCCACTGTCACAATCTTGTTATGGTGTCCATGGGACATCTTGGGGAGGTGTCCTGGCTGGCAAGGGCTGTGTGGGTATAGAGAGATTAATTTAAAATTTATCTTCAGACAGCAGATTTTATTGAGGTTTCTTCTCAAGATGTTACTACAGCATCTTTAAAAGAGAAATGTAAAAGAAAGAAGAAAAAGGTTCATCAGAGCCTACTGACACAGCACAAAGCTCTCCAGAGCTGGGACCATCATATGGCAATCAGGAAAAAGCAGGAGAAACACCTGGGAGGTGAGGAAAGCTGAGGCCTCATTCTGTAAAATTCTGTGTGCAAATGGGGGAGTTTGATGGCCCTGCTATGAACTGTGATGCTCATGGCTGACTGGGCCTAATCCTGCTGCTGTTGCAGCCTAACCCCATGTTACCAGAGCTCCCAACCCTGCCAGTGGTTGTGGTTGTGGATGCTGTGGTGAGGTGAGCTGGTGGGCCTGGCTGGGTTTGGTGGGGTACAGAGTAAGGAGGTGACACATGAGCTATAGTTGTAGTAAAGGGTATGCTTAGCTGAAGAGCAACACCAGTGATTTGGTGTTTCTTCTTTATAGAAATTCTTCAGAGGCCAGAGGATGAATTGCTGATGAGTGTCTCAGAGCATTACAGGCAAATCCAGGAAGAACGTGACCTCATTGATTGGAATCTCCCTGCCCTGCTCCCTGGAAAGGTGAGAGCCTCACTTCCTCTGCATCTTGATTGCTCTTGTGAAAGCTCAGGGACACTGGTGTTATGGGTGACATCTCTGAAGACTTGTCATTAGGTATTTATCAAAGCCACTCTTTTAAGTCCTTCAGCTGAGTGTGCAAGCAGAGCTTTCAGTGACTTTAAAAACATGAACTGTGGTATCTGTACCAGTCAGAGGGAAGTGGTGGTGTACTTTGGCTCCTTGATAGTGAACTGCTGTGTATGGGCAAGTCCCATTTCTTGATTATCACCAGTGACTGTCCCACACTGGGAAGTGGCATGGTGACATGCTGCAATTGCTGTTGCAGAGACAGACAGATCTGATAGCTTCGGGCTTGAATTTTAGTGATTGCCATGGAGAGAGCAGTGTGGGTAGGTCAGGAGGGTGATGGCAGTGTCTTACATTAACTTTATTTTTTTTTTTACATTTATAGCACTATTGAATACTTTGCATGAGGCATTATTTCAATATCATTCAACCTTCATGTAGGATGAGGTAGAAAAATGTTCTTTTGTCATTGACATTGCCTGCTTGAAATTTTGGCTTGCTCTGCAGAAAGTGATCATTTATAGACCTTTAAAATGCTCATATAAGCAGAGTAGACCCCTTTTATAGCTTCTACACTGTGAAGTAGCAGGCAGTCATATGAAAGCATCCGTGGGAGCCTTGTTTTCTGCCCTAGGGCTACCGCAGAGGAAGCGAGTTCTGGAGCCAGCCCGAGCGTATTGGAGATGAACTCACTGGCCTGACATTGACACTGACTCAGAGAGAACGTGGCTGCCCAGAGCCAGTCACTCATGTAGGGAAACCCCATGCTGTCCAGATGGAAACAGGTAAGGGAATTGGCAGAAAGAGGGTACAAGTGTGGAGGGAGCAGCAGGAAGGAAGAGTGACTCCTGTGAGCACCAGGCTGATGTTAGAGGTGTCCCTTCCAACAGCTGCAGCACAAGCTACTTCCCAGGCAGCTGTGGGACCTCCAGAATGCCACAAGACCAAACTTTTTCAGGGAGGAAAATCCATGTGTATGTGGGTACATAGTCAGGGAGCTCTTGTGTGGGTATTTCCACAGGTCTGAAGCCTCCAAAGAAGATTCCTTTCTATGAGACCTGGGATAAGAGTCTTTTCCTGAAGCAGCGAAGGCAGGACCTAGAACCCATCCTAGAGGAGCTGAATTTTTATAAGCCGGTAAGAGCAGAGGAGAGAGGACATTCTTTGACTCTCTCATCTCATGTCAGATGCTGTAGAGTAACATAAAATTGCTAAGAACTCGATCTGAAAAAGCTTTAGGAATCCAAAAGAGCCCCATGGTTCTTATCTGGGAAGTTCCTCCATTTCCTAAGTGGCCACACCCATGGAAGTGTTGTCTCACCTTCCCAAGTGTTCATGGAGTTGATCCAGGAGCCTCAGCATAGGACCAGCACAAAAATCCTGCCAAATGCTGATGTAGGACCTCAATACTTGCTCCTGCCTCAGGGCTGAGGACAGCTTTACTCATGTGAAAGATGCACATCCAAAATCTCCTGCAGGCAGATAGCTCCTCTTAAACAATGAACAAACCTCAGCTTTTTATTTCTGAAACCTGGTTCTGGGGATGAGAAATGTGTGTGAAAGAGACTTGTCCCATCCCAGCTGTTGTAATGGGGAATGCAGTCATCTAGGATTTTGGGGATACCCACAATCAGTTTCTTTCTCTTGTTTAAACATTCATTGGATACCTCTAGAAACTGTTGTAGGCACAAGGTATCTGAACATGACTTTATTGGATTAATATTCTGCATTTTTCTAGTATCTTATATTCCTCTCTATATAAAAAGAGAAATTGTGATCTGGTCATTTTTCTGTGTCCAGGATCTGGATGGACTGGAGGTGATTGGTACAAGGCAGCCTTTCACATCTGTCTCAAGAGAGTCTTCTCCACCTTCCACCTCTTCAAATGAGTCTGAGACTCTGTAAGTTTTATTTCATGGCAGAAATGAAGGATTTTAGGTATGTACCATCAGTCTGTAAGGGTCTCTTTAACCATCCTTTTCCAGAATATGGAGAAGTCTCCACTGGGGCAGGCTAAAAGGCATATATGCTGATATTAAAGTTAGCACATTTAGCAATCAAGCAGTTCCCTGGTGTCCTGGGGCCTTGTGCCTAATCAGCAAAAATGAGAAGTTTTTTTGAGGCATTTCCTCCAGTCTTCCCTCTGTGTGGCTCCAGAGCTTTAGTGTGGGGATTCTGCTCTAAATTACGTCCACCTGGTGGTCTTGGCCCAGCCTTCCACTTCCATCATCAATTTGCCTTTTTCCCCCCACCCTGTCCAGGTGTAATGGGCACAACCTGGGGGCCTCTTCTCCTAATCCAGTCATGTACCCTCCGCCTTTCTTAGGCAGGTTTTGCTCCTGAATGTTCCAGCTGTCCTGTCCTTGGTGGTGACAAGTCACTACCTGGAGTTAACCACATCTGCAGGGCTTAGTCCCTGAAGAGATGATGTAGAAAAGCATTAGATGGGATTATTTCTAATAGGGTCTTGTCTCTCTCCTCTCTGGAAATGAATTTCACTCCATGAAGATGCTGGCTCTTGTTTTCTTTAGCAGTGGCTCCTTACAGGATGACCTTGATGCAGTTCCAGAAGCAGTACAGGGTCCATCTTTAGTTTTCGGTGGCCATCCTGCTTGTTGGATCAGTTACACCACTCCTTGCAGGGTAATTGTGCTTTTTGGATTGTTAAGTCAAGCTAAGCCTGCCTGAGTTCCCAAGCCACAGCTGCACAATGTCCCTCCCAGGCCAGAGAATGGGCACAATAGGGTTTCCCCATCTTTGCTCTGGAGAGATCTGGGCTTCTCTGTGTGGTGTGGAGCTCTGTACAATGGCCACTTCAACAGACCTGCCTTGCAAGTTCTCCTACCAAGACTCAGCCCCTTATTTGTGATTGGGCAAGGCAGATCCTGGCAGATAGAGTAAAAATAGTTCCCTGTGTCTTTTTCTTCTTCCTTGTAGGATAAAGTTGGCATAACTGCAGAGGTCACCTTTGAGACAAAGACGGGTGAGCTAGCTGAAAGCTCTCTGACAGTGAGCAATGATGGCACCACAGCCATCTGGTATGAGTGGATGAGGCTCCCCCAGGGAATTCCCTTCAGAAAAAACAAGGAGATGAGGATGCCATGTTTTTACTTTGATACCAGATCAGGTATGAGAGCTGCTGATCTCTGAGACCTTTATGCAGAGACCAGAGAGCACTTGCTCAGGGGTTACCTGAGCTGTGGAGTCTGACTAATGGCAGAGCAAGCCTGTGGGGTGACTGTCCTTAGGAAGCCACCCTGGGGATCAGAGCTGACTCACACTAAAAGAGGTGTCTGAGGCAGATCCATTTCATTGGGACTTAAAGGAAAGGGGGTTGCTTGTTCTCTGGATGTAAATGGCATATGGAGAAATAAACAGTTTTCTGATGGCAAACTGGGCATAATCTGCCAGAGAGAGTACTGAGCTTGCTGTAAAAGGGCCATGCTGTGGAAATAATACCAGTTCAGTAACATGGGGATTGGCAATAAACCTGAAAGGAGAAAAATAGCTGGATAAAGTGTGATAGGCAGCTAAGCTCTGGGGAGAGTCTCTCACAGAGATAAGGACACTTGGGATTGTGTTGGCAAACTGTCAAGTTAACCAAGTGGATTTAAGTAATTGATTTTTCTCTCTTATTTCAGGTGTAATTTTGCCTGAACAAACTAGGAAGTTTTCCATTCTTTTCAAGTCAGAGACAGCAGGTGTTTTCAGCGAGTACTGGGAATTTAGGACACATCCTTTGTTGTTAGGAGGAGCTCTGCTGCAGATGCTCCTTTGTGGACTTGCTGAGTATGTGGATAAATGGGCTGATGTAAGAGAGAAACTGAAGGTAACCAAGCATGTAACTGGGTAACTGTGAGCTTTGAACTTAAAATGCAAATAGAGGATGAGGGTGGGAGTGCATGACATGGTATTTTTATTGCTATGCAATTAGGGCTGGCAGTGAGATTATTTATTTACAGAACATCTGTACATTCAGCAGGCTTGCTAAATAAAATGGAAGAACTATAGTCTGCTGCCATATTGTTCAGAAAGACATGATAGTGTCTCCTAAACTGTTCATATTGGTCCTTTAAGAAAGCTAATTTTCTGTTGGTAATGAATTAATTTAGTTACTTAGTGGGGATGGGATTATGTCTTGTACTCTCTGATATCAGTTAAGGTATAAGTAGAAAATTACACTGTGCTTTGAACAGTATGCTTTGGGGAGGATCTGCAGGGTTTATGTGAAAAGCTGTTGTAAGTAATGCTCTGTTAGTGGGATTTGCAGTTATTCTTGTCCTTGGAGCCCCATCTAACATACGTGTGGTTACTGGCACAGGTGTGAATTTGTGTATGGGACAGGTACTAACAGATGTTGTTCTTGTTGTGGTGTCTCAGTGTGACCTGGCTGCTCGAGTGGCTGCTTCTATAGCAAAAGAGAGTCTGGAGAAATGTCTTGCCCAAATTCGGACCCCAGAGCGTGCCCCATCTCCTGTGGGTGCCTGTGTCACAGAGGAAGATTTATTCCACCTGAAGAATCCCAAGGTGACATTTGCTATTTGATGAGCTACACAACTGAGATAGCAGGGAGGGAAGACCCATGGGGCTGCTGCACCCCTGGCATAGGCTGTCACAGCAGCTTTACCACTGAAGTTTGTAAGGGAAAGGCACAGCTCATTTCTGTCTTGCCCTGTTCCCCATTGTCACAGCTGCATTATCAGCATCAGGTGGTGAAGCAGCTGCATGAACTATGGAGAAAGCACATGACTGTTCCTTCAGCCACTGAGGAGGAGGTGCCCTCGGGCCAGCAGAGGATGGAGAAGGACACGGAGTGCCAGGAGGGAACCTCAGAGTCTCAGCCTCCTCAGGATAGCACCACAGAGGACCCATCTTGGAAGAACACACTTGAGGAGGATCCGAGTCACACTGCAGATGTGAAGAAGGAAGAACCAGGCTGGAACTACTCCTTCGAGGACTTTAAACAGGTGCTCACTCCTGCTCCTCCTGGTGCTGTGCCAAGTTGGTGGTGTTTTCATTCCCTACAAATATCCTGTCAGTGTGAGCCCACCCAAAGGGCTGCTTCCAATGTGCTGTGGGTTAAAAGGTGATTCATGATGTGTGCAGCAGGAAAGCATTTCAGCTTTGCTGACCACAGCATCAGTGCTCTTGTAAAGAGATTCCCAAGAGAGACTTGGAGGGCTGTTTTGTGAAGAAGAAAAGAGAACCACATAACATAATAGATATGTTAAGCTCTTCCCCCATTAGCTTTATGCCATCCCAGAACTGGGTGCAGTGGGCAGGTTAATCCTACAGCTCCTGTGGCTTCCCCAGGGGCTCCTCTCCTTGGAGAGCCCTTCCTATTCACTGGAGTGCTAAGGGGGCTGTGGGTAAAGGATCTAGGACCTCCCTAGATTAAAGCAGGAGTACTTTGGATTCTGCCAGCAGTTTTTCTGTAGTGCTCTCTTGGAAACCTCCTTGCTACTTTTATAACTAATCCTTATCTGGGACCTTCTCACTCTCCAGAGTCCCTGTTCCCCAGCACACTTGTGGTGTTGCAAAGGGGCTCACTGTGACCCTAGCTGGGGTGACTGGAATTGCTCCCCAGATCTGAGGTTGCATGGGCACCTTGGCTAAATCCCAGCAATACAGGAGGCCACCTCTAGGTGCTCAAGTGCCCAGGGCAGTTTATTTTCAGCCTGGTGTCCAGGCAGCGAGCCCTCGTGTGCTCTGTTGAGATTAGGGTCTGAGGACTGGGACTGAGAACTCAAGTATCACTCACTCCATGGCCCTTGTGTTTTCTCCCTCTCCCATCAGGCTATCCTGTCAATCCCCAATGAGGAGGAGCAAGAAGCAGCACTGGCCCAGCTCAACCATGCAGCACTGGAGCTGTGTATTGAACAGAGGCCAACTCAGACAAACCTTTTGTATCAAACCTGGTGTGTTACCTTTGCAAGATAAGGCATGAAAATGCATTGTGTGCTCAACAGCCCTAGCAAGTGCTGTTGCAAGCACTGTGATTCAGAGTGCAATATGAGGTCTAGAAGCCTTTACTTACTGGGGTTATTTAAAATTAATCATAGCAGCTGTCTAGACCCTTTTTTAAACTCTGGAGATAAGTTTAGATTATTAAATTCATGTATTTTTGTATACAAGGTTATTTCTAGTGAGATGATTATTCTAGTCTATACTGGTGAAACCTTTGGGTAATTATCTGTACCCTTTTTTCAGATAACTGTGTCTTCCCTCACACAGTTTCCATGTTCATTTCTCAGGCTTTCAGACTGTAAATATATTGGCAGCTTCTAGCTGCTTCTAAATTAAGAGGGTGCAGGTTCCTCTTGATAAACACAGAGAGCAGATCCATACTGATTACTCAACGTGTGTCACAATGAAGAGCAGGAGATGAAGAGCTCACTTCAGGGGGCTCAGACCAGACAACCTTAAAAAAAACCCCAACACATTGCATGATTCTCTGTAGATTCACAGTAATATTTATGGGTCTGTATGAACCCATTGCTTTGCAAACCATTGAGCCCTCAGAGAGCACAAACACCAGGGAAATAGTTTAGCATCCAGTGGCAGAAATTTGCAGGTAGTGGGAGATATTTCATGGGTTTGGATGCACAGGAGAGTTTCCTGGGCACTGGGTGAGCAAAGATGCAATTGCTGTAGTTGTCTCCTTTCTGATTCTGATATTTTTCACAGTCTCATGCTGTGGTGTGAAACAATTGATAACATGGTGAGCTGCTCCATGAGGCTGAGGTCCTCTCTTGAACTGCCTGAGAACACCACCTATCTTGATACCTTTCCAGAGGAAACAGGTAAAGTTTGAGCACAGCACCTGGTGCCTGTGGGCTGTTGGGAATCCAGAGAATGTGCTGAATACCAACTGAAATGGCAACTTCAGCAGTTGACCCTCAAAGGTTTTATATATCAAAATATGTCAGAAGAAATGGTGTGATCCTCATTGTGAGCTGTGGTTTGGTGTCATTAAGAAGCCACCACACAAATAAGCCTTTTGATTGAGCTAGATGTAGGTACAGTTTTCACACAGACTAACCCAGAAAGCCCTACCTCACTATTAGCTGTTTTACAGGCTTGTTCTGATACACCTCTGAGACCTGTTCATCCATTATTTTAATTAAGTAATCTTCAAGGATTTTTTTTTTTTGGTGCAGTACAGCTCTGATTCATAAAAAGAGGAAAATACATTGCAAAAGGAACATATTTCCACTGCATGAATGCAGTGGCCTTGTCTTTCTGCTTGTGAAAATGTTGCTTTTAGATAACTGAAATTCTTTCTTTTGTAGTGGAGGTGAATGACCCAGTTTTGTATCAGCAATACCAGGAAAAATTTTACGTTCAAGTGAGTCTGACCAGAGCTTCTATCTTTCTTGTTTTTGCTCTTTGCTTGTAACCTTCCACTGAAGCTGAGGTGGAGAGGTAAGTGTTCTGTTCAGCTCAGAAGTCTGACAAAAGTAAGTCTGTAATTCTGTAAAGAAGGTAAAAACAAAGTAAGGTGTCCTTTGTTCTGGCCTGGAATCTGTTACCATAAACCCAGCCCTCACATAGCCACGTAGGGGATTTCTATCTAGGATGTCTTTAGCATGCTTGTGGACTCTTGAGGCACCAGCAGAATTAATTGTATCTCAGAAAATGTTAACCACACTTCATAGCTAGAGAAATTATTACTACAGCTGAGCTCTGTTAGCAGGCAGACACTTTTATGTGGTTGTGTGCATGTCCCTGCGTTAATGTGCTCCTGTGAGAGAAACCATCTCCCTGTCTGTCTTGTCATCAGGGTTTCTTCATGGTTTTATTCTAAATTTTCTTTTCATTTTCTGCTTCAGGTTTATGGGCTGCTGGATTCAATGGTGAGCAAAATGTTTTCTTTTTTTGAGGACCTAAAGGAAGAAGGTGCTCTGAAGTGGGAGGCTGAAGCCCGTTTTGATCAGAAATAGACTTTTAAAAAATCAATAAATAGCCATATTTACAGAGATGAGGTCTAGATTCTTCTTTCTGAAGTGATGCACCAATTAGAACTGTGATGTGAGACTGTTGCTAGATCATCTGTTACTTCTACAGATTATTGCTTGCCAAGAAGAGACAAGGCAAGAAATATTGCAGCCTCAGGAACTGTTAAGACTAAAAAATACTGGCATTTCTGCTAAGAGAAGAATTTAAAAGTGCCAGACAACACGAGAGATGTCTTATTCTTGTTGTTCAGTCTTGCTTTGCTAGCAGGTGAGACAGCAGAGAGGGTCCTTGTGCTGAGGAGCCCAAGTACCAGGACAGTAAGCAGGAAAAACCCATCCTATTTTTGATCATATTCTTGACTTCTTGTCCAGTCTTCTCTTGGGTCTTGCTTCTCAGAGGCATTCATCACCCCAGTGAAAGTGCACTGTCCCAAGGCATCTTTATTTCTTGTGCTGCTCTTACCATCTCTTTCCTTCCAGCTTGATGTCCCCATACCCCATTCTCAGCCAGCTCTTGCTTCCTTCCAAGAGTAATCATATTGGAATTAAAATGAGTGAAATTCTTGCCATAAATGCTGGAATTAAAATGAGTGAAATTTATGCCGTAAATATTGTGAGCATGGTTGGGCCTTTTGTTAGAGCCACCCACCCTGTCTGTCAGCCTGTGTGTGCTCTGGGCTCATCACCTCTTTCTGTCCAGGTTTCCTTGGGCATCATGACTGGAATGGAGTTTTTTTGGAAGCATCCCGAGTCCAAGTGTTGCACGCTCTGTAATTGGGCTTGGCTTGGAGCAGGGGCTCTTGCAAGTGATGTCACTGACATGCCATCTTCCTGCTGAAGCAGCTGGGTGGCATTCCCTGGAGAGGCTTTGGCCCACAGGGAGATTACATCATGCAAGTTATTAATTGAGGTTTGTGATACCTTTAGGGTTGTTAGGCAGCAGATGCATGTCTGTGCTGAGCACTGCTGTTACAAACTGAACGTGGCTGCACCCCTGCAGCATCCATGTGGACCTTGGGCACGTGCTCTTGCACACTGGCAGCCACACAAAGTGCCAAATAACTGTTCCTCTGCAGAACTGGTTGCTTTTGCTTTTTCATGTTGACTCGTGTGCTGTGTCTAGGGAAAGGATATATTCTTTCCCTTGACTCCCAGCAGTACCAGGGCAAAGTGCAGATTATTTCTTTCGGTTTTGGTGGTGGCCAGGTGAGGCCTTTCATGTTTAGAGATGCTTTCTCTCAGTAGGGTGTGGGGAGATAGTTTGGCCTCTGTTGCAGCCAGGAGCCTCTTCTGGCTCAGTGGGCATGGACCCACAAAGGGAATGTCTCTGCTCAGCATTCCTGTAGAGAGAATTTCAGCAACATTTTGAGAGCTAGGAGGAAAGGCCTGAAGTTGGGGTGTGTCTCACAGGCTCTGACAATAGCTCCTGCCTCCCTGGAGATGATTATCAGCTTGTGAATCTGCCCAACTCAAACAGCTCAAGCCATCTGTTTCTAGACAAGAGGGAGTCTGCGCATTAGGGAGGCAACGTGATTGTCTCCAAGGCAGGAATACTTTTATTTGGTGGCCTCACAAAGCCCGTTCATAAGATCAGTGCCTCCAGTTCAGCCTATAGAAACCAGGTGCTGTGTTTGCCTCCACTCCTAGGAAACCTTGTTAATATGGAAACAGGGAGTCTCAGGTCAGTCATGGACTACGGGTGAAATATCCTGCACTGGCCTCCCCTTGCACAGGGTGGGTGGCACAAGAACTTTTGTAAATAGTCTATATTTTTTGTCATAAATATTGCCAGTGCCTCTTACAGCTCTGGACAAGAATATTCTGAAGGGACAAGGTACAAGCAGAGCGTGGGAAGGTCTCTTCTGGCCCATGCAAGTGCAACACGGGTTTTTTTGTATTTTTTTTTCTTTTCCTTGATTTGTGGAAGTCGCGTGACTGGAACTGCAGGGGAATTAGAGCTGGCTTCCAGAGAACAGCTTTGGAAGCTTGTTTACAGGCCTGGTATGAGCTGAGATGGGGGCAGAGACCCCCAGGGCTGCTCAGCCCTGCATGTGGATACCCCAGTGCCTATAATGCCAAGTCCTAGCAGCCAGGCAAGGAGACTGTTCCTTCTCCTCTCCCAAACGTAAGCATTATTTGTATTAGTGTTAATAATTTCTGTTGTGTTTGCTAAATAATTGAGGTGAGTGACCTTCCTGGCCTTGGGAATTGCATACCAAATGCATCACGTGAGTCAGGGCCTGGAGACACCCTAACTATTAGGCCAGGAAGAAAGATTCCAGGAAAATGCTGCAAGGAGGAGGTGACAGCACCTTTCCACAAGCTTCTAAATAGCAGAGGGGGTCTGGGCCAACAGCCAGGTTGTGGCAGGGCTGAGGGACAACACTTTGAGAGCCTTCCTGGCAGGGTTGGGGTCACCTGGAAAACTCAAGGATTGTAGAGTGGCTGGTAGGGTGTTGTGTCCCTGTGGAGAGGTTCACTGCTTATGAAAAATCCATGCCTGAAGAGGTGCAAACTGGCTGCCTCAGCATCTGATAGAGGTGAGCTGGGATCATTGAAAACAGAGGAAGAGCAGAGCCTGGATCTTAGACAAAGAAGAATGCTTCCCACTGCCCAAGCTGGGATTTTCTCCTGGCTGACCTGGAGGAGGGTTTGGATGCTGGAAGCCTTTTTCTCATAGGCTGCAGCTGAGAGGGGGACTAGATGCTCACTCAGCTCACATGGCCAGAGCTTGATGGCAAAGTCAGGTTGATGAGATCTGCAGAGCCCCTGCAGGCACGCAGCCTCCCCACTGCCTTCTCCCTGCAATCCAAGGCAGGACCTTCAGTGCCTGGAGCAGGATGAATCAGCCCAGCAGGACCATCGGCAGGCAGGGACAGTCACTCTCCAGAATGTCTCAGCATACAAGAGATGCTTTCCATTATGGAAAATGTCAATGATATTAAAAAGATTATGTCTATCCATAAAACTTGAAGGCCTGACAGTGATTAAAATGGAAGGCAGAGGTCGGGAGAGAGGGGGTGGGCACTGAAAAGATAGAGACCTGACTTATTTTGTCATGTCATCTGATGCCTCCCAACATCCTCTGAGGGATGTTGAGAGCAGGGGGAGAATCCGCTCCAAATTTAGATCCCAGAAAAAAAATATTACAATAAATAAAATTAACAAACCCGATTTACAACTGTGGCCTTAACTATCAGAGAGTGAGCTGTACTATGTGGGGGGGAGAGCCTAGGGGGGGAGGGTGTGGAGGGGTCCGGCATCCCTGGGAGATGCTTCCGAGCTGTCGGGCGCTGATTTATGTCTAAAAATAATGAGAAGAAGGGGGGGGGGGGGGGGTTACTGGTGGAAATAAATTAATAAATAAAGGCAAGCGGAGCAAGCAGCAGCCAGCAGCGCCTGGGCGGCTGCCAGCGAGGGGCAGTGACGGAGCAGTTCCAGCATCCCCGCCTCCCGCATGCGGCGGGGCAGGGGCTCAGCGCCGCATCCCCCGCGGCCGGTACCGCCCCGCGCTGCACCGCACCGGGGGGTGAACGCTGCTGCCGGGACCGGGCCGGGACCGGGGATAGGGGGGGGGGTGGGGGGGAAGGCGGGTAAAGGGGGGGGCACGGCGGCCCTCAAAGGGTTAAACCGGGACCTGCCCGCCGGGACCTGCCCAGCCAGCCCGGCGACTCGGCGGCGCGCAGCAGGCAGCGGGCGGGCTGCGGCCGTTCCTGCCCGCTCCTACCGGCACCGGTACCGGGCCGCGCTTCGCTCCGCGCAGGTAAGCGGGGCTGCGGGGGGAGCAGGAAAGGGAGGAGGAGGAGAAAGGAGGGTGGGAAGGAGGAAGGTTCTGGACGCCGGAGCATCGCGGAGCCGGGCCCCGGCGGGCTGCTCGGTGGCTCCCGGAGCCCGGATGCGGGTACGGGCCTCGGGCGGGCTGCGGTATCGGCGGCGCGGCCCAGAGCTCTGCCCGGAGCCGTTCCTGGCTGATCCCTCCATGGCGGGCGCTGCTCCTCCCAGCCTTGCACCTGATTAGGGATGGAGCAAAGCTTTAATCCCCCCCCCCGCGGCCTCCCTCTCCTCTCGTCTGGCCCCTTTGCCCTCTCCTCCTTCCCCCCACCCTCTTCCTTCTCCCTCTCCATATTATTTCACTCCCTACCTCCCCCGCTTCTCCTCCGCAGTCCCCTGCTCCGGGACGCGGGGCGATGGGGACCTGTCCCCGCACCCGTGTGTCCTTCTCCCACCTGGCAGCCTCTCACTCAAGGTCACTGCAGTAATTCCATATGAGCTGCCGGTGCTGCCGCCTTATCTCCCGCACAGCTTCTGTTTCACTCCCTTTATATTCTGGGGGAGAGGATGAGGGGGGAAATACTGTGTTCCATGAACCCCGCTGCCTTTAACTCGGCTGGCAGCACTTCAGGCAAGGCCACGCTCCTCTGACCCCTGCCCCTGCTTCCCATCTCTTCCCAAGCAGACTTCCCGGCTTGTTTCATGGTGGGCGAAGTCCAGCTGGGATCGGGTCTCCGGCTAGGACAAGCGGTACCAGAGTCCATCACTCTGGACCTGGCTTTTGTCCTGCCGGGAGACCTGTTAGAGGCAGGAGGGACCGTGCTGTGCTTCCTTGTGAGAGGACTGCTGGTGCTGGGTTTTGCCAGGCCGGCGGCAAAAGGTTTTTCCAAACCTTTGGAAAAACGCGACTTTTATCTCCCACCTGGGTGGTGGTGGAAAGCAGCGCACGGAGCCAAGTCCCGGAGGACTTTGCTGCCTCATTGCCCTTGTCCCAAAGGTGTTTCCGTGCCAGGCGGGCAACGGCGCAGCCCTCCGGGGGGGATCTAAAGGCCGCGCCAAGGAAGGGCTGCATTGCGAAAGGGAATCGATACAGGGAAGCGTCTGCAGAGAAACTCCGTCCGCCCGCGGTGCCAGGCTCCTCTCTGACTCACGGGGGACGGAGCCGTGGGGCGCCCGGCCGCCTGCCCGCCGGAGCAGGAGGTGTCGGACCGGTCACACGGGTTGTGCGGGAGCGTGGCGGGTGCCGTGCGTGGCTCGTGGGCACGTCAGCACGGCCCCAGCACGGCCCAGCTCCGGTGGGAAGGAGCCGTGTCCTGAGCCTTGAGGCAGGAGAGGGCTGGACACGGTGCAGAGGCTGCAGTTCTGGAGGTGTCGGCCCCCGAGGTGGGTGGTGGGATGGACGCTGGTATCAACCTGCACAGGCGCTGCTGCGTGGGGGAGATACTCCTCTGCCTGCAGCGTTATCTCAAATGGGGAAAAAATTGCCCCTGAGTTCTGTTGCAGCACAGTGGGAGCTGTGGGAGCAGCAGGGCTCCCTGGCCCTGCAGTGCGGCCCTGCTGAGGGCATGGCAGCTCCAGGCAGCCTCTGCCTCCTGGCTTTGCTTGGCCCGCTGACAAAATGAGGGCCAGTGGTGTCTTCCCACTGTGTGGGAAGAAGGTGAGGAGCACAGAGTTGTGATGGGCTCATATGGAGATGGGTCCACGATGACCCACAGCATTTTGCATCGCCTCGGGTGCATGGTATCCCACGGGTGGGCACTGCCTGCCAGCAAGGTACTAGGGCAGCTCCCAGAGAAGGCTCAAGCAGCTTGGGGATTTAGGAATAGGGGCCTGTGTTATCCATCCCACTTGCTGACCTGGTGCTTGAGGTGAGCACCATGAATCTGTCACCCTGAGTTAGCCCATGCTTCCATAGCCACAGCCTCTTGCAGCAGCAAAATTATCAAGTTTTCTGGGGAAACCCACCCAGCAAACTGCCTGCCAGCAGCAGTAAGTCACAGCAGGCTCTGAGTCATGGCAGGGTTTTGGTTTCACACAGTGCATCCTTGGCAGCACCGAGGGCCTTAGGGCTACTGCTGGGGCAAGCAGGGCCCTGTGTGGCCTCAGGTACCTCTGGGGGTACAGGGGAGCCCCTGGCTGGCACAAGGGCTGGAGAGCCTGGAACCATCTTTGCCAGGACGATGAAGCTGAAGCAGCTGGGATCTGGAGGAGGGAGCTGCCATTTTCAGGTGGTTACTTTTAGAAGCAGAAAGGCAGGGTAAAATCTCCTCCAAATGTTGCTGAATCTGGAGCCAAATCTCTTGGCAGCTCTGTGGTGCTGGGTTTCAGCTTGCTGTGAGATTTTATTCCCCTTGAGCATCCCGCATCCTGCGTGTCTTTGGGTCAGGCAGCAGCGGCAGCCCAGCATGGCTCACCTGACACCCTGGTGATGGGCACTTCCACCTTGAGCAATGTCCCGGGTGCCAACAAAGGGCTCTGGGGACAGGTCTTGTTGATCAAGGCGGTGCTGAGGTCTCTGTGTCCTTGTTGCAGGCACCAGTGAGGCCGTGGCTGTGAGACCCCAGCTCTTCTCCACTGTTCCTGCCCGCCGCCAGCGGGTCTCGGGCACTGCACAGCCATGACGACCTCGGCGCTGCGCAGGCAGGTGAAGAACATCGTGCACAACTACTCGGAGGCTGAGATCAAAGTGCGGGAGGCCACCTCCAATGATCCCTGGGGACCACCCAGCTCCCTGATGTCAGAGATCGCCGATCTCACCTTCAACACGGTGGCCTTCGCTGAGGTCATGGGCATGATCTGGCGGCGGCTGAACGACAGCGGCAAAAACTGGCGTCACGTCTACAAAGCCCTCACCCTCCTGGACTACCTCATCAAAACTGGCTCCGAGAAGGTGACCCACCAGTGCCGGGAGAACCTCTACACCATCCAGACACTGAAGGACTTCCAGTACGTGGACCGTGACGGCAAGGACCAGGGCATCAACATCCGAGAGAAGGTGAAGCAGGTGATGGCTTTGCTGAAGGACGAGGAGCGGCTGAAGCAGGAGCGGGCACACGCGCTGCAGACCAAGGAGCGCATGGCCCTCGAGGGCATGGGCAGTGGCAGCCACCAGGTCACCTACGGCCGCCGTGCGTCACCCTATGGCGAGGAGTATGGCCGGGCACGGGGCTCACCCTCCTCCTTTAACTGTGAGTGCTGCTGGTGGGGTCTGGGGGCTCGCTTGGGTCCACTGCAGGGTAGAAGCTGGTGCTGAGTTTGGTGTGCATCCACCCGGTGCCTATTGCTCCCCTCTGCTCTTTGTGGAGGATGGTGTGAATTCCAGCTCCACCTTGCACCACAGGCAGAGGTTTGGCTGAGCTGGTGGTGAACCCCAACTGTAGTGTCTGCTGGTGGTTGCCTTGAATGATAAACCCATGGCTCATTCATGGTAGGGAGCTCTAATCCAAGGAGGCCATGCTGTGGGTGTTGGGGTGGGGGCCTGGGGGAAACTACTGATGTACTCCCTAACATAACCCAATCCTGATGGTGTTCCTTCTGCTTTTCCTCTTTTATCTCTCAGCATCATCCTCATCCCCACGGTTTGCCTCTGACCTGGAGCAAGCGAGGCCCCAGACAACAGGCGAGGAGGAGCTGCAGCTGCAGCTTGCACTGGCCATGAGTCGGGAGGAGGCAGAGAAGGTAAAGTGGCCTCTCCCTGCACCTTGCCTTGTCTGCAGGCATGGTGGGTCATTCCCCTGGAAAGAGGGAGGATCTGGGGGGCTGCCCAAGGTCAGTGCATGCACCTGAACCACACCAGGATGTTCACACTGTGCCCATCCACCCAAAATCACCAGCAGGCAGCTGGAGGCACAGGCTGTCCCATCCCTGAACCAGCAGGGACAACACCAGGCTGAGACCCAAATCCTATGGTGAACTTGAGGCGGGTCTTCTGGATTCACCACAATCTCCCCAAACCTCACTACCCTCTTCTGATGAGGCCTTCTGGTCTAAGCTCCCCTATTTTCCTTCCCTTCTTGAACAGGTTTTGTGAGGAGACACCTGGCCCAGCACTGGGGGGAACTAGGAGTGTCTCTGGGGCTATGAATGAGGCTGGGGGCTCGGTGGGGTTGGGTGCTCCCTCCCACCCCCTGGTCCTTTCAAACTGGGATGGAAGGAGCGCTGGAAAACATCACCATGAGGAGCTGAGCAGGGATGGAGGCAGCAAGCGAGCTGCCATCCCCAGCTCTGAAACCTCCCTCGAGCTGTCCCCTCTCTTATCTGCTGGCCACTTCCCCTTTTCCTCCAGGAACAGCTGATTTCACACCAGCTGAGCTTGCTGCTGGCTGGCACAGCCCGTGTGGAGCAGCAGGTACAGCCAGGCACAGAAAGTCAGTGGGATGTGATGACCAAGGAAGAGGCTGTGTGCCTGGGCTGGTGGGCATCGCCCTGGGGCTCAGTCCTGCCAGGGCAGGGGCTGTGTTTTGGAGATGGTGGTTACTGCTGCCTGTCTGCCCTGCCTGATGGAGACTCTTCTGGAGACAGAGGAGTGCGTGTATCTCTATTTTTGTCCTGGAATTGGAGTATTTATAGCTTCCCCACACTGCTGTGTTGAGCACTGCAGGAACACACTCTTGCAAGCTCTGCCTGTTGGGGTCTATCTGTGCTGTGCACATGTCTGCACACTCACACACATCTGCAGGCTTGCACAGGCACACATGTGCACACCCCCACTGGGGACCTCATTTCCATCCCCTAGCTGGTCCCACACCATCACTGTGTGGTATGGTCTCTCCCCAACATCTGCCTCAGGTTTGGGTCCTTCTGCCCTAGTAGAGCAGGGCAGGGCAGGGCAGGATTCCCAAACTGTGGCTGGGGATGCCCAGGTGAGGGGATGCCTAATTGATCCCCTCTCCCCCACTGACTTCCTTGAAATCTTCAAAAACCTCCTGGGGGAGATGCTGGCTGCCTGACTTAGGGATGTCCCAGCCTAAACCAGTGGCAGGTGATGGGGGGGGAGGAGGTGGGGCAGTGACCACAGGGCAGCCTGAGCAGGAGCTGGTTGGATAGAACAGGGGTACCAGGTTGGGGGTCTGCAGGCAAAGCCAGCTGGATGGGCTCAGGCGAGGGGGGCTGTGCAGGCAGCTGAGGGGCTGGAGGAGAGGACAGGGACCTCCAAGCAGCCCCACAAGCTGAGGGTCAGCTGAAATATCACCCAATTTCCTCTGTTGGCAGAAGCCACTTCCTCCAATTTCCAGTAGAGATGAAGAAAGGCAATTGCAGCTAGCGCTCGCGCTGAGCAAAGAGGAGCATGAGAAGGTACCTGTGCCCTGCAGCCCTGGGTGCTCCTCTCTCCTTGCACTTGGGCTTCTTTCTGGGGCGCTGGAGCCCAAAACACCACCTGGCTCCAGCACCTGCTTTGCTTTTGCTGCTCTGGGGCTGTCTGCTGGGTGCTCTCCTGGTGGGCTCGGCCCCAGAGGAGCCCTCTGCTTGGATGCTGGGACTTTTCGGGGATGTGGTGGTGGTTCCTGTGCTGGGTCTGTCTCCTGTCTCCTGCTTGCTGCAGGGTTGCTGAGCTCACGGACCACATCCCTTGTCCCCACAGGAGGTGAGGACTTGGCAAGGGGAGAACTCCCTGATGCAGAGACCTGTGGAGGAGCCTGCCCAGGGCAGGGAGGAAGAGGAGGAAGAAGAAAAGATGAAGAAAAGCCAGGTACAGCACTGGGGGCCTATATGGCCACACACAGACAACCTTGGGTTCTGGGGGCATCCCACAGGTCTGCCCCAGGCCTCCCTTACCTTTTTATTCCCTTTCTGTTTGCAGTCTTCTATCATGGAGCTGGCAGATATTTTCGGGCCGGCACCAGCTCCCTCCAGCCACACGTCTGCTGACCCATGGGATATGCCAGGTGGGGACAACTCATAGGCTGCCAAAGTTCGTGACAGTAGCAGAAACCTTTCCCCCCAATTCTCTCCCTTTCCCAGTTCCCAGGAGCCTAACAGTAACAATCTCTTGCTTCTCCTCCCTCCACTACTCAGTTTCCTGCACACCCAGGCAGTGCTGCTGGAAGCTGGGGACCCCAGGGCACATCCCCACTGCTCAGCATCCCTCCACACCCCACACTCCCACAGCTTCCCTTCTTCTTTCAGATATGAAACCCAAAGCAGAGCCAGCAGCCTCTGCCTGGACGGGTGCTGCTGACCCCTGGGTGCCGGTCCCGGCTGCGGGTGGGGAGCCCCTCTCCCAGGCGGGTGCTTCATCCCAGCAAACCTCTGCTGGTCCTTGGGATTTCCCCCCTGGCACCACCACTGCTGCCACCTCCGACCCTTGGGGGAAGGCTCCCTTGTCTTCTGGCTTCCCTCCTGCGGATCCCTGGGTGACAGCATCCCCCCCAGCCCAGGCCCCTGGTTCTACACCAGCTGCTGATCCTTGGGCTGCTGTGGCTGAACAACCTCCTAACCCTGGTAAGAGGCTTGGTCGGTGTTTCTGCTTTGCTGGGGACCATGGGTGGCATTGGCCATCAACTGTGAATGGGCATCCTGGGTGCTTCCCCCTCCCTCCTGCAGCCAGCTCTGCAGACACGCCCTGCCTGCTCTCCTGCCCCGCAGCGGGGCCTCTGCTTGCCCCTCGGCATCCTGAAGACTTCAAGGAACTTTTAAGCTCCATCTCTGCACAGAATAGGCTGCTTTAATTAACATGGCACAGATAACGGGGACCTCCTGTGGGAGTGGAGGGCAGCTGTGGCACCACTCCAGCAGTGGGGTGAGAGTGTGTGTCCCCCCGGGGATATGTGATTGTTTGCTCCCCAAAAACCATCCCCACAAACCCTGCCAGGACAGGGTGGTTGCTGCTCACAGGTGTCACGTTGCAGATGGGGAAGTGGTTGTAGGAGGAGGTTGTGTTTCAGAGCTTAGTGAGCTCTCAGTTCCTCCTCTGTGCTTCCTGAGCTCCTGCCCTGCCCTCACTTTTGGTCCCTGGGCAGGAGAGTAGAATCCATCCGGGGGCACAGTGCTGGCTGTTTAAGCATTCCTGCTGATCTGTCCCCACTGGGGGTGGGAAAGGGACCTGCCTGCTGCAGGGGGACAGCATGGGGGCTGCCTGGGTCAGCACTGCCTGCTTGAGACTGGATTTCTGCTCCAGCTTATCTCAGTCCCCCAGGCCCAGGGCAAATTCCCAGCCCCCATCCCTCTATCCCTTCACTGCACACCCTCCTCTCTGTCTCCTTGCAGGCAGCCGCCCCTGCCTCTCTCCTGCCCCTCACCTCCCTGCTTGCTCCCCTCCTTGAGTCTCCCCTCTTCCCCCAGCTCCAGGGGGAGACGCTTTCGATCTGTTTGCAAAGCTGCCGGAGCAGGATTCCTCACAGCCACCCTCCTCTGCCAAGTCCAACAGCCCCGTCGGTAAGAGCTGGGGGAGTGGGCAGGGTCCCATTTGGGTGGGTGGGGACAGTGACCTGTCCCTGCCCATTGCAGGGGGGCAGCCCCAGGACTGGTCAGGCATGGCTGCTTAGTGGCATGGCCAAAGCTTGTTTCAGCTGCAGCTGTGTGGGCTTGGGCTTCCCTGTAGCTGAGGGGTCAGCTCTGGTCCTTGTGTGCACCCACATCTCCAAACCAGCTGCCTCCTGACACGGCTCAGGGGGAGGGAGCTTGGACATGCTGTGTGGCAGCCTCAACTCCACCACCAGATGTGACCTGAGGTGCAACAGGCTGTGTAGTGATGGGATACTGTCACTCTCAGTGTCCCCCTGTCCAGCTCACACAGCTCATTTCTCCCCACCCACCCCAGAGCTGGACCCCTTTGATGACCTGTTCCCCAGCACCAAGCAGGATGGAGCGAAGAGCTTCGACCTCACCAACCTGGCTGAGTCCCTACCCGAATCCAGCAAAGAACGGAAGGACTGTAAAACCCCTGAAGCCTTCCTTGGCCCCGCTGCCTCCTCCCTTGTCAACCTGGACTCCCTGGTCGCACCTGCACCAGCCTCCAAGACACGCAACCCCTTTCTCTCCGGTAGGTGCTGAGGCTGCAGTGCTGCCGGCTCCTCGGGGCTGGGCAGAGGGGGGAGGAAGAGGAGGGCTGGGAATGGCATGGCTGCCCTGATTCATCCCATCGTCTCTTCTCTAGGTCTAAGCACGCCGTCCCCCACCAACCCTTTCAGCCTCGCCGAACAGCCCAAGCCGACGCTCAACCAGATGCGGACCAGCTCGCCGGTGCCCGCCCTGCCCACCGGCCTCCCCGCCAACTCCATGACCTACAGCGCGTCCCTGCCGATGCCCCTCAGCAGTGTCCCCACCGCCGCCACCGCCCTCCCCATCTCCGCCAGTGCCTTCCCCCAGGCCGGCACCTTTCCCGAGCTCCCCACCACTTTGCCGCAGCCGTTACTGCCCATGAGCGGCCCCTCGGCCCCACCGCCCGCTCCGGGGGGGCTCAACCCCTTCCTCTGAAGTCTCTGGACCTATAAACTCTCATCCCTTCCCCGGCTGTTACAGACCCCCCCCCTCGGCCTTTTCTCCCACCAAGACCGTGAGGGGGCAGAGATGCGCCATGCCGGGAGGGTCCCCCCCACGCCAACCTCCTCCCTATGCCCACCGGCTGGGGGGGGGAGGGCAGCCGGAGTGAGCCCCCGTGCTCGACAGGGGAGGGGGGACCGCGCTCCTTTCCCTGCGGAGCCGGAGCTGCTGCTGAGGGGGGTGTAGGGGCCCCCCAGGAAGGACTGTGCTTTGGGGGCTACGGGGCCGGGGTCTCGCTGCTGGATGGTTCCCCGTGGGGCAGTGGGGGGGTGAGGGTTTGCGAGGAGCTGGGGCCCATCCCCTCGGGTTCCCCTTCCTGGGCTGGGGTCTCCGGTTGGATCGCGCTCCCCTGGCTGCCGCCCTCCACCTCGCCCGCCGGTCCCTCGCCCCCCTCCCGCTCGCTGCTCCCCTCTCGGGCCCCCCAGGAGGAGCCGCGGGCCGGGCCCCTCGGGGGCAGCCGCCTACTCGCCCGCTGCTGGGCCCCGCTCCGGGCCGGGGAGGGTGGGAGGGGGATGGCGAGAGGGTGGCTGCCTGTGACAATAAACTGCTCCGTCTGACCCGGTGTGCGGTCCCGGGGGAACAGGGCCGAGGGGACGGGGGGAGGATGGGCCAGCCCGCGATGGCACCGCCCCGGAGGCCTCGGGCCGGTGACGGAGAGCGGTGACAGCTCCGCCCCGTCCCGTCCAGTCCCGCCCCGCCGCCATGTTCGCGGCGCCGCTGCGCCGGGCCCGCAGGTACCAGGGGGGCCGGGCTGGGCCGGATGGGGGGCGGTGGGAAGGGCGGGACCGGTCCGGCCCCCGGGGTGGGCGGCAGCAAGACCCAGCAGCGCTCTTGCAGGGCGGTGGGCAGGGATGGCGGGGGGCAGTGGGACAGGCATCTTCCAGCACCTCATCAGTACGCCCTGTAACCCCCCAAGCTTTCCCTGCAACCCCTAAATGCCGCCTGCACTCCCTAAACCTTCCCCATACCCTCTAAATCCCCCCTGCACCGCCCCCTCTGAATCCTTCCTAAACGCTCTGCATCCTTGCGACCCTCCTACATTCCTTGAAATCCTCGCTGCATCCCTGCACCCTTCCTGCATCCCCTGCAGCCTCCCTGCACCTCCCGCATCTCTCTAACTTCTCTCTGCGTCATCGCAACGCTCTCTACCCCTTTCGCAGCTCCCCTGATTTTCCCCTGTGCCCCACTGAATCCCTCTTAAACTGACTTTGCATACTCCCTGCTTTTCTGCTGTGCTGGAGGGGAATTGCCACACCTGAGCCTGCAGCACCTGGGGAAGGACTTTGTGGGGTCGTGGGGGGTAAATGGAGGGGGACCCAACCTGCCTCAGTGGGATTGCCCTGCTGTAGGGCTGAGGATGATCCCTGGGGAGCAGTACCCTGTCCTGGGGCTGTGCCAGACACCCTAGGATGGTGGGGTGAGGGTGGTGCTGGTTTGAGGTGTCACAGCTTTCTCCAAGGCTGTGCTTTGCCCAAAGAAATGATGAACGTGTTTGGCGTTGCAGGTGTGTGTTCCTAACAGGGAGCCTGACCATGGCCTCGGGGGGCACAGCCACCCCCCCCAGCGCCCCTCGTCACACCAACCGCCTGATTAATGAGAAGTCCCCCTACCTCCTGCAGCATGCTCACAACCCCGTGGATTGGTAAGAGTGACCCAATGCCTCTCTCCTTCTTCCTCTCCTTGTGTCCGTGGGGCTGCGGACTCACTGCCGTGGAGGTGATGGCAAGTGGAGCAGCTTGGCCTCCTGTCCAGCTCCCCATGGATTTGCCATGCATACTCCTGAGCCAGCCCTGTCCCTGACTGCTCTCCACCAGGCAGCAGCTTCTCTGACAGCTTTAGAGGAACACATAAATTCTTGCAGCAGTGATGCCTGAAGCTCCTGTCTTGTCTTCGCTCTGCAGGTACCCTTGGGGTCAGGAAGCCTTTGATAAAGCAAAACAAGAAAACAAGCTGATATTCCTGTCAGGTAACCAGAAACAAGGCATATTTTGTGTTCCTGTGTGTTGTCCAGTATGTGACCAGATAAGCCAGACTGTGTCCTGGGCTGCTGGGTGAGCTGCCAGTAAAGATGAACATTGGGCACTTGTTCTCTGTCAGCAAAAGAGGTCCATGTGCATTAATAGCACTTGCTGAAAATGGGCTGCACCCAGGAGCCTTCCTGGCTACTAGAGTCCCTGGCCACATCTTAGGAGCAGGAGCTGGAGAGCCCAGTATGCCCTGCAAACCTCCATGCTTGCAGAAGGCTTTTTCCGTCTCTTCTCCATGGGGACAGCAGCTGTTCCCTATAGCAGAGTTCCCCACTGCAGAGCCATCCCCCCATAGCACATTTCCTGCTCCCTGCAGAGGACCTTTCCTCACTCACCTGAGCCTGTTTTCAGTTGGCTACTCCACCTGCCACTGGTGCCATGTGATGGAGGAAGAGTCTTTCAAGAACAAGGAGATTGGAGAGATTATGAACAAGAACTTTGTGTGCATCAAAGTGGATCGTGAGGAGCGGCCAGATGTGGACAAAGTGTACATGACCTTTGTGCAGGTAAGGGAGGGACGGGCAGAGCTCGGGAGGCTTTGGCTCTCACAAGATGAGGTTCATGGTCATCTTCATCAAGCAAGAAGCACCAGTATGTGGAGTGGTCTGAATGGGACGATGCATTATGATGAAGGTGGAAAGAAGCGTGTGTCTGTGCCCAGGGGAAGCACTTGGATGTGCCAGAGGGATACAGAGCAGAGGGTGCCTCTTGCATGACCTTGGTGCACCCATGGTTTGTCTTTCAGGCGACCAGTGGTGGAGGTGGTTGGCCAATGAGTGTCTGGCTGACTCCAGACCTAAAGCCCTTTGCAGGGGGGACATACTTCCCTCCAGAAGATGGAGTTCATCGCGTTGGCTTTCGGACTGTCCTGCTCCGAATCGCAGAGCAGGTATGGGGCAGGAATGGCTTTGGTGGCAGCACTCAGTCAAAAGGGCAACAGTGGAAGTTGTCTGGGCTTGATGATG